>NC_091284.1:439031480-439354753 GCF_032444005.1 Ranitomeya imitator
TTTCTAAATTCTTCCTGATAAAATCATATTTTTTTTATTATTTTTTTTTCTAAAGTCTCCCTGAAAAAAAAAAAAAAAAAAAAAAAAACAGTGGGAGATTAATATTGGCCTTTCTGCTTGTGTGCCAGTCTTGACTCCTGGGTGCGTCATCTCTCAGTCAGTGGGCCATAGAACGCCTATTTTTGGTTTTATTTGTTTTCTAAATTCTCCCTGAAAAAATCATTTTATTTTATTTGGTTTCTAAATTCTTCCTGATAAAATCATATTTTTTTTATTATTTTTTTTTCTAAAGTCTCCCTGAAAAAAAAAAAAAAAAACAACCAAAAAAAACAGTGGGAGATTAATATTGGCCTTTCTGCTTGTGTGCCAGTCTTGACTCCTGGGTGTGCCATCTCTCTCTCTCTCTCTCTCTCTCTCTCTCTCTCTCTCTCTCTCCAATTGTGGTCCATAGAAAGCCTATATTTTTTTTCCTTGATTTGGGTTCCAAAATCTACCAGAGAAAATAACTACATCAATCATTGGTAGAAAAATATTGGCCTCTGGGCTTGTGTGCCACTTCTGATTCCTGTGTGCGTCATCTCTCAGTCAGTGGGCCATAGAACGCCTATTTTTGTTTTTATTTGTTTTATAAATTCTCCCTGAAAAAATCATTTTATTTTATTTGGTTTCTAAATTCTTCCTGATAAAATCATATTTTTTTTATTATTTTTTTTTCTAAAGTCTCCCTGAAAAAAAAAAAAAAAAAACAGTGGGAGATTAATATTGGCCTTTCTGCTTGTGTGCCAGTCTTGACTCCTGGGTGCGTCATCTCTCAGTCAGTGGGCCATAGAACGCCTATTTTTGTTTTTATTTGTTTTGTAAATTCTCCCTGAAAAAATCATTTTATTTTATTTGGTTTCTAAATTCTTCCTGATAAAATCATATTTTTTTTATTATTTTTTTTTCTAAAGTCTCCCTGAAAAAAAAAAAAAAAAAAAAAAAAACAGTGGGAGATTAATATTGGCCTTTCTGCTTGTGTGCCAGTCTTGACTCCTGGGTGCGTCATCTCTCAGTCAGTGGGCCATAGAACGCCTATTTTTGGTTTTATTTGTTTTCTAAATTCTCCCTGAAAAAATCATTTTATTTTATTTGGTTTCTAAATTCTTCCTGATAAAATCATATTTTTTTTATTATTTTTTTTTCTAAAGTCTCCCTGAAAAAAAAAAAAAAAAACAACCAAAAAAAACAGTGGGAGATTAATATTGGCCTTTCTGCTTGTGTGCCAGTCTTGACTCCTGGGTGTGCCATCTCTCTCTCTCTCTCTCTCTCTCTCTCTCTCTCTCTCTCCAATTGTGGTCCATAGAAAGCCTATATTTTTTTTCCTTGATTTGGGTTCCAAAATCTACCAGAGAAAATAACTACATCAATCATTGGTAGAAAAATATTGGCCTCTGGGCTTGTGTGCCACTCCTGATTCCTGTGTGCGTCATCTCTCAGTCAGTGGGCCATAGAACGCCTATTTTTGTTTTTATTTGTTTTATAAATTCTCCCTGAAAAAATCATTTTATTTTATTTGGTTTCTAAATTCTTCCTGATAAAATCATATTTTTTTTATTATTTTTTTTTCTAAAGTCTCCCTGACAAAAAAAAAAAAAAAAAAAAAAACAGTGGGAGATTAATATTGGCCTTTCTGCTTGTGTGCCAGTCTTGACTCCTGGGTGTGCCATCTCTCTCTCTCTCTCTCTCTCTCTCTCTCTCTCTCTCTCCAATTGTGGTCCATAGAAAGCCTATATTTTTTTTCCTTGATTTGGGTTCCAAAATCTACCAGAGAAAATAACTCCATCAATCATTGGTAGAAAAATATTGGCCTCTGGGCTTGTGTGCCACTCCTGATTCCTGTGTGCGTCATCTCTCACTCAGTGGCCCATAGAAAGCATATAGTTTGTTACATTTGTTTTCTAAATTCTCCCTGCAAAAATCAAATTTCTTTTTTTTTTGGGGGGGTTTCTAAAGTGTTCCTGAAAAAAATAAAAATAAAAAACAAATAATAGTGTGACATTAATATTAACATTTGTGCTTCAGTGACAGTCCTGCGTGTGGGGCATCTCTCTAATTTGCAGCCACCAAAAAAAGAGTGTGTAACATTGTGCCTGATTTTCGCGGTGGTCTCACCAACCTGTAAAGGGGTAGCTAAATCATACTGAAGTTATAGCTCACCGTGTAAGTTGTGTGACTGCAACAAATAACGTTAGTTTGGTTACGTTTTTAAAACAATGAGGAAGTCTAGTGGAAGAGGTCGTGGCCGGGGGCGTTCATTGTCAGCTGGTAATGAGGGTAGTGGTAGTGGTGGAGCATCAGGTGGTCGTGGGGAAAAAAATATTGCACCTAAGTCTGGAGCTGTGGAGCCAGGTTCGTCGTCCGGCTACACAAGGCCTCGAACGCTCCCTTTTCTGGGATTAGGAAAACCGCTTTTAAAGCCGGAGCAGCAAGAGCAAGTTTTGGCTTATCTTGCTGACTCAGCCTCTAGCTCTTTTGCCTCCTCTCGTGAAACTGGTAAAAGTAAAAGCAGCGCGTCGTTAGTGGATGTTCACGGTCAGGGACAAGTCACTTCCTTGTCCTCTTCAGCAAAAACAACAACAGAGAAGAATGCAGCAGGCGACACAACGGGTTACTCCATGGAGCTCTTTACACATACCGTCCCTGGCTTAGAAAGTGAAGCAGTTAACAGTCCATGCCCATTACAAATTGAATCTGACATGGAGTGCAGTGACGCACAGCCACAGCCAGACTACTATGCTGGTCCTTTGACTCAGACCACAACATTGCCCTCGCAGGGTGCTGATCAAGAATCAGACCCTGATGAGACTATGTTGCCCCATCACGAACGCTATACCACCGAACGACACGGTGACACAGACGAAGTTGCGCAGGAGGTACAAGAAGAGTTATTAGATGACCCAGTTCTTGACCCCGATTGGCAGCCATTGGGGGAACAGGGTGCAGGCGGCAGCAGTTCTGAAGCAGAGGAGGAGGAGGGGCCGCAGCAGGCATCAACATCGCCACAGGTTCCATCTGCCGGGCCCGTATCTTGCCCAAAACGCGTGGCAAAGCCAAAACCTGTTGGAGGACAGCGTGGCCATCCGGTTAAAGCTCAGTCTGCAATGCCTGAAAAGGTATCCGATGCTAGAAAGAGTGCAGTCTGGCATTTTTTTAAACAACATCCAATTGATCAGCGCAAAGTCATCTGTCAAAAATGTTCTACTTCCTTAAGCAGAGGTCAGAATCTGAAAAGTCTCAATACTAGTTGCATGCATAGACATTTAACCACCATGCATTTGAAAGCTTGGACTAACTACCAAACGTCCCTTAAGGTTGTTGCACCCTCGGCCAATGAAGCTAGTCATCAACGCAACATCCCTTCCGGCAGTGTAGGACCACCATTTAGCGCACCACCTGCTGTATCTGTGCAGGTATCTTTGCCAGGCCAAAGCAGTCAGGGTCAGGGAATCACCAGTTTCGTAGTAGGAAACACTGCATCTAGGGCACCGGCGGCAACAATACCATCTCCCACCGTCTCTCAGTCTGCCATGTCCACCGGCACCCCCGCTAGTTCCACGATCTCCATCTCTCCAGTCCAGCTCACCCTACATGAGACTATGGTTAGAAAAAGGAAGTACTTAGCCTCGCATCCGCGTACACAGGGTTTGAACGCCCACATAGCTAGACTAATCTCGTTAGAGATGATGCCCTACCGGTTAGTTGAAAGCGAAGCTTTCAAAGACCTGATGGACTACGCTGTACCACGCTACGAGCTACCCAGTCGACACTTTTTTTCCAGAAAAGCCATCCCAGCCCTCCACCAGCATGTTAAAGAGCGCATCGTCCATGCACTCAGGCAATCTGTGAGCACAAAGGTGCACCTGACAACAGATGCATGGACCAGTAGGCATGGCCAGGGACGTTACGTGTCCATCACGGCACACTGGGTAAATGTGGTGGATTCAGGGTCCACAGGGGACAGCAAGTTTGGGACAGTTCTGCCTAGCCCACGGTCTAGTAAACAGTTGTCTGTAGCCGTTCGCACCCCCTCCTCCTCCTCCTCCTCCTCGTCCTCCTGCAGAAGCAAGAGCTCGTCCACAGACCGCAGTCGCACAAACACTCCATCCGCACCTGCCACTGTTGCACACCAGGTCTCCCATTATGGGGCAGCTACTGGCATACGTCAGCAGGCTGTATTGGCTATGAAGTGTTTGGGCGACAATAGACACACCGCGGAAGTTCTGTCCGAGTTCTTGCAGCAAGAAACGCAGTCGTGGCTGGGCACTGTAGATCTTGAGGCAGGCAAGGTAGTGAGTGATAACGGAAGGAATTTCATGGCTGCCATCTCCCTTTCCCAACTGAAACACATTCCTTGCCTGGCTCACACCTTAAACCTGGTGGTGCAGTGCTTCCTGAAAAGTTATCCGGGGTTATCCGACCTGCTCCTCAAAGTGCGTGGACTTTGCGCACATATCCGCCGTTCGCCTGTACACTCCAGCCGTATGCAGACCTATCAGCGTTCTTTGAACCTTCCCCAGCATCGCCTAATCATAGACGTTGCAACAAGGTGGAACTCAACACTGCACATGCTTCAGAGACTGTGCGAACAGAGGCGGGCTGTTATGTTTTTGTGGGAGGATACACATACACGGGCAGGCAGTAGGATGGCAGACATGGAGTTGTCAGGTGTGCAGTGGTCGAAGATTCAAGACATGTGTCAAGTCCTTCAGTGTTTTGAGGAATGCACACGGCTGGTTAGTGCAGACAACGCCATAATAAGCATGAGCATCCCCCTAATGCGTCTGCTGATGCAAAGTTTGACGCACATAAAGGATCAGGCGTCTGCACCAGAGGAAGAGGAAAGCCTTGATGACAGTCAGCGATTGTCTGGTCAGGGCAGTGTACATGACGAGGTACCGGGCGAAGAGGAGGTGGAGGATGAGGAGGATGATGGGGATGAGTATATTTTTAATGAGGAAGCTTTCCCGGGGGCACGGGAAATTGGTGGCGTGGCAAGGCCGGGTTCTGGTTTTTTGAGGGACACAAGTGACGTAGATTTGCCTGCAACTGCCCCTCAACCAAGCACAACCGCAGATTTGACAACGGGAACTTTGGCCCACATGGCGGATTATGCCTTGCGTATCCTCAAAAGGGACACACGCATTACAAAAATGATGAACGATGACGATTACTGGTTGGCCTGCCTCCTTGATCCTCGCTATAAAGGCAAATTGCAAAATATTATGCCACATGAGAACTTGGAACTAATATTAGCAACAAAACAATCAACTCTTGTTGACCGTTTGCTTCTGGCATTCCCTGCACACAGCGCCCGTGATCGTTCTCACACGAGCTCCAGGGGCCAGCAGACCAGAGGTGTTAGAGGGGCAGAAATCAGAAGTGGCGTTGGCCAGAGGGGTTTTCTGACCAGGTTGTGGAGTGATTTTTCTAGGACCGCAGACAGGACAGGTACTGCAGCATCAATTCAAAGTGACAGGAGACAACATTTGTCCAGTATGGTTACAAACTATTTTTCATCCCTTATCGACGTTCTCCCTCAACCGTCATTCCCATTTGATTACTGGGCATCCAAATTAGACACCTGGCCAGAATTGGCAGAATATGCATTGCAGGAGCTTGCTTGCCCGGCAGCTAGTGTCCTATCAGAAAGAGTATTCAGTGCTGCAGGTTCAATACTAACAGAAAAAAGGACTCGTCTGTCTACCCAAAATGTAGATGATCTAACCTTCATTAAAATGAACCACAACTGGATTTCAAAATCTTTTGCCCCACCCTGCCCGGCTGACACCTAGCTTTCCTATGAAAAGGTCTTGCCTGTGGACTATTCTGAATGACTTTTCCAATCTCGTAATTTTCTTCACCTGATTGTCCAGCATACGACATGTTTCCACCTCACGAAATGGCCAAACTCCCCACACGGGGTCGTGCTATCGCCACTTTGCGCTTGGACCCTTGAGAGTGCTGTTTGTCTGAAGAGGTGGGTGAGCCCGCTTTTGGTCGACGGCACTGCCACTGGGTCCCTCATAGTACAATAAAGTGTCTCTGGCGGTGGTGGTGCGCACCCAACGTCAGACTCACCGTTGTAATATGAGGGGCCCTGTGCCTGTACCGCCGGCCACAAGCCAGTTCCCCCCCCCCCCAGCTCAAACAGTGCTCTACCACTAGCAAAATTATCTCTCACAGCTTCACCAATGTGTAGTCTAGGCGCTGACATCCTTCAATGACTGGCACTGACAATACCATTGTTTTGACATTTTTGTTATGTTAGGCCTTCGAAGCCTGTCTGCGGTCACTCCTTCCACTAGACTTCCACTGACCAGACCACTGCTGCCCGTGTACCCCTGGAACCAATTTAAAATTGCCTACAGCCATGTGTGATTATTTTAGGCCGTCGATGCCTGTCTGCGGTCACTCCTTCCACTAGGCCTCCACTGACCACACCACTGCTGCCCGTGTAACCCTGGAACCAATTTAAAATTGCCTACAGCCAGCCCAATTTTTTTATTTTAGGCCTTCGATGCCTGTCTGCGGTACATTCTTTCAACTACTACTACACTGACCAGGGCACTGCTGCCCAAGTACCCCTGGAACCAATTTAAAATTGCCTACAGCCATGTGTTAATATTTTAGGCCTTCGATGCCTGTCTGCGGTCACTCCTTCCACTAGGCCTCCACTGACCACACCACTGCTGCCCGTGTAACCCTGGAACCAATTTAAAATTGCCTACAGCCATGTGTTATTATTTTAGGCCTTCGATGCCTGTCTGCGGTCACTCCTTCCACTAGGCCTCCACTGACCACACCACTGCTGCCCGTGTAACCCTGGAACCAATTTAAAATTGCCTACAGCCAGCCCAATTTTTTTATTTTAGGCCTTCGATGCCTGTCTGCGGTACATTCTTTCAACTACTACTACACTGACCAGGGCACTGCTGCCCAAGTACCCCTGGAACCAATTTAAAATTGCCTACAGCCATGTGTTAATATTTTAGGCCTTCGATGCCTGTCTGCGGTCACTCCTTCCACTAGGCCTCCACTGACCACACCACTGCTGCCCGTGTAACCCTGGAACCAATTTAAAATTGCCTACAGCCATGTGTGATTATTTTAGGCCGTCGATGCCTGTCTGCGGTCACTCCTTCCACTAGGCCTCCACTGACCACACCACTGCTGCCCGTGTAACCCTGGAACCAATTTAAAATTGCCTACAGCCATGTGTTATTATTTTAGGCCTTCGATGCCTGTCTGCGGTCACTCCTTCCACTAGGCCTCCACTGACCACACCACTGCTGCCCGTGTAACCCTGGAACCAATTTAAAATTGCCTACAGCCAGCCCAATTTTTTTATTTTAGGCCTTCGATGCCTGTCTGCGGTACATTCTTTCAACTACTACTACACTGACCAGGGCACTGCTGCCCAAGTACCCCTGGAACCAATTTAAAATTGCCTACAGCCATGTGTTAATATTTTAGGCCTTCGATGCCTGTCTGCGGTCACTCCTTCCACTAGGCCTCCACTGACCACACCACTGCTGCCCGTGTACCCCTGGAACCAATTTAAAATTGCCTACAGCCATGTGTGATTATTTTAGGCCGTCGATGCCTGTCTGCGGTCACTCCTTCCACTAGGCCTCCACTGACCACACCACTGCTGCCCGTGTAACCCTGGAACCAATTTAAAATTGCCTACAGCCATGTGTTATTATTTTAGGCCTTCGATGCCTGTCTGCGGTCACTCCTTCCACTAGGCCTCCACTGACCACACCACTGCTGCCCGTGTAACCCTGGAACCAATTTAAAATTGCCTACAGCCAGCCCAATTTTTTTATTTTAGGCCTTCGATGCCTGTCTGCGGTACATTCTTTCAACTACTACTACACTGACCAGGGCACTGCTGCCCAAGTACCCCTGGAACCAATTTAAAATTGCCTACAGCCATGTGTTAATATTTTAGGCCTTCGATGCCTGTCTGCGGTCACTCCTTCCACTAGGCCTCCACTGACCACACCACTGCTGCCCGTGTAACCCTGGAACCAATTTAAAATTGCCTACAGCCATGTGTTATTATTTTAGGCCTTCGATGCCTGTCTGCGGTCACTCCTTCCACTAGGCCTCCACTGACCACACCACTGCTGCCCGTGTAACCCTGGAACCAATTTAAAATTGCCTACAGCCAGCCCAATTTTTTTATTTTAGGCCTTCGATGCCTGTCTGCGGTACATTCTTTCAACTACTACTACACTGACCAGGGCACTGCTGCCCAAGTACCCCTGGAACCAATTTAAAATTGCCTACAGCCATGTGTTAATATTTTAGGCCTTCGATGCCTGTCTGCGGTCACTCCTTCCACTAGGCCTCCACTGACCACACCACTGCTGCCCGTGTAACCCTGGAACCAATTTAAAATTGCCTACAGCCATGTGTGATTATTTTAGGCCGTCGATGCCTGTCTGCGGTCACTCCTTCCACTAGGCCTCCACTGACCACACCACTGCTGCCCGTGTAACCCTGGAACCAATTTAAAATTGCCTACAGCCATGTGTTATTATTTTAGGCCTTCGATGCCTGTCTGCGGTCACTCCTTCCACTAGGCCTCCACTGACCACACCACTGCTGCCCGTGTAACCCTGGAACCAATTTAAAATTGCCTACAGCCAGCCCAATTTTTTTATTTTAGGCCTTCGATGCCTGTCTGCGGTACATTCTTTCAACTACTACTACACTGACCAGGGCACTGCTGCCCAAGTACCCCTGGAACCAATTTAAAATTGCCTACAGCCATGTGTTAATATTTTAGGCCTTCGATGCCTGTCTGCGGTCACTCCTTCCACTAGGCCTCCACTGACCACACCACTGCTGCCCGTGTACCCCTGGAACCAATTTAAAATTGCCTACAGCCATGTGTGATTATTTTAGGCCGTCGATGCCTGTCTGCGGTCACTCCTTCCACTAGGCCTCCACTGACCACACCACTGCTGCCCGTGTAACCCTGGAACCAATTTAAAATTGCCTACAGCCATGTGTTATTATTTTAGGCCTTCGATGCCTGTCTGCGGTCACTCCTTCCACTAGGCCTCCACTGACCTGTCTACTGCGGCCCGTGTACCCCTTGAACCAACCTAATAAAATATTTAAAAAATTAATTTGATTATAAAAAATAAGATCGTGTTGAGATCTCAAATGCAGACATTTTAACATTAAAAACAAACACACAACAAAAATCTGGAACTGTACTAAAAAGGTCCACCAGCTACAATTACTTTCTCCTGCAAGAAGTTAACTGAAAGGTTTTTTTGGAGTTGTTAACACAGATATGGCATCCACCGAGTGTTGTCCTGTCGCGTCTCCTTTAAATTATTTCCAATAAGATGTTAAACTATTAATTTAATAAAATCAATAATTAAAAAAATAATTGAGTAAGTCAAAAGCACATTGCAAATAAACATTAATTACAAATCAAGAAGCATGGCGCGTCCGAGGGTGAGTAGATACCGAATAAGAATATAATCACCCTCGGGCGCGCAATGCTTATTTACAACAGCCTTCCTTCCTAAGAATCAGCCCTTCCGTGGTGTAGAGAGAGGTTGTTGTTACACTCCAAGGTGTTCCCCAGGTTGCCTTTCCTGAGCTTCGATCTTCATGCTCTCGTTTAGTAGGTGTCGGAAAGTAGGCTGCATTAGGCCTAAAAAATGGGGAATGGGGTGGAGAGAGATGGTGTGTTACACTCCAAGGTGTTCTCCAGGTTTCCTCGCCATTGCTTCGATCTTCCGACTCTCGTTTAGTAGTTGTAGAAAACTACACTGCATTAGGCCTACAAAATGGGTATCGGGTGGAGAGAGATGGTGTGTTACACTCCAAGGTGTTCCCCAGGTTTCCTTGCCATTGCTTCGGTCTTCCGACTCTCGTTTAGTAGTTGTAGAAAAGTACACAGCATTAGGCCTACAAAATGGGTATGGGGTGGAGAGAGATGGTGTGTTACACTCCAAGGTGTTCCCCAGGTTGCCTTTCCTGAGCTTCTATCTTCAGGCTCTCATTAAATTGTGGTTAAATGGAACAACTGCATTTGGCGTACTAGTTGGTTTGGGGCCTACTATCGGTGTCTGCCACTCCTTGCTGTTCTCCTGGTTTCCTGTCCTGAAATTCCATTTTCAGCCTCTCGTTAAGTAGTTGTTAATGTTAGACTGCATTTGGCCTACTAGTTGGGTTGGGGCCTACTATCGGTGTCTGCCACTCCTTGCTGTTCTCCTCCACTGAACAAAGCTGTGCCGCCTGTTTACTACGGTTGCCAATTTTGAACTGCATTTCGACTACTTACTGATTTGGCCCTACTCTCTGTGTCAGCCTCTCATTCCAGTTGTCCTCCACTGCAATGCCCCCTGGTTATTCCTGTGTTACCAATTTTGAACTGCATTTAGCCCACTTTCTTCTTTGGGCCTATATCTGTGTTTCCACTTCATCGTGCCCATTGCCCAGCCAGTGATAGATGAGTCTGCTGGTACATTGACCCATAACGCAACATTCCCCGTGCACGCTACACAACAACATTGTGACCCTGCTGAAAGTCAGGTTGCTCTTCCCGCATACCATACCACCTTACACGGGGACAAAGAGGAAGGTGCAGATGAAAGTGCAGGTTCCTTCATCAGGTGGGGGGAGGAATACTAGTTGGCGACGTCACTGGCACAGGGCCTCTCATAGTACGCAAAAGTGTTGCTGCCGGTGGGAGGCGCCCCCGCCGTGCAAACACACCGCTGTACTTTGAGGGGCCCTGTGCCAGTGCCAATGCCAACGAGTGGGCCCCCCCTGCTTGCTCAGGATCACAGCACTTGCAAAGTTGAAATACTTACCTCTCCCTGCTCCACTGCCGTGACGTGGTCCAGATTTACTGGGCCCACTAATTACTTGAACCAGCCCTACCCCCCACAACTTTAGCCAAATGACCCCCAATTTCAAATGCCTTCCAATTATTTTAAGGTAAATTACGCTTGACAAGCTTCATTAAGAAGAATGGATGGTTTTGACATTAAAATGGGCACTCTAGGTGTTTTCCTGGCCCCCACTCACTGCCGACTATGCTGCCCCATTGACTTGCATTGGGTTTCGTGTTTCGGTCGATCCCGACTTTACGTCATAATCGGCCGATTTCACTCGACCCGACTTTGGACATAGTCGGGTTTCGCAAAACCCGGCTCGACTCTAAAAAGGTCAAGGTCGCTCAACTCTAGTGATGATCGTTCTCCTTCTCTGTTACAGGGAGGGCGGAGGGGGAGATCACAAGCTGAGTGGTTGGGCCATAATTGTGTTTGTTAAATAAAGTGAGATTAAAAGGTACCTATGTTATTGAATATTAATTTTTGGAGAATAAGTTACTTTAAGTATTACTTTTTTTTATTCATTGTTTTTTTTAACCATTGTTTTTTTTTTATATTTTCTGAAAATTTTTGAACACACAAAGGGTCAAACAAAACTCATAAATGCAGACAATAACAAAGTACAATAGGTTCCTATACACATTCTATGTATACTCATTGAAGTGGAACCTGTCACCCCCACAATTGAAGGTGAGCTAAGCCCACCAGCATCAGGGGCTTGCTTCCCCCCCCTTCCCCAGATGTATCCTGAAAGATGAGAAAAAGAGGTTACATTATGCTCACCTGGGGGAACGGTCCCGCTGCTGTCCGGTCCAATGGGCGTTGCGGTCCGATCCGAGGCCTCCCATCTTCATTCCATGACGTCCTCTTCTTGTCTTCATGCTGCGGCTCTGTTGGGGGCAGAGCAAAGTACTGCAGTGTGCAGGCGCCTGGCCTCTCTGACCTTTCCCGGCGCCTGAGCACTGCAGTACTTTGCTTTGCCCCCAACAGGGCAGACAAGGTACGCCTGCGCCGGAGCCGCAGCATAAAGACCAGAAGAGGACGTCATCGTAAGAAGATGGGAGGTGCTGGACCAGACCGCGACGCCCATCGGACCAGAACAGAACCGGGGCCGCCCCCCCCAGGTGAGCATAATCTAACCTCTTTTTATCATCTTTCAGGATACATCGGGGGCTCATTTACAGCATTACAGAATGCTGTAGATAAGCCCCTGATGCCTGTGGGCTTAGCTCATCTTCGACGGGCACAAGTTCGACGGGCACAGTCCGGCCGCGAATTCGCCCCTCCCTACTTCTGTCCAGTCAGTGCCCCCTCCATACTCCCCTCCAGTCAGTGCTCACACAGGGTCAATGGCTGCGTTACACCGCGTTATTCCGCGGTGTAACACAGTCCGTTAACGCTGCTATTAACCCTGTGTGACCAACTTTTTTACTATTAATGCTACCTATGCAGCATCAATAGTAAAAAGATCTATTGTTAAAAATAATAAAAAAAAATAAAAAATCATTATATTCTCACCTTCCGGCGCCTTTCCCACTCCTCGTGATGCTCCGGTCCTAAAAATTCATTGCGATCTCGCGAGACCGCAATGCATTCTTGGGACCGGAGCATCACGAGGAGCATCGCTAAACGCCTGGCATGGATCCGGGGGCTGCCGTAACGTGAGAATATAACTATTTTTTATTTTAATTCTTTTTTTTTAACAGGGATATGGTGCCCACATTGCTATATGCTACGTGGGCTGTGTTAGATACTTTGTGGGCTTTGTTATATACTGCATGGGCTGTGTTATATACTATGTCTCTGTGCTATATACTCTGTGGCTGTGCAATATATTACGTGGCTGGGCAATATACTATTTGGCCTGTTTTATACTACATGGGCTGTGCAATATACTATGTGGGCTGTGCATTATACTACATGGCTGTGTTATATTCTGCGTGGGCTGTGTTACATACTACGTCGCTGTGCTATATACTACGTGGCTGTGCAATGTACTACACGGCCTGTGTTATATAGTGCGTGGGCTGTGCTGTATACTACGTGGCTGTGCTATATACTACATGGCTGTGCTATATACTACGTGGGCAGTGTTATATACTACGTGGGCTGTGCAATATACTACATAGGTTGTTCTATATACTACGTGTTGGTCGCGCATTGGCGCGGGATTTGAACCGTGCTTCGATGATTAGTCGCGCCTAGCCGAATCCTGTGTATAAATTGCATTATTCTAAAATCTTCATAAATAAACTACATACATATTCTAGAACACCCGATGCGTTAGAATCGGGCCACCATCTAGTGATGACATAATCCCAATAATGTAAGTTTTATAGGGCCAAATAAGGTTTTACATCTTCAGTGTAAAGGTGCTGACCTGTGGCTATCCAGCCATGGATCCCATATACCCTGAATTCTCTTTTTGGCTGAGATGGAATGAGCCAATGCCAATTTATATTGGCAATGTATATTCTCAATTACTGTACCTCTTTTTATGGATGGCGAACTCGTCCCCCTTCACCTAGCCAGGAGAGCTAACCTGACTGCAATCAAAATATGCGAGGAAGAACCTCTAAGCACCTGCGGTACTTTATCTATGCCAATATGTAAGACTCCCATATTGTACTCCAAAACCAACTGTACCCCAAGGACCTCTCGTAATAGATCACCAATATCTACCCAAAATTGCGCTACAACCATATACGACCACCAGATGTGACCTAGTGTCCCCCTTTTCCCACAACCTCTCCAACACACTTGAGATTGGTTAGGACTAAAATGAGCTAACTGCGCCGGACGTTGGTACCACCTTAAGTGCACTTTTTTTTTTTTTACTGTTTCAGGTAATTTAGGCAAGATGATGCTCTTTGCACCTCTCTTAATCCCTCCCTCCATGTCTCCAGGTCAGGGGATATTCCTGACTCCCTCCCACCGAATCATATATGGTAATTTAGTACCAACAGCTGGTGTATTCAAAGCACTATGTAGGATGGAAATCTCCGTAGATGCCAACTCGGGTCTTAGAATATACCCATTAGCCCTGTGGTCCAAGGGAGTCTTAAAAAATGACAACTCTGGTGGTTTATGGATCAGATGCCTGATTTTTATTAAGTACATTAAGGATAAGAAAAATAAAATCTTGACAAAATATAATTAAAAATTGCCAAATAAACAGATGCATATGGGGCACTATGTCACTTCGCATGCAGTAGTAGGGAGCAGTCCAGCTTGGACTCTGAGGTCTGGCCCAGCTCTCTGCTCTACTACCCTGGGACAAGATTCTTGTCTGTTCATTCACCCCTGTGGCAAGACATGGTATGGTCTTCCAATGTGTAGACTGTAGGAGGAGTTACAGGCTCAGGATGATTCCCATTGGCTGGTTGATGTAACATATGCAGATTAGGACCAGAGACATCTGTGAGCTGTAGAATTATCTAGGTTTTATAAAATATGGACACTATGGGAGGTGGAGCAGGAAATGTGGGCGGGGGAAGGGCGGCATGTGCAGGCAGTCACCTGACCAGTGCAGGGGAATGGGCGGGGCTACAGAGGGGAGCTTGTCTCCCACTGGCTGATAGAGTTCACTTATGCTAATTTAGGTAATAGAGCAGATGCATTATGGGTGTGATGGTTTGCAGCTCATACACAAGTATAGAAGCTTCTAGTTACTCTGCAGTCAGGTCTCTGATCCCCCACAATGTATCACAATGTATCACGTCTCACAGGGTCATCATGTGTCACCTCGTGTGATGTCTCCCTAATGTTACACGCAGGGTCCTATCCCCCGGAGGGGCATCACGGCCAGGAAGAGGTTAAGACTATACTTTCAGGGATCATTTCTATAGTGTGTAACTTGAGAAATGTGCTCTAAAGTGCCCAAACTTCCCAACCACGAGGAGGAGCTGTAGTGATCTCTCCTGAGCGTGAAGTGAGCTCTCAGTTCTGCTTCATTGCAGGGGCTGATTGCTGGTGATGATCGTTCTCCTTCTCTGTTACAGGGAGATCACAAGCTGAGTGGTTGGTTATGGTTTTATTTTAAAGTAATAAAAGTAGATTAAAGAATTTTGTATTATAGGTGATGTCTTTTTAAGGATTGTTGATCACTAAATATCAGCTTTCTGTTTACTGTATTAAAGTAGTATCTATTCTTTTTTTTTAAGTATCTACTTTATTGAATACATTTTACTGCATATTAGCTTTCTTTTTTATTAACTATGTTAAGGACAAGAATAATAAAAACTTTACAAAATATGATTTAAAAGTTGCCCAATAAACAGATATGTATGAGGTATTATGTCATGACTCCACCGTTGCTCCAGTAGCCTTTGTAGTAGAGTGTCCAATCATCTTCTGGTAATATGAGAAATTATGATTGCAGTGGTCATCATTTTACTCTGGATTGCGTCCTTGGATTTAGGATTAAGGCCGGAGTCACACTACAGCGAGATACGGCCGAGTCTCGCTGGTTAAAAGCAAGCTCTGGCATCGGCACCCTGGAGCGGAGCGTGCAGCTCCATGTATTGCTATTCGCTCAGCTCTGGAGTGTCGGTGCCAGAGCTTGTTTATAACCAGTGAGACTGGGCCTTACAGGGCCAGTTCCAGGTTTTTGAGGGCCCCGGGCGAAAGAGTCTCAGTGGGCCTCCCCTTTAACACATACCCCGATTTATGATCGCATATAAACACAGCCATGTAGTATATAACACTGCCCACGTAGTATATAGCAGCCCATGTAGTATATAGCAGCGCAGCCCACATAGTATATAGCAGCGCCACTCACTCATGCACTGGTAGGACTAGGAGCTCCTCCTGAATCTGCCTCATAACTTCAGCAGCATGGCAGCCAGCCAGGGGCGGAGAGCAGAGCAGAGAATGTGCTCTCTCCCCCCACAAACAATGTCAGGCTGGCTGCCTTCTCTTAACCCCTATGTGTGCCTGCCTGGCTGCACTCACTGAGTGATAAGATGCTTGTGTCAGAGCTGGCACATAGGGGTTAAGAGAATGCAGCCAGCAGTGACTTTGTAGGCGGAGAGAGCATGTTATCTCCTGCTCTGCTCTCCCAGCTGTATCTATGACAGCATGAGTGGGGCCCCCCCCCCCCCCCCCCGCTCTCCCCAGGGCCCCGGCATTTGCCCGCTGTGCCGGGTGCTGACGCCGGCCCTGGGGCCTTATCTTGCTGTGTGTGATCCCGGCCTAATGGCCCCTTCACATTAAGCGACGCTGCAGCGATACCGACAACGATCCGGATCGCTGCAGCGTCGCTGTTTGGTCGCTGGAGAGCTGTCACACAGACCGCTCTCCAGCGACCAACGATGCCGGTAACCAGGGTAAATATCGGGTAACTAAGCGCAGGGCCGCGCTTAGTAACCCGATGTTTACCCTGGTTACCATGCTAAAAGTAAAAAAAAACAAACACTAGATACTTACCTACCGCTGTCTGTCCTCCAGCGCTGCGCTCTGCTTCTCTGCTCTCCTCCTGTACTGGCTGTGAGCCTGAAAGCAGAGCGGTGACGTCACCGCTCTGCTTTCCGGCTGACCGACGCTCACAGCCAGTACAGGAGGAGTGCAGAGCACAGCGCTGGAGGACAGACAGCGTTAGGTAAGTATGTAGTGTTTTTTTTTTTTTCTTTTAGGATGGTAACCAGGGTAAACATCGGGTTACTAAGCGCGGCCCTGCGCTTAGTTACCCGATGTTTACCCTGGTTACCAGTGAAGACATCGCTGGATCGGTGTCACACACGCCGATCCAGCGATGTCAGCAGGAGTCCAGCGACGAAATAAAGTTCTGGACTTTATTCAGCGACCAACGATCTCCCAGCAGGGGCCTGATCGTTGGTCGCTGTCACACATAACGATTTCATTAACGATATCGTTGCTACGTCACAAATAGCAACGATATCGTTAACAATATCGTTATGTGTGAAGGTACCTTAAAGGTACCGTCACACATAGCGACGCTGCAGCGATACCGACAACGATCCGGATCGCTGCAGCGTCGCTGTTTGGTCGCTGGAGAGCTGTCACACAGACAGCTCTCCAGCGACCAACGATCCCGAGGTCCCCGGTAACCAGGGTAAACATCGGGTAACTAAGCGCAGGGCCGCGCTTAGTAACCCGATGTTTACCCTGGTTACCATCCTAAAAAGTAAAAAAACAAACGCTACATACTTACCTACAGCCGTCTGTCCTCGGCGCTCTGCTTCTCTGGTCTGGCTGTGAGCGCCGGGCAGCCAGAAAGCAGAGCGGTGACGTCACCGCTCTGCTTTCCGGCTGACCGACGCTCACAGCCAGAGCAGGAGAAGTGCAGAGCACAGCGCTGGAGGACAGACGGCTGTAAGTAAGTATGTAGCGTTTGTTTTTTTACTTTTTAGGATGGTAACCAGGGTAAACATCGGGTTACTAAGCGCGGCCCTGCGCTTAGTTACCCGATGTTTACCCTGGTTACCAGTGAAGACATCGCTGGATCGGTGTCACACACACCGATTCAGCGATGTCTGCGGGGAGTCCAGCGACGAAATAAAGTTCTGGACTTTCTTCCCCGACCAGCGATCTCCCAGCAGGGGCCTGATCGCTGCTGCCTGTCACACTGGACGATATCGCTAGCGAGGACGCTGCAACGTCACGGATCGCTAGCGATATCGTCTAGTGTGACAGTACCTTGTTTATAACCAGCGAGACTAGGCTGTATCTTGCTGTGTGTGATCCCGGCCTAAGTCCTGGTTTCAAAAGGCCTGAGGGCATTCCATTTAGGCCAGAGACTAGATGTCCATCTGAAGAACAATGGCTTCTAATCACCTCCACATGGAATGTGTGTCAAAGAGAAGACATTCAGTTCTGGAGCAATAGCTGATACTGCCAACACCACAGGGGCTGTGTCCTCCAAGAGGTTGGAGACACAATGGCCATCTACAATGTAGATTCTCTATTCTATTAAAAGAATGGAGGACTGCACACCCCGGGAACTTGTGCGACCACATTTTACAGCTGATGGTCAATTCCTTTGATGTAAGTGTTAGGGTACGTTCAGACTAGCGTTGTGCTAGTGTGCGTCGGTGCCGCGTCGGGCGACGCAGTGGCGACGCACGCGTCATGCGCCCCTATGTTTAACATGGGGGACGCATGCGTTTTTGCTTGTTGCGTTTTGCGACAAATGCGTCTTTTTTGCCGCAAGCGTCGGACCAAGAAAACGCAACAAGTTGCATTTTTCTTGCGTCCGATTTTCGGCAAAAAACGACGCATGCGTCGCAAAACGCAGCGTTTTTGCGTGCGTTTTGCCGCGTTTTTCGGTGCGTTGTGCGTCGCCGACGCAGCGGCGCACAACGCTAGTCTGAACGTAGCCTTAGCTGTTATACAGAGTTCATGGCTCCATTTGAATGTTCATTGCTCTTATAGTCCTCTCCCCTCTGTACCAGTCGGTCATTGTAGATGTGTTTACTGTAAACCATACGTATAATTCTGTATGTAACCCCTTCTCATGTACAGCACCATGGAATCAATGGTGCTAAATAAATAATAATAATAATAATACATCTAACAGTAGAAAGAATGTGATTTTTTATTTTCATAGCTCAATGAAAAAACTCAATCTCTGATTCTGTGGAATCTATTGAAGCGTTCCAGGGTTATTACCACATAAAGTGACAGTGGTCAGAATTGTAAAAACTGGCCTGATCACTAAGGGGGCTGAAGGGGTTAATATGGAGAAAAGTACCCTTTATAATATTAAAACCTATTTTTTTCCAACTCTGGATTATTTTATCTGTTCAGTCACATCTGTGACAAAATGTGATCTTCTGATTAAAAAATGATGTGGGAGGAGCTACAGGCTCAGGGTGTTTCCCATTGGCTGGTTGAAGTGACATATGCAGATTAGATCCAGAGACATCTGTGATCTGGAGGATTATGGGGCCGTTATCCAAGTATAGAAGGTTCTGTAGGGTCACTATGTGTCAGGGGTGATGTCTCCCTAATGTTACACGCAGGGTCCTATTCCCCGGAGGGGCATCACGGCCAGGAAGAGGTTAAGACTATACTTTCAGGGATCATTTCTATAGTGTGTAACTTGAGAAATGTGCTCTAAAGTGTCCAAACTTCCCAACCACGAGGAGGAGCTGTAGTGATCTCTCCTGAGCGTGAAGTGAGCTCTCAGTTCTGCTTCATTGCAGGGGCTGATTGCTGGTGATGATCGTTCTCCTTCTCTGTTACAGGGAGGGCGGAGGGGGAGATCACAAGCTGAGTGGTGGGGTTAAATTTTAGTTAGGTTAATAAAAATAGACTAAAAGTACTTACCTTATGTACTTTCAAAACATATTGTTAACTAAATAATATTCATTCTAGTGATGGGCAGTCCGGCTCTCATGATTCTGTTCACCAAAAAGAGTCAACGCTTTTGAATCCCTTTTAAATATGTGTTCATCATAGGTGAACACATATTTAAGGTGATGTCAGTATGGTTGAAACTACCCCCATGTGCAGCCACCCAATGAAATTGATGAATGGGCAGGGATACGTCTGCCGAACTTGGGAATTATATGCCCAGTGAGAGCCATTAAGAGAATTCAGTGGCTCTCACTGGGGTGCTGGCTCCCATCATTCACAGCAGGGAGCCGACTCTTTGTCTCAGAACGTTCATGAACGACCCATCACTACTTACTATATTAAACTGCACAAAATCAAATCTTTTCAAAATATAATTAAAAATTGCTAGATAACAGATATGTAGGCCATGTGAAAGGCACACCCTTGTTATGCAAAAACCATGTCTGCAGAAAGTTGCCTCTGGCTCCCAGCATTTTCAGCGGTGTTATGTAACTCTGCATCCAGTACTTAAAATAAGGAACAGTCCAGCTTGGAATCTGAGGTTTGGCAAAGCTCTCTTAGCCCTTCTACCCAGTGACAGCTCTCAACCTTACTACCCAGGGACATCTCTCTTAGCCCTTCTACCCAGTGACAGCTCTCAACCTTACTACCCAGGGACATCTCTCTTAGCCCTTCTACCCAGTGACAGCTCTCAGCCTTACTACCCAGGGACATCTCTCTTAGCCCTTCTACCCAGTGACAGCTCTCAGCCTTACTACCCAGGGACAGCTCTCTTAGCCCTTCTACCCAGTGACAGCTCTCAGCCTTACTACCCAGGGACAGCTCTCTTAGCCCTTCTACCCAGTGACAGCTCTCAACCTTACTACCCAGGGACATCTCTCTTAGCCCTTCTACCCAGTGACAGCTCTCAGCCTTACTACCCAGGGACAGCTCTCTTAGCCCTTATACCCAGTGACAGCTCTCAGCCTTACTACCCAGGGACAGCTCTCTTAGCCCTTCTACCCAGTGACAGCTCTCAGCCTTACTACCCAGGGACAGCTCTCTTAGCCCTTCTACCCAGTGACAGCTCTCAGCCTTACTACCCAGGGACAGCTCTCTTAGCCCTTCTACCCAGTGACAGCTCTCAACCTTACTACCCAGGGACAGCTCTCTTAGCCCTTCTACCCAGTGACAGCTCTCAGCCTTACTACCCAGGGACAGCTCTCTTAGCCCTTCTACCCAGTGACAGCTCTCAGCCTTACTACCCAGGGACAGCTCTCTTAGCCCTTCTACCCAGTGACAGCTCTCAGCCTTACTACCCAGGGACAGCTCTCTTAGCCCTTCTACCCAGTGACAGCTCTCTTAGCCTTACTACCCAGGGACAGCTCTCTAAGCCTTACTACCCAGGGACAGCTCTCTTAGCCTTACCACCCAGGGACAGCTCTCTTAGCCTTACTACCCAGGGACAGCTCTCAGCCTTACTACCCAGGGACAGCTCTCAGCCTTACTACCCAGGGACAGCTCTCTTAGCCTTGCTACCCAGAAGTAATTCTCTTATGTCTATCTCACACTATCAGTATTTGTAAGCTAAAACCAGGAGTGGGTGAAAAATACAGAAGTGGTGACATCTTTCCCTCTGATTGTTCCACTCCTGATTTTAGCTTACATTATAAAATACTGATAGTGTGTGAACTTGGCCTTAGCCTTACTTCCAAGGAGCAGCATACTACCCAGGGACAGTGTTTTTAGCTCTACTACACAGGTACAGCTCTCCTGTCTGTTTATTCACCCGTGCTGGAAAACCTGATACTCCATTGTGTAGGATGTTTAGAAGGATCTACAGGTTCAGGGTGTTTCTCATTGGCTGGTTACATTGACATATGCAGATTAGATCCTGAGACATCTGTGATGTGGAGGATTATGGGGCCGTTATCCAAGTATAGAAGGTTCTGTAGGGTCACTATGTGTCAGGGGTGATGTCTCCCTAATGTTACACGCAGGGTCCTATCCCCCGGAGGGGCATCACGGCCAGGAAGAGGTTAAGACTATACTTTCAGGGATCGTTTCTATAGTGTGTAACTTGAGAAACGTGCTCTAAAGTGTCCAAACTTCCCAACCACGAGGAGGAGCTGTAGTGATCTCTCCTGAGCGTGAAGTGAGCTCTCAGTTGGGGCTGATTGCTGGTGATGATCTTTCTCCTTTTCTGTTACAGAGAGGGTGGAGATCACAAGCTGAGTGGTGGGGTTATATTTTAATAAGTTTAGTATATATAGATTAATGGTATTATTGATTGCTTATTTGTAAAGAATGTTATTCACTAAATATTAGTTTATTTTTTTATATTATATTTTTTCCAAGTTAATTGAAACGTACTAGATAAACAGGTATGTATGCCAGGTGAAGGGTGCACTCATGGTATGCAAATTGTGTTTTCTCTTTTTAAATCATAAGGACAACCCAAAACATCTAAATGATCCTGATCAAAAGTTCACATACACTGGTGATTTTGGCCTGATAACATGCACAGAAGTTGACACAGATGGGTTTAAATGGCTACTAGAGGTAACATTCCCACCTGTGACCTGATTCCTTGTAATCAGTGTGTGTGCATAAAAGTTGAGTGAGTTTCTGGGATCCAGACAGACTCTTGCATCTTTTATCCAGCCACTGACCATTCTGGATTGTGATTTATGGGGAAAGCAAAAGAATTGTAAGCGGATGTTAGGGCTAGTGGAATGCACCAAATAATAAAGAGGAAGATATGAGGTGCGTTCGCAGCCCGGGTCCACCGTGCAGAGATGGTACCTGCTGCTGAGTAATGGCGGATGGACACTTGATCACACGTGGGTTAGACTTCACCCAGTGTGAATGGAAGTGAACTGTGTTGCTTCACAGAGTTGCCAATATATGCTGCGCCCTGTTAGCAGTCACAGGGTGCAGCTGCAAGACACTAGTGGGATCCCTATGAATCACCCCCACTAAAGTGGTGATTGGACTCCCTGTGACCCTCTGTGGCTTTTGAGCCCGCGCCTGAAGATGCCCCGATTCAGATGCAGAGTCCAAGCGGAAATTCCCACCCTATACTGACAGGCTGTCAGGAAAGCGCACTGTGCCGTACAGAAGGGCACAGCAAAAAGTCACTGTAATGCGTGCTACTTGTGCATGTAGCACTGTCGGGCGCTAGATAGCTTTCACCATTTGCGAGCAGTCAACAACACAAGGAATGAGAATGATTAAGGAGCTTTCATCCATCAACAGTCATTCATCTACACACACACACACGTTATCAAGTTTATACTAGCGCGTGGCCATGCAAACCTTTTATAGCGGAAGCTCTCCGGGACCTTCATAGTGATCCAATAGGAGCTGCTACAGGACCTGAGCATGTGACCCCCGACCTCCAATGAGAGGTCATCCCTTGGGCATGCTCAGTAGAGAAAAAGGAGGACTTAGTCCCAGGAGCGTCTTTTCGCCGCTGATCAGTGCTCACGGATGCAGATCAGGTTGTAAGCACCCCGCATATCAAGCTTAGTAAATACCGTCGCTCCCCGCATCCTATCGAATAGCTTAGATATCAGAGGCAGAGGGTATTTGTTCTTAATGATGATGGCGTTAAGACCCCTGTAATCTATTCATGGACGTAATTCTCCGTTCTTTTTCTGCACGAAGAACCCAGCCCCTGCAGGTGACACTGACTTCCTAATGAATCTTCTTGCCAGATTCTCTTGAATGTATCGGTTCATCACCTCCGTCTCCGGGAGTGAAAGGGGATAGACTCGACCCCTGGGAGGCTCTGCACCAGGCAAGAGGTCAATAAGACAGTCATAGGGGCGGTGGGGCGGAAGGGTCTCCGCAGCCCTCTTGTAGAACATGTCCGCATAGGGCCAATAGTGCTTGGGGAGAGAGGAAAGATCTGTGGGCACTTCAGTTGCAGCAACCTGAACGTACTCCCTCAGACATCTACCCTCACAAGATTCACTCCATCCCAGAATTCTCCCAGAGGGCCACTCTATATGAGGAGAGTGGTAGCTTAGCCATGGTATCCCTAACAGGACCTCATCAATTCCCTCGGGAATGACTAGCAGGGAGATAATCTCCTGATGGGAAGGAGATATGAACAAAGTAAATGGGATGGTCTGGTGTGTTATTTGTGAGGGTAGAGTTGACCAATTCACCGCTCATACAGTCACCGGCTTGGCGAGCATCACCAGGGGTATTGCGTGGCGTTGGGCGAAGGCAGAGGACATAAAATTCCCCTCTACTCCGAAATCCACACAAAGCTCGACTGTAAGAGTGGTTGGGCCTAAAGTGATTGTCCCTTTGAATGACAGTTTTAAGGAAAACTTTGCCGTGTCTAGTGTACCACCTCCTACATCCACTAGATGCTGACGTTCTCGCGACTGCTGGGAACATCTGGAGGCAAGATGTCCTGACCGCCGGCAGACATGACAGACCTTGAGTGCACGAGCGGTCCGGGACTTAGATCCCGCTCGTGACACCTCCTTGGCCTCATGTGGCTCGGACGCCTGGACCGGAGATTCCAGAGGTATGGCGAAGGTGGGAGCCAGCCGAAACCTCTGCCTACACTGGGCTTGCTCCAATCTTCGCTCGTTAAGGTCGATGCGAGTTGAAACAGCTATTAGCTCCTCCAGTGTGGCGGGAATCTCCCTATTGGCTAAAGCGTCTTTACATAGTCAGCCAGCCCCCTCCAAAATACAGGGATGAGGGCTTTATCCGGCCACTCCAGCTCAGATGCTAAAGTCCGGAAGTGGACGGAAAAATGGCTGACCATGGATGAGCCCTGTGTCAGTGCCAGCAGTTGGAGCACCGTATCATGAGTGATTTGAGGTCCCAAAAAGACCTGTTTCAGAGTGCTCATGAACCGGAGAGCACTCTGCACCACATGATCGTCAAGCTCCCACAGCGGCGTAGCCCACTCCAACGCCCTGTCCGACAAGAGGGATATGATGAATCCCACTTTAGCCCGCTCTGAGGGGAAACGTGCAGCAAGGAGCTCAAGGTGCATCGCACATTGGTTCATGAATCCCCTGCATGACTTGCTATTGCCAGAGTACCTCTCTGGCAATGGGAGGCGGGATAAGGTCGGAATAGAGGCGGCAATGGACAAACTAGCTGCAGCCACGCTAGCAGCCTGAACAGCTACTGCGGTAACATCCACAGCTGAGGTTGTGCGCTGGAGAGCCGCCAACCTGCCCTCCAGCTGTTGGATGTACCGCTGCAGTCGCTGTTCGTCCGCCATTACTAGCCAGACCCTTGCGCTAGTATAATGTTAGGTCTAGCGGAACACACCAAATAATTAAGAGCTAGATATGAGGTGCGTTCGCAGCCCGAGGTCCACCATGCAGAGATGGTACCTGCTGCTGAGTAATGGTGGATGGACACTTGCTCACACGTGGGTTAGACTTCACCCAGTGTGAATGAAAGCGAACTCTGTTGCTTCACAGAGTCGCCAAATTATGCTGCGCACTGTTAGCAGTCACAGGGTGCAGCTGCAAGACACTAGTGGGATCCCTATGAAACACCCACTGAACTGGTGATTGGACTCGCTGTGACCCTCGGTGGCTTTTGAGCCCGCACCTGAGGATGCCCCGAGTCAGATGCAGAGTCCAAGCGGGAATTCCCACCCTACACTGACAGGCTGTCAGGAAAGCGCACTGTTTGCGCACAGTGCAGTACAGACGGTCACAGCAAAAAGGCACTGTAATGTGTGCTACGTGTGCAGGTAGCACTGTCGGTTGCTAGATAGCTTGCACCATTCGCGAGCAGTCAACAACACAAGGAATGGGAATGATTAATGAGCTTTCATCCATCGACAGTCATTCATCTACACACACACGTTATCAAGTTTATACTAGCGCATGGCTGTGCGGCCTGTTGTGAATTCTGTGGCTGAGTTCACTTCTGTGGTCACAAGTGGTATTGCAGCCTCTGGGCTTCCTCCCTCAGGTGTTTTGGTGAGCTCGTTGGCTGCCTTGCTATTTAGCTCCACCTGAGTCTGTCTTCCTTGCTCCTTGTCAATGTTCCAGTGTTGGATCTGAGCTACTGCATCTTTCCTTGGGCCTGCTGCTCTGCTAGATAAGTGCTTCTAGTTTGTTTTCTGTTTTTTCTGTCCAGCTTGCTATTGTCTTTTGCTGGAAGCTCTGAGAAGCAGAGGGGTGCACCGCCGTGCTGTTAGTTCGGCACGGTGGGTCTTTTTGCCCCTTTGCGTGGTTTTCGTTTTAGGGTTTTTTGTAGACTGCATAGTTCTCTTTGCTATCCTCGCTCTGTCTAGAATATCGGGCCTCACTTTGCTGAATCTATTTCATTCCTACGTTTGTCTTTTCATCTTGCTAACAGTCATTATATGTGGGGGGCTGCCTATTCCTTTGGGGTATTTCTCTGAGGTAAGTCAGGCTTGTATTTCTATCTTCAGGCTAGTCAGCTCCTCAGGCAGTGCCGAGTTGCATAGGTAGTTGTTAGGCGCAATCCACTGCTGCTTATAGTTGTGTGAGGATAGATCAGGTACTGCAGTCTACAGAGATTCCACGTCTCAGAGCTCGTCCTATTGTTTTTGGTTATTGCCAGATCTCTGTATGTGCGCTGATTACTGCACGCTGTGTTGCCTGATTGCCAGCCATAACAGTACAAGGAGCCACACCAATGATTCCCAATAGAGGGAAAAAAGAAATCCTGACATCATTTTTTTTTCTTAGCTCTGTCTTCAGTCTTTTTTTTCCCCTAGACATTAGAGTGCTTCAGGACACAGCTGTGGACATGGATATTCAGGCTCTGTGCTCCTCAATGGATAATCTCGTTGTAAATGTACAAAAGATTCAAGATACTATTGATCAGAAATCGATGCTAGAACCAAGAATTCCAATTCCTGATTTGTTTTTTGGTGACAGAACTAAGTTCCTGAGCTTCAGAAATAATTGTAAGCTATTTTTGGCCTTGAAACCTCATTCTTCTGGTAATCCTATTCAACAGGTTTTGATTATTATTTCTTTTTTGCGCGGCGACCCACAGGACTGGGCGTTTTCTCTTGCACCAGGAGATTCTGCATTGAGTAATGTTGATGCATTTTTCCTGGCGCTCGGATTGCTTTACGATGAGCCTAATTCAGTGGATCAGGCTGAGAAAAATCTGCTGGCTTTATGCCAGGGTCAGGATGATGTAGAAGTATATTGTCAGAAATTTAGGAAATGGTCAGTACTCACTCTGTGGAATGAATCTGCACTAGCGGCTTTGTTCAGAAAGGGTCTCTCTGAAGCTCTTAAGGATGTAATGGTGGGATTTCCTATGCCTGCTGGTTTGAATGAGTCTATGTCCTTGGCCATTCAGATCGGTCGTCGCTTGCGCGAGCGTAAATCTGTGCACCATCTGGCGGTACTGCCTGAGAGTAAACCTGAGCCTATGCAGTGCGACAGGACTATGACTAAAGTAGAACGGCAAGAACACAGACGTCTGAACAGACTGTGTTTCTATTGTGGTGATTCTACTCATGCTATTTCTAATTGTCCTAAACGCACTAGGCGGTTCGATAGCTCTGCCGTTATTGGTACTGTACAGTCCAAATTCCTTTTGTCCATTACCTTAATGTGCTCTTTGTCATCGTATTCTGTCATGGCGTTTGTGGATTCAGGCGCTGCCCTGAATCTGATGGATTTGGATTATGCTAAACGTTGTGGATTTTTCTTGGAGCCTTTGCGGTGTCCTATTCCGTTGAGAGGAATTGATGCTACACCTTTGGCCAAGAATAAGCCTCAGTACTGGGCCCAGCTGACCATGTGCATGGCTCCTGCACATCAGGAAGTTATTCGCTTTCTGGTACTGCATAATTTGCATGATGTGGTCGTGTTGGGGTTGCCATGGCTACAAACCCATAATCCAGTATTGGATTGGAACTCTATGTCGGTAACCAGCTGGGGTTGTCAGGGAGTACATGGTGATGTTCCATTTTTGTCTATTTCGTCATCCATTCCTTCTGACATCCCAGAGTTCTTGTCGGACTTTCAGGATGTATTTGAAGAGTCCAAGTCTGATGCCCTACCTCCGCATAGGAATTGTGATTGTGCTATCGATTTGATTCCTGGTAGTAAATTCCCTAAGGGTCGTTTATTTAATTTGTCCGTACCTGAACACACCGCTATGCGCAGTTATGTGAAGGAGTCCCTGGAGAAGGGACATATTCGCCCATCGTCGTCACCATTGGGAGCAGGGTTTTTTTTTGTAGCCAAGAAGGATGGTTCGCTAAGACCGTGTATTGATTACCACCTTCTTAATAAGATCACTGTTAAGTTTCAGTATCCCTTGCCATTGATTTCTGACTTGTTTGCTCGGATTAAGGGGGCTAGTTGGTTTACTAAGATTGATCTTCGTGGTGCGTATAATCTGGTGAGAATCAGGCAGGGAGATGAATGGAAAACGGCATTTAATACGCCCGAGGGTCATTTTGAGTATCTGGTGATGCCGTTCGGACTTGCCAATGCTCCATCTGTTTTTCAGTCTTTTATGCATGACATTTTCCGTGAGTATCTGGATAAATTCTTGATTGTTTACTTGGATGACATTTTGATCTTCTCAGATGATTGGGAGTCTCATGTGAAGCAAGTCAGAATGGTTTTCCAGGTACTGCGTGCTAATTCCTTGTTCGTGAAGGGATCAAAGTGTCTCTTCGGTGTGCAGAAAGTTTCATTTTTGGGGTTCATCTTTTCCCCTTCTACTATCGAGATGGATCCGGTTAAGGTTCAGGCCATCCAGGATTGGACTCAGCCGACATCTCTAAAAAGTCTGCAGAAATTCCTGGGCTTTGCTAATTTTTATCGTCGCTTCATCTGTAATTTTTCTAGCATTGCCAGACCATTGACCGATTTGACCAAGAAGGGTGCTGATTTGGTTAATTGGTCTTCTGCTGCCGTGGAAGCTTTTCAGGAGTTGAAGCGTCGTTTTTGCTGTGCCCCTGTGTTGTGTCAACCTGATGTTTCTCTTCCGTTCCAGGTCGAGGTTGATGCTTCTGAGATTGGTGCAGGGGCGGTTTTGTCACAGAGAGGTTCTGGTTGCTCAGTGTTCAAACCATGTGCTTTCTTTTCCAGGAAATTTTCTGCTGCTGAGCGTAATTATGATGTGGGCAACCGAGAGTTGCTGGCCATGAAGTGGGCATTCGAGGAGTGGCGTCATTGGCTTGAGGGTGCTAAGCATCGCGTGGTGGTATTGACTGATCATAAGAACTTGACTTATCTCGAGTCTGCCAAGCGCTTGAATCCTAGACAGGCCCGTTGGTCGTTATTTTTTGCTCGTTTTGATTTTGTGATTTCATACCTTCCGGGCTCTAAAAATGTGAAGGCGGATGCTCTGTCTAGGAGTTTTGTGCCCGACTCTCCGGGGTTATCTGAGCCGGCGAGTATACTCAAGGAAGGAGTCATTGTGTCTGCCATCTCCCCTGATTTGCGGAGAGTGTTGCAGAAATTTCAGGCTAATAAACCTGATCGTTGTCCGGCCGAGAAACTGTTCGTCCCTGATAGGTGGACTAGTAAAGTTATCTCTGAACTTCATTGTTCGGTGCTGGCCGGTCATCCAGGAATCTTTGGTACCAGGGAGTTGGTTGCTAGATCCTTCTGGTGGCCATCTCTGTCACGGGATGTGCGTGCTTTTGTGCAGTCCTGTGGAATTTGTGCTAGGGCTAAGCCCTGCTGTTCACGTGCCAGTGGGTTGCTTTTGCCCTTGCCGGTCCCGAAGAGGCCTTGGACACATATTTCGATGGATTTCATTTCTGACCTTCCCGTTTCTCAAAAAATGTCGGTCATTTGGGTGGTCTGTGATCGCTTTTCTAAAATGGTCCATCTGGTGCCCTTGGTTAAATTGCCTTCCTCCTCTGATTTGGTGCCTTTGTTCTTCCAGCATGTGGTTCGTTTACATGGCATTCCTGAGAATATTGTTTCTGACAGAGGTTCCCAGTTTGTCTCGAGGTTCTGGCGAGCCTTTTGTGGTAGGATGGGCATTGACCTATCTTTCTCCTCGGCCTTCCATCCTCAGACTAATGGCCAGACCGAACGAACCAATCAGACCTTGGAAACATATCTGAGATGTTTTGTTTCCGCTGACCAGGATGATTGGGTGTCATTTTTGCCGTTGGCTGAGTTCGCCCTTAATAATCGGGCCAGCTCGGCTACCTTGGTCTCTCCATTTTTCTGCAATTCTGGGTTCCATCCTCGTTTCTCTTCAGGACAGGTTGAGTCTTCGGACTGTCCTGGTGTGGATTCTGTGGTGGACAGGTTGCAGCAGATCTGGACTCAGGTAGTGGACAATTTGACCTTGTCCCAGGAGAAGGCTCAGCTTTTCGCTATTCGCAGACGCCGTGTGGGACCCCGACTTCGTGTTGGGGATTTGGTTTGGTTATCTTCTCGTCATATTCCCATGAAGGTTCCTCTCCTAAATTTAAACCTCGTTTTATTGGTCCGTATAGGATTTCTGAGATTCTCAATCCGGTGTCTTTTCGTCTGACCCTCCCAGACTCCTTTTCCATACATAATGTATTCCATAGGTCGTTGTTGAGGAGATACGTGGCACCTATGGTTCCATCTGTGGAGCCTCCTGCCCCTGTTTTGGTGGAGGGGGAATTGGAGTATATTGTGGAGAAGATTTTGGATTCTCGTGTCTCTAGACGGAAACTCCAGTATCTGGTCAAATGGAAGGGTTATGCTCAGGAAGATAATTCCTGGGTTTTTGCCTCTGATGTCCATGCCCCAGATCTTGTTCGTGCCTTTCATGTGGCTCATCCTGGTCGGCCTGGGGGTTCTGGTGAGGGTTCGGTGACCCCTCCTCAAGGGGGGGGTACTGTTGTGAATTCTGTGGCTGAGTTCACTTCTGTGGTCACAAGTGGTATTGCAGTCTCTGGGCTTCCTCCATCAGGTGTTTTGGTGAGCTCGTTGGCTGCCTTGCTATTTAGCTCCACCTGAGTCTGTCTTCCTTGCTCCTTGTCAATGTTCCAGTGTTGGATCTGAGCTACTGCATCTTTCCTTGGGCCTGCTGCTCTGCTAGATAAGTGCTTCTAGTTTGTTTTCTGTTTTTTCTGTCCAGCTTGCTATTGTCTTTTGCTGGAAGCTCTGAGAAGCAGAGGGGTGCACCGCCGTGCTGTTAGTTCGGCACGGTGGGTCTTTTTGCCCCTTTGCGTGGTTTTCGTTTTAGGGTTTTTTGTAGACTGCATAGTTCTCTTTGCTATCCTCGCTCTGTCTAGAATATCGGGCCTCACTTTGCTGAATCTATTTCATTCCTACGTTTGTCTTTTCATCTTGCTAACAGTCATTATATGTGGGGGGCTGCCTATTCCTTTGGGGTATTTCTCTGAGGTAAGTCAGGCTTGTATTTCTATCTTCAGGCTAGTCAGCTCCTCAGGCAGTGCCGAGTTGCATAGGTAGTTGTTAGGCGCAATCCACTGCTGCTTATAGTTGTGTGAGGATAGATCAGGTACTGCAGTCTACAGAGATTCCACGTCTCAGAGCTCGTCCTATTGTTTTTGGTTATTGCCAGATCTCTGTATGTGCGCTGATTACTGCACGCTGTGTTGCCTGATTGCCAGCCATAACAGCGGCCATGCGATCCTTTTATAGCGGAAGCTCTCCAGGACCTTCCCAGTGATCCAATAGGAGCTGCTACAGCACCTGAGCATGTGACCCTGACCTTCAATGAGAGATCATCCCTTGGGCATGCTGAGTAGAGGAAAAGCAGGACTTAGTCTCAGGAGCTCCAAGCGCACAGTATCTACCTGAGCCAGACACTAGGACCGACGACTCTGCTGAGCAGGCTCCACTGCGGCTGGAGAAGAATGGAGACCACAGTGGACATGGTTCGAGATGCCCCCTGTGCAGCGGCAGGAACTCGACACCTAACAGCGGATCTATGGAAAAAGGTAGTTGAATTGTATACAACAGGAAAGGGATACAAAAAGATATCCAAGGAATTGATAATGCCAGTCAGCTGCATTCAAACTGTGATTAACAAATGGAAAATCAGGGGCTCTGTAAAAACAAAATGACGGTCAGGTAAACCAGCAAAAACGTCGTCCACAACTGCCAGGTAAATTGTTCGGGATGCAAAGAAAAACCCACAAATAGCATCAGTTGAAATACAGGTCTATCTGAAAACTAGCGGTGTGGTTGTTTCAAGATGCTCAATAAGGAGGCACTTGAAGAAAAATGGGCTGCATGGTCGAGTCGTCAGAAGTAAAACATTACTGCGCAAATGCCACAAAGTATCTCGTCTATAATACGCAAAACAGCACATAGACAAGCCTCAAAACTTCAGGAACATAGTAATATGCTTAGTCTGTATATGTTATGCTTAGTCTATATATGTTAAATACATTTTCAGTATTTAATAAAAATGTACCGTGTATGTTTGTAATTGTTGATTCTAGTGTACAATTTTTTCCATTATGTGATGATATTTGCACCCAAACTGTATAATGGCCCCGACATTAGCTAACACGCTGTAAAATTAATTCCGCATTGGCCCCCAAACTATATAATGACACACACATTAGCTCCCACAATGTATAATTGCTTCTGTATTACCCTCCAAAATGTTTAATGACCACTGCATTATTCCCCAAACTGTATAATTGGTCCGCATTAGCCCCTAAACTATATATGGACCCATGCATTAGCTCCCCACACTGTATAATTGCTCCTGGAATAGCCCCCAAACTGTATAGTGGACACTTCTTTAACCCCCCAAACTGTATAATGACCCTTGCATTAGCCTTCAAATATGAAAAAAAAAAACATTTATACTCGTGTATAAGCCGAGTTTTTCAGCACATTTTTTTTGTGCTGAAAGCGCCCCATCAGCTTATTCACGAGTCATCATGCCAGAAGATGTTGGGGGAGGGAGAGCGGTGGAGCAGTGGGTCACAGGAGGCAGGAGCCGGCAGCTGCGGCTAATGCCTGTGCCCGCTGCCAGAGAGAAATTAATTTTCACTGCACTGGCAGTTATTATTAATTTCTCCTATAAGTGCGCACAGTGTCAGCTACAGCCACCGGCTTCCAGCAGTGGCCAGGTTAGCACGAGTGCCCGCTCATTAAGGTAATAAATATTCAACTCTCCACTCCAATAGGCATGAAGAGAGGTGAATATTCATTACCTTAATGAGTGGGGACACATGATCCCTTGGCTGCAGGAGCTGCTGGCACCGGAACAAGATGCTGCGAGGGCGCGAAGTGAAGGGAAGTAGGATGGGGTTTTTATGCTTTTCTCATGGGGGTCCATGCATACAAGGATAGGGAAGAGGAACCATGCATACAAGGATAGAGATGAGGAGCCATGCATACAAGGACAGGGATGAGGAGCCATGCAGACAAGGATGGGGATAAGGAGGCATGCAAACAAGGATGGGGATGAGGAGCCATGCTTACTAGGATAGGGATAATGAGCCATGCAGACCAGGATAGGGATGAGGAACCATGCATACCAGGATGGGGATGAGGGAACAATGCATACCCGGCTTATACTCGAGTCAATAGGTTTTCCCAGTTTTTTGTGGCAAAATTAGGTGCCTTGGCTTATACTCAGTCAGCTTATACAGTAAGGCTGGAGTCAAGTGCCAGGATCCACACTGTGAAGCCCCAACGTGCATCCCCTGACGAAGCCAACGAAAAAAGCGCATTGGGGCTGCACGGAGCCGTACTTACCACCCTGTCCTTGTGTTTTCTCCCATTGATTACAAAGCACTAAGCACTTTATTTTATAATGTGTGTGGTATTTTTGGGATGACACACTTGTTTTGTCTACCTTGTTTCTCCTCGCTGAACATGTAATAACCTTTGATATTATATTTAATTTTATTCCTTGTTTGTGATAAATTATGTCATAAACTTGTATTGGACTTGTACTCCTCCTTCGTTCTTTGGGTGTAAGCATACCTCCCAACTGTCCCGGATCTGGCAGGGCAGCCCCGATTTTGACGGTCTGTCCTGCGTTCACGGGCGGGACAGCAGTTTTCCCGCACTGAGTCTCAGCCTCAGCCTCATTGACACTGCCACGCTGGATCCGGGACCATTGGGATGTCTGCGAGTCATCCCACCACCCGCAGAGCAGCACACCACATATATGACTGCTCTGTGTGCACAGGACTTGTGATGAGGTCACTGGAGATGAGGTCACATGATCGGGGCCTCCATGTATGCATGCAGGACTGATGGTGTAAGGATTCAATATTTGGCGTGTCCTCATTGTTTAGGTTTGGTCTCTTGGCTGTTAGCTCCCCCACTTGGTGTTGAGCATGTGCGAGAGATTATTATTTATGTATTCCGCTTTGGGCTGCATTTATTAAGCCTCTATAGCATAATGCACCCCCCATAGGCAGACTCTATAGTATAATGCATCCCCAGAATAATAATACATTTTTATTTATATAGCGCCAACATATTCCGCAGGACTTTACATTATAGAGGGGATTTGTACAGACAATAGACATTACAGAATAACAATAAACACAGATCAAAACAGATACCAGGATGAATGAGGGCCCTACTCGCAAGCTTACAAACTATGAGGAAAAATGGAGACACGAGAGGTGGATGGTAACAATTGCTTTAGTTGTTCGGACCAGCCCCATAAAAAGAAATAAAAAAAATCTCCCTCGTTCCTCCGCTCCTCTGAGCTCCCGCTCGTCTCCGGACTGCAGGCGCTGAGTAGTGACATCATTGCACCTGCTGTCAGTGTTGGCGTCGGTGACGTCAGACGCTGACAGGGGGATGATGGGAGAGGGAGCATAACTCTCCTTCTCTCATCAGTGCGGTCAGCTGTATCGGCATCTAGCCGATACAGTTGAACCTGCGATGATGGTTGGGGGCGCACTGCTGGGACGAGGGGCCCACTGCTGGCATCGGGCCCCTCCCCACTTGCTCAGGGGCCGCAGGGTGGCAGAGAAGGGAGATCAATTCTCCCTGGTCAGCCGCAGAATTTAATTGTATTGGTGCGATGTGCGCGCAGCACCCCGATACAGTTACAGAAGCGTAGCTCCGGGTGGGCCCCCTCTGAGGGGTCCTATGGACATCACTGGTGGGTCCCGACTACAGGAACGAGTGATCCTCGGTGGAAGGGCTCCAGTTCCCTCCATTGGGCTAACAGGCAAGGACAAAGCTTTAGGCCTTGAGTAGGCCTCATCCTGGGAAGGCTGTATAAAGTCTGTTTTAGTGGCCTAAGCAGCTTAGAAGAAGCCTCTCCTTCTTAGTACAGCACTCCGAGGTGGAATTTTTACTGGATGGCCCCCTAAAAACAAGTAGATCGCAGAGATTTAAATCTCTGGGATGCAGAGCTCTGTAAAGCACATCCAGCTCCTTCAGCTGCCAGGCCATGCCCTTCTGTGGAACTTTTATGAGACTTGCCATCGCAAAAGTATTTTGGAACTGTAAATTTTTTTGCTGTAAAAAATTGGCCACATCGTAGGTAAGTCACACAAGTCGGGGATGCATGCAACTTGTCTGTGGCAAGTTTGCGATTAGCGGCCTTCTGCAAACTCCAGCACATCTGGAAACATGCCGCTCTGTGTCTCAGTATGCAGGTTGCAAATCAGGAATCCATTAGATGCAATGTGACAATGTGACCTGCTGTGTGAGTATCGCGCAACACATGAATAACCCTAAACTTAGGTGAAGGTGCACAGGGGCAAAATCCTGATGAGCAGCCACTCACAACTAATATTCATGAGGGGAATTGGGGGCTAATTAGTATTATACTTGCACATTGGGAAGGCTTCTATAGGGGCGGGTCACACAGTTATGTATAGGGCACCATGCCAGCTTCCAGCCTATTGGTGACGTCCATACAGGCAGACCCGATACACTGCCTATCATCTCCTGTGTGATCCACCCAAGTTCTCGTCTTCCAGTTGTACAGACAAGGGAGCCAAGAAAGTCCAGGCGACTATAGGCCGTTAAGAGCTTTGTAAAAATAGTCTTAATTTTCAGACTTGTGGAATTTGCTGCATATCTGTAGCTTTTACGCAGCATATTCTGTAACAATTGGGGTCTGTGGTCGATTTTGACTTTTCCAGTGAACTTAATAAGAAAAATCTGCAACACATTTATGACTAATCTGCCTCAAGAATTGACCTCTAAATTTTGCCATCTGAATGAGGTTTGTCCTCGATTTGCCGCCACCGTATTTTGCTGCAGATGTGACATACAATGTGTTTCTCTGCAGGGACCGTTCCTGATAGCCCCAATTCCCTGGGACAAACCCCGCTGTTTGTGGCCGCATTGCTTGGACTTCGAAAAATAGCTGAATTGCTTTTAAATTCTGGATCCAATCCTAACCAGTAAGTCATTTAATAAAAATGAAATTGTGAAAAAAATGCTAATCCAACATGTTTTTTAAGTTTTGTTTTCACGGCATACATTGTTTAGTAAAAATTACTCTGAATCCTGATTCTTCAGGTCAGTATTATTACAGCGATACCAAACGTGTACTGTTTTTTTTTTTATTTAAGTGGACAAAAACATCTGAAATTTGTAAAAAAAAACATAACATCAAAAAACAACAATTTTTTGTTTTCTGTCTCCAGTTTCTGAGACCCATAACATTTTCATTTTTCCGTTGATTGGGTTTTTTTTTTTTACACGGCCAACTCATGGTTATATTGATACCCCTTTGAGCTATATACAACATTTTGATGTTTTATTACATTCTATGTGATAGAGGAGGGGTGAACGTAAAAACACAGTTCTGGTGTTTTGATTTTTTGTCTCATTATGACGTTTCCTGTCGGATTGAGTCTCATTTTATATTGACAGATCAGACTTTTATGAACACGACGATATCAAATTTTTATCCATAAATTTATAATCTATCAATAGAAAATGTATAACTGATGGAGAAAGGTTGCACTTGGTGGACACATCTTTTTTCAACCTATAAAACTGTGTAACTATGTAATGAAGCATTGGTCCAATATGTGCCCTAATATGTGTATGACTGTATCACTACTTTATTTTGTACAGAGCCGTAATAGGGCTGCCATACTGTTTCTTCAACCCTCTACTTTAAATGATTATACACCTACTGTTCTAGGCCTCTTCCACACTTCAGTGTCTTCAGTACATGTGGTGACAGTTTTTACACGTACCGAAGACACTGACACATGTAGACCCATTCAAATGAATAAGTCTGTGCACATACAGTACAGACCAAAAGTTTGGACACACCTTCTCATTTAAAGATTTTTCTGTATTTTCATGACTATGAAAATTGTAAATTCACACTGAAGGCATCAAAACTATGAATTAACACATGTGGAATTATATACTTAACAAAAAAGTGTGAAACACCCGAAAATATGTCTTATAGTCTAGATTCTTCAAAGTAGCCACCTTTTCCTTTGATGACTGCTTTGCACACTCTTGACATTCTCTTGCCAGTGTGAATTTACAATTTTCATAGTCTTGAAAATACAGAAAAATCTTTAAATGAGAAGGTGTGTCCAAACTTTTGTTCTGTACTGTATCTGTGTATTTTCACGGACCGTCTGATGCACACGTAAACATGTCCGTTTTTGTGCAGCTGCACAGATCACACGGACCCATTCAAGTCAATGAGTCCGTGTAAACACGTACCGCACACGGATGCCGTCCGTGATGCATCAGTATCATACAGATGGCCGTCGGAGAAGAAGCACTATGGTAAGCGCTGATTCCCGGCAGCTGGTGCTGAAGCCGACTCTTATCATTCTCCCCTGCTCTGCTGGTGATCGCCCCCAGCAGAGGAGAGTGATGAGAGTTATCTTAAAGTCCGAACGATGACAACAGGTTGGGGGCTTTTGGGACTTTTACTCCCATCATCCGACATCTGCTGCCGCTAATAACAGTATGATAAAAAAAATGGTGTGCACTCAGGTCTGAAGCGTGAGGTGCTGGTGGAATGGACTCTTGAAGTCCCAGACATAAGAGCTATAATTCACCACACAGTCTCTTTGGTAAGTTGCAAAAGTATATAACAAATTTATTCAAAAAAATAATTCAAGATGCCTCAAGCAATAGAGTTCATAATGACACAATGTGACTGAAATACCCAACGTTTCGACCTTCCTGGGTCTTAGTCATGGGGTTACTTAAGAGACAAGAAAAGGATATACAAGATGCTGAAAAAAATAATAGAAAATAAACAATCCATAAAAAAATAATAATAGTTGCCAGTTGTTTCATGGTTGAACATATAACAAACTCATATTATGAGTACAAATGCACAAAAGTGAGTGTTAGTAGTAGTACATATAAAATTCAAATTAATGTAATTAGTAAGTAGGAAATGATATAGGACAATCATGTATTGCCTTGGTTCCTTGTATATATACAACTGGAGGCAGAGAGAGGGGATAAAGAGACCCATAATGTATATTTCCCAGGTGCTGCTTATAATGAATTCCTAATGCTGGTGGTCATCTGCACAATAGGGGACCTAGAATATACCATGGGTTTTAATATGGGCTGACAGCAAGCAAGTAACCAATTGATATGGAATGTCATCAGCAGACCAGAGTCTGCAGTGATGAATCGTTCTTTACCTATTGTGCAGATGGCCGCCAGCATTAGGAATTCATTATAAGCCTAGAGGTACTGGACACTGACTTACCTTACCAGTCGCCTATATATTTATGCGAACATTTCCATTATTCATTGCAGCTCCATCATTATAGCTCTTGCCGCTAACAGTGACAGCAGGAGTGGATGATCGGGGTATTCCATAGCCGCCACCTTCGATCTAATGAAACAAATGAATGAAAAACCCGGGTTCCCCCCTATTTTCTTGAACCAACCAGACAAAACTCACAGCTGGGGGCTGCAACCCTCAGCTGCCAGCTTCTGCAAGTTGGTTATCAGGAATAGAGGGGTCCCCACACTGTTTTTTAAATTATTTAAATAAATGATTTAAAAAAAACAGTGTGTGGTCCCCTCATTTTTGACAACCAGCCTTGCTAAAGCTCACAGCTGGGGGCTGCTATTCACAGGCTGGTAAGGGGCCATGGATATAGGCCCCCCCAGCCTAAAAACAGCAGCCCACTGCTGCCCAGAAGAGGTGCATCTATTACATGCGCGTTTTCTGGTGCTTTGCCCGGCTCTTCCCACTTGCCCTGTAGCGGTGGCAAGTAGGGTTCATATTTGTGGGGTTAATGTCACCTCTGTAATGTCATGTGACATCAAGCCCACAGCTCAGTAATGGAGAGGTGTCTATGAGACATCGCTCCACTACTAATCATATAGTTAAATGTTAAATAAAGACAGCCAGAATAAAATCCTTTATTTAAAAAAATTATTCAGACTCCTTTAATATTCTAAATTAAACCATACTTACTGCAACACCTAATTCCCCGACGCCCTCGGTCTCCTGTAATAAAAGTAAAAGAATAAACCAACAATATACCATACCTGTCCGTCGTTGTGTCCCACGCTGTAATCCATGTCTGGGTGCTAAATAGTTTTCAACCTGGACGGTACAAAGATGCGACCGTCCCAGCTGAAAACCACTGGTAAATGAGCTGCTGAGAGCGCAGCATCATTCACCAGCAGTGACATAATCACTGGCATTTTCCCACGGTCCTGAGGTCACCGCAGTTCAGCCCGGTCTCGATAATGTCACCTCTGGTGAATGATGCTGCGCTCTCAGCAGCTCATTCACCAATGGTTTTCACCTAGGACGGTCGCATCTTGCACCGTCCGGGTTGAAAACTATTTAGCCCCCAGAAATGGATTACAGCCTGGGACACAATGACGAACATGTATGGTATATTGTTAGTTTACTATTTTACTTTTATTACAGGAGATTGAGGGCTTCGGGGAATTAGGTGATACAATAAGTATGGTTTAATTTAGAATATTATGGTAGAGTCTGTGTAATTTTTTCAAACAAAGGATTTTTTTCTGGCTGTGTCTTTATTTAATATATAACTATAGGATTAGCAATGATGAGGTGTCTTATAGACACCTCTCCATTACTGAGCCATGGACTTGATGTCACCTGACATTACAGAGGTGACATCAACCCCACAAATCTGAACCCCACTTGCTACAGCTACAGGGAAAGTGGGAAGAGCCAGGCAAAGTGCCAAAATTGGCGCATCTGATAGATGCGCCTGTTCTGGGCAGCTGTGGCTGCTGTTTTTAGGCTGGGGGGATATATCAATGGCCCCTTACCAGCCTCAGAATAGCAGCCCCCAGCTGTGAGCTTTAGCAAGACTGGTTGTCAAAAATGGGGGGGACCCCCACGCTGTTTTTTTAAAATTATTTATTTAAATAATTTAAAAAAACTGCGTGGGACCCCTCTATTCTTGATAACCAACCTTGCACAAGCTGACAGCTGAGGGTTGCAGCCCCCAGCTGTGAGTTTTGCCTGGTTGGTTCTAGAAAATAGGGGGGAACCCATGTTGGGTTTTTCATTCATTTATTTCCTTAGATAGCGCCTGTGGAATACCCCGATCATCCGCTCCTGCTGTCACTGTTATTAGCGGCAGCAGGTGTCGGATGATGGGGGTAAGAGTCCCAAAAGCCCCTACCTGCTGTCATTATTCGGACTTTAAGATAACTCATCATTCTTCTATGCTCGGGCCAATCGCCTGCAGAGCAGGGGAGAATGTTGATAGCCGGCTTCAGCACCACCCGCCGTGGAACAGCGCTTACTGTAGCGCTTCTTCCCCGGCGGCCGTCCATGTGGTTCTGATGCGGCACATGGTTGCCATACGTGTGCCGCACATAGTACACAGACGGATATATCCGGTACCGGTTTTTCCGGTACTGGAAATAAACTGATGTGTGAAACCGGCCTTACACAGCATGTTCCACCAGATATAATAATATTGTAAATGATGAAAAAATGGGAACAACATTTTCAACCATTTCGATTTACTCAGTATTGAGTATGAGCGATACATGCAGTGCATTTACATATCTTGGCATGCTATCCAGCGAGGTTATTAATAGCTGTCTGAGGAATGTTCTGCCACGGTAAATGCATTTACACCGAACCTTTCAGCAGGATTGTGCTCAGTAAACTACAGTGTCAGGTCAGCACTATTACACTGAATAAAATTATATCTGGGTTTATGAAATCCGTCTTGTGGTTGTTATTTCATCTTTGTTTGCAGTTTTGAGTTAATGAGATTCTCGTGCTTCGGGGCGGCCTGTGAATGGGGCTCTTTTTGGTGCTCTCACCTCATCGTGATCCTTATGGGCTTAAATGACAGGTCACTGAACCTTCACTGACCTGCCTCCTATTTTAAATACTGTTAATATTGTTAACCCCTTTCTGACATCAGACGTACTATCCCGTCGAGGTGGGGTGGGCCCCTATGACCACCGACGGGATAGTACGTCATATGCGATCGGTAGCGCTCACGGGGGGAGCGCCGCCGATTGCGGCCGGGTGTCAGCTGTTTATCGCAGCTGACATCCGGCACTATGTGCCAGGAGCGGTCACGGACCGCCCCGGCACATTAACCCTTGGCACACCGCGATCAAAGATGATCGCGATGTGCCGGCGGTACAGGGAAGCATTGCGCAGGGAGGGGGCTCCCTGCGGGCTTCCCTGAGCCCCCCGCAGCAACGCGATGTGATCGCGTTGCTGCGAGGGTCTTACCTCCCTCCCTGCCTGCTCCAGCCCCGAATCCAAGATGGCCGCGGATCCGGGTCCTGCAGGGAGGGAGGTGGCTTCACAGAGCCTGCTCAGAGCAGGCACTGTGAAGCCTGCATCACTATAAGTCAGATCAGTGATCTGACAGAGTGCTATGCAAACTGTCAGATCATTGATCTGTGATGTCCCCCCCTGGGACAAAATAAAAAAGTTAAAAAAATTTCCAAATGTGTAAAAAAATAAAAAATAAATAAATAAATATTCCTAAATAATGAAAAAAAAAAATATTATTCCCATAAATACATTTCTTCATCTAAATAATAAAAAACAAACAATAAAAGTACACATATGTAGTATCGCCGTGTCCGTAACGACCCAACCTATAAAACTGGCCCACTAGTTAACCCCTTCAGTAAACACCGTAAGAAAAAAAAAAAAAAACGAGGCAAAAAACAACGCTTTATTATCATACCACCGAACAAAAAGTGGAATAACACGCGATCAAAAAGACAGATATAAATAACCATGGTACCGCTGAAAACGTCATCTTGTCCCGCAAAAATCGAGCCGCCATACAGCATCATCAGCAAAAAAATAAAAAAGTTATAGTCCTGAGAATAAAGCGATGCCAAAATAATTATTTTTTCTGTAAAATAGTTTTTATTGTATAAAAGCGCCAAAACATTAAAAAATGATATAAATGAGGTGACGCTGTAATCGTACTGACCCGAAGAATAAAACTGCTTTATCAATTTTACCAAACGCAGAACGGTATAAACGCCTCCCCCAAAAGAAATTCATGAATAGCTGGTTTTTGGTCATTCTTCCTCACAAAAATTGGAATAAAAAGCGATCAAAAAATGTCACGTGCCCGAAAATGTTACCAATAAAAACGTCAACTCGTCCTGCAAAAAAACAAGACCTCACATGACTCTGTGGACCAAAATATGGAAAAATTATAGCTCTCAAAATGTGGTAACGCAAAAAATATTTTTTGCAATAAAAAGCGTCTTTCAGTGTGTGACGGCTGCCAATCATAAAAATCCGCTAAAAAACTCGCTATAAAAGTAAATCAAACCCCCCTTCATCACCCCCTTAGTTAGGGAAAAATTAAAAAAATGTATTTATTTCCATTTTCCCATTAGAGCTAGGGTTAGGGCTAGGGTTAGGGCTAGGGTTAGGGCTAGGGTTAGGGCTAGGGTTAGGGCTAGGGTTAGGGCTAGGGTTAGGGTTGGGGCTACAGTTAGGGTTGGGGCTAAAGTTAGGGTTAGGGTTTAGATTACATTTACAGTTGGGAATAGGGTTGGGATTAGGGTTAGGGGTGTGTCAGGGTTAGAGGTGTGGTCAGAGTTACTGTTGGAATTAGGGTTAGGGGTGTGTTTAGATTAGGGTTTCAGTTATAATTGGGGGGTTTCCACTGTTTAGGCACATCAGGGCTCTCCAAACACGACATGGCGTCCGATCTCAATTCCAGCCAATTCTGCGTTGAAAAAGTAAAACAGTGCTCCTTCCCTTCCGAGCTCTCCCGTGCCCAAACGGGTTTACCCCAACATATGGGGTATCAGCGTACTCAGGACAAATTGTACAACACATTTTGGGATCCAATTTCTCCTGTTACCCTCGGGAAAATACAAAACTGGGGGCTAAAAAATAATTTTTCTGGGAAAAAAAAAAGATTTTTTATTTTCACGGCTCTGCGTTATAAACTGTAGTGAAACACTTGGGGGTTCAAAGTTCTCACAACACATCTAGATGAGTTACCTGGGGGGGTCTAGTTTCCAATATGGGGTCACTTGTGGGGGGTTTCTACTGTTTAGGTACATTAGGGGCTCTGCAAACGCAATGTGACGCCTGCAGACTATTCCATCTAAGTCTGCATTCCAAATGTCACTCCTTCCCTTCCGAGCCCTCCCATGCGCTCAAACAGTGGTTCCCCCCACATATGGGGTATCAGCGTACTCAGGACAAATTGTACAACAACTTTTGGGGTCGAATTTCTCCTCTTACCCTCGAGAAAATACAAAACTGGGGGCTAAAAAATAATTTTTGGGGGAAAGTTTTTATTTTTTTATTTTCACGGCTTTGCGTTACAAACTGTAGTGAAACACTTGGGGGTTCAAAGCTCTAACAACACGTCTACATGAGTTCCTTAGGGTGTCTAGTTTCCAAAATGGTGTCACTTGTGGGGGGTTTCTACTGTTTAGGTACATTAGGGGCTCTGCAAATGCAATGTGACACCTGCAGACCATTCCATCTAAGTCTGCATTCCAAATGGAGCTCCTTCCCTTCCGAGCCCTCCCATGCGCCCAAACAGTGGTTCCCCCCCACTTATGGGGTATCAGCGCACTCAGGACAAATTGGACAACAAATTTTGGGGTCCAATTTCTCCTGTTACCCTCGGGAAAATACAAAACTGGGGGCAAAAAAATAATTTTTGTGGGAAAAAATTTCTGTTTTATTTTTACGGCTCTGCATTATAAACTTCTGTGAAGCCCTTGGGTCAAAGCGCTCACCACACATCTAGATAAGTTCCTTAGGGGGCCTACTTTCCAAAATGGTGTCACTTGTGGGGGGTTTCTACTGTTTAGGTACATTAGGGGCTCTGCAAACGCAATGTGACACCTGCAGACCATTCCAGCTAAGTCTGCATTCCAAATGGAGCTCCTTCCCTTCCGAGCCCTCCCATGCGCCCAAACGGTGGTTCCCCCCACATATGGGGTATCAGCGTACTCAGGACAAATTGGACAACAACTTTTGGGGTTGAATTTCTCCTCTTACCCTCGGGAAAATACAAAACTGGGGGCTAAAAAATAATTTTTTGGGGAAAGTTTTTATTTTTTATTTTCACGGCTCTGCGTTACAAACTGTAGTGAAACACTTGGGGGTTCAAAGCTCTAACAACACATCTAGATGAGTTCCTTAGGGTGTCTAGTTTCCAAAATGGTGTCACTTGTGGGGGGTTTCTACTGTTTAGGTACATTAGGGGCTCTGCAAACGCAATGTGACACCTGCAGACCATTCCAGCTAAGTCTGCATTCCAAATGGCGCTCCTTCCCTTCCGAGCCCTCCCATGCGCCCAAACAGTGGTTCCCCCCACATATTGTGTATAATCGCACTCAGGACAAATTGGGCAACAAATTTTGGGGTCCAATTTCTCCTGTTATCCTCGGGAAAATACAAAACTGGGGGCTAAAAAAATAATTTTTGTGGGAAAAAATGTTTGTTTTATTTTTACGGCTCTGCATTATAAACTTCTGTGAAGCCCTTGGTGGGTCAAAGCGCTCAAAACACATCTAGATAAGTTCCTTAGGGGGTCTACTTTCCAAAATGGTGTCACTTGTGGGGGGTTTCAATGTTTAGGCACATCAGTGGCTCTCTAAACGCAACATGGCGTCCCATCTCAATTCCTGTCAATTTTGCATTGAAAAGTCAAACGGCGCTCCTTCCCTTCCGAGCTCTCCCATGCGCCCAAACAGTGGTTTACCCCACATATGGGGTATCAGCGTACTCAGGACAAATTGTACAACAACTTTTGGGGTCCAATTTCTTCTCTTACCCTTGGGAAAATAAAAAATTGGGGGCGAAAAGATAATTTTGGTGAAAAAATATGATTTTTTATTTTAACGGTTCTGCATTATAAACTTCTGTGAAGCACTTGGTGGGTCAAAGTGCTCACCACACCTCTAGATAAGTTCCTTAGGGGGTCTAATTTCCAAAATGGTGTCACTTGTGGGGGGTTTCAATGTTAGGCACATCAGTGGCTCTCCAAACACAACATGGCGTCCCATCTCAATTCCTGTCAATTTTGCATTGAAAAGTCAAACGGCGCTCCTTCGCTTCCGAGCTCTGTCATGCGCCCAAACAGTGGTTTACCCCCACATATGGGGTATTGGTGTACTCAGGACAAATTGTACAACAACTTTTGGGGTCCATTTTCTCCTGTTACCCTTGGTAAAATAAAACAAATTGGAGCTGAAGTAAATTTTTTATGAAAAAAAGTTAAATGTTCGTTTTTATTTAAACATTCCAAAAATTCCTGTGAAGCACCAGAAGGGTTAATAAACTTCTTGAATATGGTTTTGAGCACCATGAGGGGTGCAGTTTTTAGAATGGTGTCACACTTGGGTATTTTCTATCATATAGACCCCTCAAAATGACTTCAAATGAGATGTGGCCCCTAAAAAAAAATGGTGTTGTAAAAATGAGAAATTGCTGGTCAGCTTTTAACCCTTATAACTCCCTAACAAAAAAAAAATTTTGTTCCAAAATTGTGCTGATGTAAAGTAAACATGTGGGAAATATTACTTATTAAGTATTTTGCGTGACATATCTCTGTGATTTAATTGCATAAAAATTCAAAGTTGGAAAATTGCGAAATTTTCATAATTTTCGCCAAATTTCCGTTTTTTTCCCACAAATAAACGCAGGTACTATCAAAGAATTTTTACCACTATCATGAAGTACAATATGTCACGAGAAAACAATGTCAGAATCACTGGGATCCGTTGAAGCGTTCCAGAGTTATAACCTCATAAAGGGACAGTGGTCAGAATTGTAAAAATTGGCCCGGTCATTAACGTGCAAACCACCCTCGGGGATAAAGGGGTTAATATTGTGTGTAAAAAATGAATTTAACTTGAGAAAAACGGTGCCAGCTGCCGGGCAAGCGCAGTAGCATCTATTGTTTGCTGATAGATGCTACTGTGCATGCACCATTTTGCTGGAGCCCAATTTTTTTTCCTTCAACAAATTAGCAGTGGTGCATGCGCAACAGCATCTACCGACAAGCGGAGCTCTCAATCTATGCAAGCTCCCCCTACCAGTGGGCGGGATTTGCACAGTATAATAGCATCGTTTGCAGATAGATGCTACTACGCATGCCCTGGCGCCATTTTTCTCAAGTTAAATTATTATTTTTTTTTACACACTGTATTAACTGTGCAAGCGCAGTATTTAATGTAGGAGGCAGGTTCAGTGACCTGTCATTTAAGTCCATAAAGATGAATATGTGAACAGAGCACCACATGAAGACCCCCCACAGGCCGCCTCGGAGCACAAGCATCTCTTTAAAGGTACCGTCACATTTAGCGACGCTGCAGCGATCTAGACAACGATGCCGATCGTTGTGTGGTCGCTGGAGAGCTGTCACACAGACAGCTCTCCAGCGACCAACGATGCCGAAGTCCCCGGGTAACCAGGGTAAACATTGGGTTACTAAGCGCAGGGCCGCGCTTAGTAACCCAATGTTTACCCTTTTACCAGTGTAAATGTAAAAAAAACCAAACACTACATACTTACATTCCGGTGTCTGTTGCGTCCTGCGGTGTTCTTCCCTGCACTGTGGTGTAAGCGCCAGCCATAAAGCACAGTGACGTCACCGCTGTGCTCTGCTTTACGGCTGGCTGGCGCTGACAGTGCAGGGAAGCAAAACGCCGGGGGACGCGACAGACACCGGAATGTAAGTATATAGTGTTTGGTTTTTTTTACATATACACTGGTAACCAGGGTAAATATCGGGTTACTAAGCGTGGCCCTGCGCTTAGTAACCCGATGTTTACCCTGGTTACCAGTGAAGACATTGCTGAAACGTCGTCACACACGCCGATTCAGCGATGTCTGGGGGAGATCCAGCGACGAAATAAAGTGCTGGCCTTCTAGCTCCGACCAACGATGTCACAGCAGGATCCTGATCGCTGCTGCGTGTCAAACACAGCGATATCGCTATCCAGGACGCTGCAACGTCACGGATCGCTAGCGATATCGTTGTTAAGTTGTTCAGTGTGAAGGTACCTTAACTCAAAACTGAGATTAAAAAGAAAGATTAAACCCAAAATTAAAAACAAAGATTAAACAACAACCACAAGATGGATTTCTTCAACCCAGGTATCATTTTAATCAGTGTAACAGCACCAAGCTGACAATGTATGTAATTTACTTAGCAAAATCCTGATGACAGGTTCTCTTTAAATCATCAAGATCTGCTGGCAGCAACCTTTACAATTGCCGACAAATGACGTCACAGATGTGCTTGATTTTACAACTTTTCCTTCTTGGTGTTACAATTTCAATGCTGAATAGTGTGTGTTGAAAGACGTGTTTCTCTTCTGGCACACAGTCAGAGACTATCTGGCCATGTAACACTGTGCAATGCCCTGCTGTGCGATCTAAAGTGAGAAATATACGGTATTTGTTCACTGATGTCAATAACTGTTGATCCGTACCTAAACAAAGATATGTAAACTTGCTTCCAAAATGTAAAAGTACAAATGGTGTAACAATTGCATGACATTGCTTCTTTTATATATTTGCAGCCGTTCCTTAGATTGGAGCACCCCGGTCCACGCTGCAGCCTTTTCCTGTGATCTGTGGATTATGAGTAGGCTTATTGATGCAGGAGGGGACTTGCGACTTCATGATCAGAAATCTAAAACACCACATGACTGGGCCCTCATGGCTGGGACGGATGAAAGTCCTAAGGTTAATCAACTGAATGTTTGTTCCACGTAGGGATTAAAAACTATTTAAGGTTGTTAGTATGTTAATATGCATTAAAAGGGGTCCAAGAAAGGTGACGCCATGAACTGGCGCCAGGTTCATGGGCACCAACGGCTCATTGATTCTGAAAGACTAGCCTTTTCGTCTGAGCCTATAAATTGTTGAAATCGATAATACTTTACTAGAAGGTGCCGTTTACTATATATAGGGTAGAGCTAGACAATCTTATGTACAAATAAGAAAATGTATTTATAGGGCCCTTTACCCAGAAAATGCACTCTTGTACTGTTAGGCCTCATTCAGATGTTGGTGATATCTCTCGCATTTAAAGAGCTGACCAAGTTTCATGACTTTTTTTTTAAAATCAGATACTCATTAGTAATTGGTCCATGTATCACTTTTAAGGCCCCTTTCCACTTGCGAGGAAAACGGACGAGTGCAATCCGATAAAAAAATCGGATTGCACTCGGACCAATGTTATTTAATAGGTGACATTCCATATGCGATTTTTTTCTCAGCCGAAATCGGACTGAGAAAAAAATCGCAGCATGCTGCGAATTGCTGCGATTCTCGGACGAGACTCGCCAATGCAAGTCAATGGGTGCGAGAAAAAAAACGCACAGCACTCGCACCTGATATGAACTCGAGCCTGGGAACTTTTCTGATTTTTTCCCACGCTCGAAGGACATCCAGCAGAGGGCGTATCACCGCGAATGAAGGTAACTACAGGTCATTGACCTAGTTTTCATTCATTCGCTGGGGTTTTACAGCCACGAGCACAGCTGCATTATAGCAGAGCTCCTGGCTGTAAAATATTTTAACCCCTTCAGATGGATTTACATCGTGGGACGTTGAAGATCATCGGAAGGTATGTATATTGTTGGTTTATTATGTTTCCTTTGTTACAGAGCGAGGGTCTTCAGGTGGATTGAGAGAACAATAAAATATTCAAACAAACTGTGTGTTCATTTCAATAATTTTTAATAATGTGTGTGTGTTTTTATTAACCATTTCATTCTATTGGATTAATAATGGATCAGTGTCAGAATTGACTCTTCTCCATTATTAATCTGGCTTAATGTCACCTTACAATAGCAAGGTGACATTAACCCTTCATTACCCCATATCCCACCGCTACACGGGAATGGGAAGAGAGTGGCCAAGTGCCAGAATAGGCGCATCTTCCAGATGTGCCTTTTCTGGGGTGGTTGGGGGCAGATGTTTTTAGCCAGGGGGGGGGGGGGGGCAATAACCATGGACCCTCTCCAGGCTATTAATATCTGCCCTCAGTCACTGGCTTTACTACTCTGGCGGAGAAAATTACGCGGGAGCCCACGCCAATTTTTTCCGCGATTTAACCCTTAAATATAATAGGTAGAGCGCCCAAATTTTGCACATACACACTACTAACAGTAGTGTGGAATATGCAAAAAAAAGGGGATATGACATGGTTTACTGTATGTAAACCATGTCTCATATCATGTCGGGTTTAGGAAGGAGATAGCAAAAGCCGGCAATTGAATTACCGGCTTTTAAGCTATCTAGCGCTGCATTAAATATAAATATACAGTGGGGCAAAAAAGTATTTAGTCAGTCAGCAATAGTGCAAGTTCCACCACTTAAAAAGATGAGAGGCGTCTGTAATTTACATCATAGTTAGACCTCAACTATGGGAGACAAACTGAGAAAAAAAAATCCACAAAATCACATTGTCTGTTTTTTTAACATTTTATTTGCATATTATGGTGGAAAATAAGTATTTGGTCAGAAACAAAATTTCATCTCAATACTTTGTAATATATCCTTTGTTGGCAATGACAGAGGTCAAACGTTTTCTGTAAGTCTACACAAGGTTGCCACACACTGTTGTTGGTATGTTGGCCCATTCCTCCATGCAGATCTCCTCTAGAGCAGTGATGTTTTTGGCTTTTCGCTTGGCAACACGGACTTTCAACTCCCTCCAAAGGTTTTCTATAGGGTTGAGATCTGGAGACTGGCTAGGCCACTCCAGGACCTTGAAATGCTTCTTACGAAGCCACTCCTTCATTGCCCTGGCGGTGTGCTTTGGATCATTGTCATGTTGAAAGACCCAGCCACGTTTCATCTTCAATGCCCTTGCTGATGGAAGGAGGTTTGCACTCAAAATCTCACGATACATGGCCCCATTCATTCTTTCATGTACCCGGATCAGTCGTCCTGGCCCCTTTGCAGAGAAACAGCCCCAAAGCATGATGTTTCCACCACCATGCTTTACAGTAGGTATGGTGTTTGATGGATGCAACTCAGTATTCTTTTTCCTCCAAACACGACAAGTTGTGTTTCTACCAAACAGTTCCCGTTTGGTTTCATCAGACCATAGGACATTCTCCCAAAACTCCTCTGGATCATCCAAATGCTCTCTTGCAAACTTCAGACGGGCCCGGACATGTACTGGCTTAAGCAGTGGGACACGTCTGGCACTGCAGGATCTGAGTCCATGGTGGCGTAGTGTGTTACTTATGGTAGGCCTTGTTACATTGGTCCCAGCTCTCTGCAGTTCATTCACTAGGTCCCCCCGCGTGGTTCTGGGATTTTTGCTCACCGTTCTTGTGATCATTCTGACCCCACGGGGTGGGATTTTGCGTGGAGCCCTAGATCGAGGGAGATTATCAGTGGTCTTGTATGTCTTCCATTTTCTAATTATTGCTCCCATTGTTGATTTCTTCACTCCAAGCTGGTTGGCTATTGCAGATTCAGTCTTCCCAGCCTGGTGCAGGGCTACAATTTTGTTTCTGGTGTCCTTTGACAGCTCTTTTGTCTTCACCATAGTGGAGTTTGGAGTCAGACTGTTTGAGGGTGTGCACAGGTGTCTTTTTATACTGATAACAAGTTTAAACAGGTGCCATTACTACAGGTAATGAGTGGAGGAAAGAGGAGACTCTTAAAGAAGAAGTTACAGGTCTGTGAGAGCCAGAAATCTTGATTGTTTGTTTCTGACCAAATACTTATTTTCCACCATAATATGCAAATAAAATGTTAAAAAAACAGACAATGTGATTTTGTGGATTTTTTTTTCTCATTTTGTCTCCCATAGTTGAGGTCTACCTATGATGTAAATTACAGACGCCTCTCATCTTTTTAAGTGGTGGAACTTGCACTATTGCTGACTGACTAAATACTTTTTTGCCCCACTGTATATATAGGTGTCTCCCTGACATAATTATATGTATATATATATACCTATTCTATGTGTATATATCTACTCTAATCTAAGCTGTCAGTGTGATTTTACTGTACACTGCGCTGAATTACCGACTTTTCAAAGGAGACCCATGCGTAAAAATCGGACAGCAATACGGATGTCATACGGATGTTGCGATAAAAAAATCCCATGACACTCGCATGACACTCGAAGATGCTACATTCGTTTTTTCGGTCCGTAATTCAACCGTTTTTGTTCTCTCAAGTGGAAAGGGGCCCTTAACCATAGCATGTTATTTTGTGTATAAGAAGTGTTCTCAAGCTTTTCCTATCAAATATCCATGAAAATCTGACAGTACACGTATGGCATCTGCCTGCTGGCCAATTGGACATGTTGCCATGTTTTGGTACTGAAGTACACGGATATGTGAATAGCCCCATGAATTAAAATGGGTACATATACTACCTGGGAAAAACACTGATAGAACTTGTACATGAAGAACGATGTCAGAATGAGCCATAACTGAGTGTTCTCTGTTGTGATGGAAAATAATTGGTGGAAATTTTAGGACAAGATTTTGCAGCTTGTCCTGTAAATCAGAGATTTCACCTATTTCCACAGATAAAGACACCAATCTACTGTACATATATAATTGTCTAAGGGGTACTTCCGTCTTTCTGTCTGCAACTTCCGTAACGGAAATCCCGCGTTGCTGATTGGTCTCGTCAGCTGCCTGTCATGGCTGACGTGACCAATCAGTGACGGGCACAGTCCGATTAGTCCCTCCCTATGCAGCATCAATAGTAAAAAGATCTAATGTTAAAAATAAAAAAAAAACAAAAAACCTGCTATTCTCACCTTCCATAGTCTGCCGAGCTGCGCGCGGCCTCCGCCAGCTTCCGTTCCCAGAGATGCATTGCGAAATTACGCAGAAGACTTAGCGGTCTCGTGTGACCGCTAAGTCATCTGGGTAATTTTGCAATGCATCCTGGGAACGGAAGATGGCGGCAGCCGTGCGCGCATCGCCAGAGCTTCGCTGGATTGGATCCCGGCGGGTGAGTATAGAACTATTTTTTATTTTTTTAACAGGGATATGGTGCCCACACTGCTATATACTACGTGGGCTGTGTTATATACCGCGTGGCTGCTATATACTACCTGGCCAGTGTTACATACTATGTGGGCTGTGTTAATTACTGGGTGGGCTTTGCTATATATTACGTGGCCAGTGTTCTATACTGCATGGGCTGTGTTATATATTACGTGGCCAGTGTTTTATACTGCGTGGGCTGTGTTATATACCGCGTGGCTGCTATATACTACCTGGCCAGTGTTAGATACTATGTGGGCTGTGTTATATATATTGCGTGGGCTGTGCTATATATTACGTGGCCAGTGTTATATACTGTGTGAGCTGTGCTATATATTACATGGCCAGTGTTATATACTGCGTGGGCTGTGTTATATATTACGTGGCCAGTGTTATGTACTGCGTGGCCTGTGTTATATACTACATCGCCTGTGTTATATACTGCGTGGCTGCTATATACTGCGTGGGCTGTGTTATATAGTACGTGGGCTGTGTTATATACTGTTTGGGCTGTGATATACTGCGTGGCCACTGTTATATATTGCGTGGCCTGTATTAACGCATCGGGTATTCTACAATATGTATGTATGTATGTATATAGCACAGGCCACGTAGTATTTGTCTGATATATACTACGCTGCCTGTGCTATATACTATGTGGCTGCTATATACATACATACATACATACATATTCTAGAATACCCGATGCGTTAGAATCGGGCCACCATCTAGTATTCAATAAAGGCTTATAGATTGCATAAAAATGGACACAGAGAGATACAGAACACCATGTTACATTGGTTTGTAGTTTTGGGTTTTCAATATGTAAACCATTATAATTTATAGCAGAAAAAATGTATTGCCACCTGAAATATCTAAAAGTAAAAGGTGTTTTCCTATCTGGACAAATCCAATTAGTATAATAGGGCATATGGCAACAAATATTGATGATAGGAAATCACCTTTAATATTTTGGACTTGGGGATTTGAACGATTGTTGTGGGTGAGGGATGCAGGCTCAGATTTTTGTGCTTAACCTGATAAATTGCAGGCTTGAGCTGTTCAAATGTAGAACTAGTTAGATTGCAGACCAGTTTACTTTTATTTCTATTTGTGGAAATGCCAATCTATAATTCACCTTTTTGCTGTCTAATTTCAGATGATTGAATTTATTAGTCGTTGTGCTGTTCGCATGCAAGCTTTAATTCATCTTTATCCTTTGAAGCCCACGAAGATTGATTCATCCCAAGACCTTATTAATGATTCACCTTTAATTGATATGTTTTTACCCAGGTATGCCACAGATATTATACTAGATTGATTGGGATTTTTATCCCCTTACCTACATTGGATTTACTGGTCATTGGATTTACTGGTACATCCAATGTCAGCTGTTTCTTTTATGAGGACTCAGTAGCTTCCCTTGGACGCCAGAAACGCGGCAGATTTTACACATATTTTATGGAATCCATGTTTTTAATGAGTTTTGAATAAAGCATGAAATAATATTTGTTGGATGGATGTGCCGCTCATTTCCTCTTATCTTTGAATCCTTGGCTGAAATTCACCAGCAGGAGCGGCACCCGACATACAGATTCCAACCGTCAACATCGGATGAAATGGCGTGGTCAGCTCACAATCCCCCCTCTCTATCAAACCAGCATCACATGCTTGAAACAAAGTTGTTTATCCGCAATTTTGGAAAGGAGACAACAATTTTGATCAGACCATTTTTTGAGTTTTGTTTGAAATTATGTCCAATTTGCCTTTTTTTTTTCCTGTCGTACAAATACACACAAAGGAAAATTAACATGTACAGTATAACAAAACATGTAATTGCAGTCATTTTCTGGGAGAAATACTTCGTTTTCTAAAGCAATTTCAAGGGTGCCAACACTTTCTGCCATGTAAAAAAAGGTCTAGAGTTTGCATAGAGTTCCATCTGGCTTTATGGGATACATCTAACTAGACGGAAATGTGGTGACAACATTGCCTTTCTTAAAGTGTTTCTAGTACCATTCTGATATTGTTAATGATGTAACTTTGTAATTTTTACTTATTTTAAAGCATAGTCAACTTTTATGACTTAAAGAATAAACATTTGTTTTAATACAGAAACATGCATTGCTTGCAGACATTTACTGAAATCATTTGTTTTCTCCATTCATCCAGAACTGCTAACAGATTACACTCTAAACACAATAAATATGAGAATCTATCAGTAAAGAAAGCATGCTGCATTGGCTACGGACAGGTATGATTGAAAAGGATCGAGAACATTAGCGTAGTATTATCTTCTTTCCATACAGTGTACTGCATGATCCCCACCTTGTCCCCTATCAAGTGATATGAATTTACGGCATGGGGTTAAAGCTCCTGCGCCTGCAGTCTAAAAGGAGCAGGTCGGATCTCCAGCTGTAGCACATAGTCAGGGACTCTGCGGAGAAGACACAAACTGTTTACTACCGCGACTGTATGGTGTCTATATAGCACTCACTGAGAGCAATGTAGTGTACAAAAGCATTGGTACTGCTATCTATATGGCACTCACAGAACACATTGTAGGGGGCAACAATAAATGCAGGGGCACCTAAGAGTACCTGTCCGTCCACCCCAACCCATGTTTCGGACCTGCCTTTGTAAGAAAACACAATGAAGTGTACAAAAGCATTGGTACTGCTGTCTATATAGCACTGTCTGACACTATGTAGTGTACAAAAGCATTGGTACTGCTGTCTATATAGCACTCACTGACACTATGTAGCTCAGAAAAGCATTGGTACCGCTGTCTATATAGCACTCACTGACACTATGTAGCTCAGAAAAGCATTGGTACTGCTGTCTATATAGAACTCACTGACACTATGTAGCGCAGAAAAGCATTGGTACTGCTGTCTATATAGCACTGATTGACACTATGTAGCGCAGAAAAGCATTGGTACTGCGGTCTATATAGCACTCACTGACACTATGTAGCTCAGAAAAGCATTGGTACTGCTGTCTATATAGCACTCACTGACACTATGTAGCGCAGAAAAGCATTGGTACTGCTGTCTATATAGCACTGATTGACACTATGTAGCGCAGAAAAGCATTGGTACTGCTGTCTATATAGCACTCACTGACACTATGTAGCGCAGAAAAGCATTGGTACTGCTGTCTATATAGAACTCACTGACACTATGTAGCGCAGAAAAGCATTGGTACTGCTGTCTATATAGCACTGATTGACACTATGTAGCGCAGAAAAGCATTGGTACTGCTGTCTATATAGCACTCACTGACACTATGTAGCGCAGAAAAGCATTGGTACTGCTGTCTATATAGAACTCACTGACACTATGTAGCGCAGAAAAGCATTGGTACTGCTGTCTATATAGCACTGATTGACACTATGTAGCGCAGAAAAGCATTGGTACTGCGGTCTATATAGCACTCACTGACACTATGTAGCGCAGAAAAGCATTGGTACTGCTATCTATATAGAACTCACTGACACTATGTAGCGCAGAAAAGCATTGGTACTGCTGTCTATATAGAACTCACTGACACTATGTAGCGCAGAAAAGCATTGGTACCGCTGTCTATATAGCACTCATTGACACTATGTAGCGCAGAAAAGCATTGGTACTGCGGTCTATATAGCACTCACTGACACTATGTAGCGCAGAAAAGCATTGGTACTGCTATCTATATAGAACTCACTGACACTATGTAGCGCAGAAAAGCATTGGTACCGCTGTCTATATAGCACTCACTGACACTATGTAGCGCAGAAAAGCATTGGTACTGCTGTCTATATAGAACTCACTGACACTATGTAGCGCAGAAAAGCATTGGTACTGCGGTCTATATAGCACTCACTGACACTATGTAGCACCTCACTGACACTATGTAGCGCAGAAAAGCATTGGTACTGCAGTCTATATAGCACTCACTGACACTATGTAGCGCAGAAAAGCATTGGTACTGCGGTCTATATAGCACTCACTGACACTATGTAGCGCAGAAAAGCATTGGTACCGCCGTCTATATAGTACTCACTGACACTATGTAGCGCAGAAAAGCATTGGTACTGCGGTCTATATAGCACTCACTGACACTATGTAGCGCAGAAAAGCATTGGTACTGCGGTCTATATAGCACTCACTGACACTATGTAGCGCAGAAAAGCATTGGTACCACCGTCTATATAGCACTCACTGACACTATGTAGCGCAGAAAAGCATTGGTACTGCTGTCTATATAGCACTCACTGACACTATGTAGCGCAGAAAAGCATTGGTACTGCGGTCTATATAGCACTCACTGACACTATGTAGCGCAGAAAAGCATTGGTACCGCCGTCTATATAGCACTCACTGACACTATGTAGCGCAGAAAAGCATTGGTACCGCCGTCTATATAGCACTCACTGACACTATGTAGCGCAGAAAAGCATTGGTACTGCGGTCTATATAGCACTCACTGACACTATGTAGCGCAGAAAAGCATTGGTACTGCGGTCTATAAAGCACTCACTGACACTATGTAGCGCAGAAAAGCATTGGTACTGCGGTCTATATACAGTCATGGCCAAAAGTATTGACACCCCTGCAATTCTGTCAGATAATACTCAGTTTCTTCCTGAAAATGATTGCAATCACAAATTCTTTGGTATTATTATCTTTATTTAATTTGTCTTAAATGAAAAAACACAAAATTGGATATAATTCCACACCAAACATAAAAAAGGGGGTGGACAAAAGTATTAGCACCATTCGAAAAATCATGTGATGCTTCTCTAATTTTTGTAACTAAACAGCACCTGTAACTTACCTGTGGCACCTAACAGGTGTTGGCAATAACTAAATCACACTTGCAGCCAGTTGACATGGATTAAAGTTGACTCAACCTCTGTCCTGTGTCCTTGTGTGTACCACATTGAGCATGGAGAAAAGAAAGAAGGCCAAAGAACTGTCTGAGGACTTGAGAAGCCAAATTGTGAGGAAGCATGAGCAATCTCAAGGCTGCAAGTCCATCTCCAAAGACCTGAATGTTCCTGTGTCTTCTGTGCACAGTGTCATCAAGAAGTTTAAAGCTCATGGCACTGTGGCTAACCTCCCTAGATGTTAATGGAAAAGTAAAATTGACAAGAGATTTCAGCGCAAGATAGTGCGGATGTTGGATAAAGAACCTCGACTAACATCCAAACAAGTTCAAGCTGCCCTGCAGTCCGAGGGTACAACAGTGTCAACCCGTACTATCCGTCGGCGTCTGAATGAAAAGGGACTGTATGGTAGGAGACCCAGGAAGACCCCACTTCTTACCCCGAGACATAAAAAAGCCAGGCTGGAGTTTGCCAAAACTTAACTGAAAAAGCCTAAAACGTTTTGGAAGAATGTTCTCTGGTCAGATGAGACAAAAGTAGAGCTTTTTGGGCAAAGGCATCAACATAGAGTTTACAGGAGAAAAAAAGAGGCATTCAAAGAAAAGAACACGGTCCCTACAGTCAAACATGGCGGAGGTTCCCTGATGTTTTGGGGTTGCTTTGCTGCCTCTGGCACTGGACTGCTTGACTGTGTGCATGGCATTATGAAGTCTGAAGAATACCAACAAATTTTGCAGCATAATGTAGGGCCCAGTGTGAGAAAGCTGGGTCTCCCTCAGAGGTCATGGGTCTTCCAGCAGGACAATGACCCAAAACACACTTCACAAAGCACTAGAAAATGGTTTGAGAGAAAGCACTGGAGACTTCTAAGGTGGCCAGCAATGAGTCCAGACCTGAATCCCATAGAACACCTGTGGAGAGATCTAAAAATGGCAGTTTGGAGAAGGCACCCTTCAAATATCAGGGACCTGGAGCAGTTTGCCAAAGAAGAATGGTCTAAAATTCCAGCAGAGCATTGTAAGAAACTCATTGATGGTTACCGGAAGCGGTTGGTCGCAGTTGTTTTGGCTAAAGTTTGTGCAACCAAGTATTAGGCTGAGGGTGCCAATACTTTTGTCTGGACCATTTTTGGAGTTTTGTGTGAAATGATCAATGTTTTGCTTTTTGCTTCATTCTCTTTTGTGTTTTTTCATTTAAGACAAATTAAATGAAGATAATAATACCAGAGAATTTGTGATTGCAATCATTTTCAGGAAGAAACGGAGTATTATCTGACAGAATTGCAGGGGTGTTAATACTTTTGGCCATGACTGTAGCACTCACTGACACTATGTAGCGCAGAAAAGCATTGGTACCTCCGTCTATGTAGCGCTTATTGAGCATATTGTAGTATACAAAAGCATTTTTACCGCAGTCTATATAGCAATCACTGACACTATGTAGCGCAGAAAAGCATTGGTACCGCCGTCTGTAGCGCTCATTGAGCACAATGTAGTATACAAAAGCATTTCTACCGCCGTCTATATAGCACTCACTGACATTATGTGGCGTACAAAAGCATTGGTACTGCTGTCTATATAGCTCTCATTGAGCACAATGTAGTGTATATAAGCATTAGAATGGCTGTATATATAGCATTCATTGATCACAATGTAGTATACAAAAGCGGTAAGTGTATGACTTGTGATTCAGTGAAGAGGTATTTGGAAAACCTTTAACAAATACCTGAGTGAATTGGTGTGAGTTGCTGAATTGGGAATAGCTATAGTCACAAGGGGTTAATTTAGGGTGGGGGCTCAAGTCCTTTTGGAAGTGCATTGAACAGCAAGGTGGATTGCTGCTGACGGGAATAAAAAAAAATATCTTTAAATCTTCAGCTTAGCGAGTGTGAACGAGCTGAGTGTGACCTGAGCGTAAGTGTGAAAGGCGGTAAGTGTGACTTGTGATTCAGTGACTTTGTATTCAGGGAGGAATTACTGAATTACTGTCTGTATTTTATTAATTCTTTGTATTTATTTTTATTTAACGGTTATGTCTGATGCAATCCCCATTAGGAAATGTGCTCCACTCTTGTTAATGCCATCCAGTGCACATCTTGCCACATGTATGCAGTCCTTGATCAGCCGGTCGAGGGTGCATACTGCTGTGCAAGATGTGAGAACATTGTGCCTTTGGAAGCCCAGATTCTGGATCTAAATGTGCAGCTGGCAACACTGAGATCCATTGACAACATGGAAAGGAGTCTTCTGCTCACTGAGCAGACGCTCAATGGGATAGATGAGGGGGGATGGTAGGATGGAGCTGCAGGACAGTGAAGTAGCAAGCTGGGTGACAGTTAGAAGGCCGCGTAGAGGGAAGAGTGCCAGGGAGGCTAGTCCTGATCTGGAACACCCCAATAAGTTTGCTAAGTTGGCAGATGAGGAGGGTGCCAGTACAGGGGTAGCACTGCTGCAGCCAGGCATGTCCTCTGAAAGCCGGAGGAGTGACTGCTCCAGTAAGGAGGGAAATAGGAGAGCAGGGCAGGTCAGACAGGTGCTGGTAGTGGGTGACTCAATTATTAGGGGAACAGATAGGGCAATCTGTCACAAAGACAGGGATCGTCGCACGGTGTGCTGCCTACCTGGCGCTCGAGTCCGACACATCACTGATCGGGTGGACAGATTACTGGGAGGGGCAGGTGAGGACCCAGGGGCCATGGCGCACATTGGCACAAATGACACCATTAGAGGTAGGTGGAAGGTCCTTAAAGATGATTTCAGGGAATTAGGCTGCAAGCTTAAAGCAAGGACCTCCAAGGTGGTATTCTCTGAAATACTGCCTGTACCACGTGCCACGCCGGAGAGGCAACGGGAGATTAGGGAGGTTAATAAGTGGCTCAAGAATTGGCGTAGGAAGGAGGGGTTTGGGTTCCTGGAGAACTGGGCCGACTTCTCAGTTGGCTACAGGTTCTAAGCTAGGGACGGGCTGCACCTCAGTGGGGAAGGTGCTGCTGTGCTGGGGGAGAAAATGGCTAGAAGGTTGGAGGAGTGTTTAAATTAGGGATTTTTATTCATTTTATACAAGGGGAAGATAGTGCAGATAGCGACCTGGGCACAAATAAAGAAGTTGGGGATGGTGGTGGCATGGGGGGTGGGGTTAGAACAGTTAATAATTAAAGAAAGAATAGAGGTACAGAGAGATACATAAAGTGCATGTATACTAGGGACCGTTCCTGTCAGACTAATCTGATCAGTTTCTATGAAGAGGTAAGTTCCGGACTGGACCAAGGGAACCCAGTGCACGTGGTGTATATGGACTTTTCAAAAGCTTTTGATATGGTTCCACAGAAAAGGTTGATATATAAAATGAGAATAATGGGGATAGGGGAAAATATGTGTAAGTGGGTTAAGAGCTGACTCAGGGATAGGAAACAAAGGGTGGTTATTAATGGAACACACTCGGACTGGGTCGCAGTTAGCAGTGGGGTACCACAGGGGTCAGTATTGGGCCCTCTTCTTAACATATTTATTAATGACCTTGTAGGGGACATACAGAGCAGAATTTCAATATTTGCAGATGACACTAAACTCTGCAGGGTAATCAATACAGAGGAGGACAATTTTATATTACAGGATGATTTATGTAAACTAGAAGCTTGGGCTGATAAATGGCAAATGAGCTTTAATGGGGATAAATGTAAGGTCATGCAATTGGGTAGAAGTAATAAGATGTATAACTATGTGCTTAATTGTAAAACACTGGGCAAAACCGTCAATGAAAACGACCTGGGATTAGGGTTGTGATTAGGGTTAGTGGTGTGTCAGAGTTAGGGGTGTGGTTAGGGTCATGGTTGGGATTAGGGTTAGGAGTGTGTTGGAGTTAAGTGTGTGGTTAGGGTTGGGATTAGGGTCAGGGGTGTGTTGAGATTAGATATGTGGTTGGGATTAGGGTTAGGGGCATGTTCGGGTTAGGGGTGTAGTTAGGTTTGGGATTAGGATTAGGGATGTGTTTGGGCTAGGGTATCAGTTAGTATTGGGGGTTTCCACTGTTTAGGCACATCAGGGGGTCTTTAAACGCGACATGGCGTCCGATCCCAATTCCAGCCAATTCTGCGTTGAAAAAGTAAAACAGTGCTCCTTCCCATCCGAGCTCTCCCATGCACCAAAATGGGTTGACCCCAACATATGGGGTATCAGTGTACTCAGGACAAATTGGGCAACTACTTTTGGCGTCCAATTTCTCTGGTTACCCTTGGGAAAATAAAAATTTGGTGGGCTAAAAAATCATTTTTGTGGGAGAAAAAATATTTTTTTATTTTCATGGCTCTGCGTTATAAACTGTAGTGAAACACTTGGGGGTTCAAAGTTCTCACAACACATCTATATAAGTTCCTTGGGGGGTCTAGTTTCCAATATGGGGTCACTTGTGGGGGGGTTTCTACTGTTTAGGTACATTAGGGGGCTCTGCAAACGCAATGTGGCGCCTGCAAACCATTCCATCTAAGTCTGCATTCCAAACAGCGCTCCTTCCCTTCCAAACTCTGCCATGCGCCAAAACAGTGGTTTTCTCCCACATATGGGGTATCAGCGTACTCATGACAAATTGGACAACAACTTTTGGGGTCCAATTTCTCCTGTTACCCTTGGGAAAATACAAAACTGGGGGCTAAAAAATAATTTTTGCGGAGCAAAAAATAATTTTTATTTTCACGGCTCTGTATTATAAACTGCAGTGAAACCCTTGGGAGTTCAAAGTTCTCACAACACATCTAGATAAGTTCCTTGAGGGGTCTAGTTTCCAATGTGGGGTCACTTGTGGGGGGTTTCTACTGTTTAGGTACATCACGGGGTCTGCAAACGCAATGTGACGCCTGCAGACCATTCCATCTAAGTCTGCATTCCAAACGGCGCTCCTTCCCTTCCAAGCTCTGCCATGCGCCCAAAAAGTATTTTTCTCCCACATATGGGGTATCACCGTGCTCAGGACAAATTGGACAACAACTGTTGCGGTCCAATTTCTCTTTTTACCTTTGGGAAAATACAAAACTGGGGGCTAAAAAATAATTTTTGTGGAAAATTTTTTATTAAATTTTCACGGCTTTGCGTTATAACCTGTAGTGAAACATTTGGGGGTTCAAAGTGCTCACCACACATCTAGATAAGTTCCTTAGGGGGTCTACTTTCCAAAATGGTGTCATTTGTGGGGGGTTTCAATGTTTAGGCACATCAGGGTCTCTCCAAACGCGACATGGCATCCCATCTCAATTCCAGTCAATTTTGCATTGAAAAGTCAAATGGCGCTCCTTCCCTTCTGAGCTCTGCCGTGCGCCCAAACAGTGGTTGAGCCCACATATGGGGTATCAGCATACTCAGAACAAATTGTACAACAACTTTTGGAGCCCAATGTCTTCTGTTACTCTTGGTAAAATAAAACAAATTGGAGCTAAAGTACATTTTTTGTGAACAAAAGTTAAATGTTCATTTTTTTTAAACATTCCAAAAATTCCTGTGAAACACCTGAAGGGTTAATAAACTTCTTGAATGTGGTTTTGAGCACCTTGAGGGGTGCACTTTTTAGAATGGTGTCACACTTGGTTATTTTCTATCTTATAGACCCCTCAAAATGACATCAAATGAGATGTGGTCCCTAAAAAAAATGGTGTTGTAAAAATGAGAAATTGCTGGTCAACTTTTAACCCTTATAACTCCATAAGAAAAAAAAATTTTGGTTCCAAAATTGTACTGATGTAAAGTAGACATGTGGGAAATGTTACTCATTAAGTATTTTGCGTGACATATCTCTGTGATTTAATTGCATAAAAATTCAAAGTTGGAAAATTGCGAAATTTTCAAAATTTTTGCCAAATTCCTGTTTTTTTCACAAATAAACGCAGGTAATATCAAAGAATTTTTACCACTATCATGAAGTACAATATGTCTCGAAAAAACAGTGTCAGAATCACCGGGATCCGTTGAAGCGTTCCAGAGTTATAACCTCATAAAGGGACAGTGGTCGGAAATGTAAAAATTGGCCCGGTCATTAACGTGCAAACCACCCTCGGGGCTTAACGGGTTAATATGCTTGGACACAGCACTCTGGGAACAGCCAGCTTCTTTAGCAATGACCTTTTATAGCTTACCCTCCTTGTGGAGTGTGTCAGTGACTGCCTTCTGGACATGTCAAGTCAGGAGTCTTCCCCATGATTGTGGAGCCTGCTGAAAAAGACTAAGGGACTTTTTATAAACGCTTAGGAAGCCTCTGTAGATGTTTTTGTTAATTATTCTAATTTACTGAGATAATGAGTTTTGGGTTTTCATTGGCTGTAAGCCATAATCATCAACATTAACAGAAGTAAAACGCTTGAAATAGATCACTCTTGTTTGCAATGACCCTGTATAATATATGAGTATGAGTTTCACTCATGTATTGAAGAATTGAAATAAATTAACTTTTTGATGATATTCTAATTTAGTGAGAAGCACTTGTATATTCACTTCTGCCTGACATCTCCTTTTCCTCACACCTTTTTTAATGGCACATCAGTTTACTAGGTTTAATACCTTTTCCTGGACCTAGTTCTCATTAGGTATCTGTTTTCAATATTGTGACTGTATCTTTACTGTGTACCTTTTGTATTGATCCATACATGTATTTGTGATTGTATGATGTCAATACCCATCTTACATCTTAACTTTGTATATACCATTGTAATCATTATTTATCATTATTTTCCACAGATATTGTGCTTTGCACTCTTTCTTATCGGTTTTCTTATCTTATTGTGCTTATTGGCCCTTTACCCTATGCCCATTATACATATGTAGGTTTGTACAAAAAATGCTTGTTATGCATATAAAGTTTTGTTAGAACCAGAATCTGAAAGTATAAAAAACAAAGCAGCTTTATCTCGAACATGACACACCAACAAGAGACAAAAAACCACAGCGTCAAAAACGCGATGAAAAATCATGTAAAAACACAGTTAAAATGCAATAAATATAAGTGCCTTTTCTTCCTGCACCCGCTCTTCTGCCGATCGTGTTTAAAATGGTATTTTATTAGATATTACCATTTTAGCTGCAGGCAAATAATATTTTTTTGCTGGTGGCTACCTGCTATTTACATGTATTAGTCAGGTCTATAAATCGGACCAGGCTAAAACATGCACCGATTTTATTGCACACAGAACTAAGGTCTGTATGAAAGATAGCCCATGTGACATTGTGGAAATCCAAAAATACATTTGACTAAATATATCCTATCTGGACAGACCCCCTAACCGGTTCTTTTAAACTGCTTCCGGATTTTCGAAGTCTGAAGTGGTTCAAAGAAGTGAAATAATAGCGTCTTTTTTGTTGTCTTTTTTTTTGCGGTGGCTTTGGTGACCTGTAGTTTTTTTTATATTTGCATGTATAAAACTAGAATAATGGTCGCGTCACTTGTTTTAACCACTTTGTGGCTTTGGAAACCTGAAGCCTTTAAAAGAAACTAAAAAATCTGAACATACATGCAACAAGCCATTCTTACATTGCTTCATATGTTCATTCTTTTTGGCTTTTTTGCAGCTTTTTCAGGTGTAATCTGCCTGAATAAAATGTGAATTTGGTGGGTTTTGGCTGTCAGAAGATCACTTGTACTAGGGATGATTCATCTGCTGTAGATATGTGGCAGCTTTTTAATGCGTTGCGCTGTTTGCACACTTTTTAACTAAATGTGTTCCGATGGGTCGTGCGTAACAACTTTTGTCTTCTGATTTCAGTTTTGTGTGAGAGATAATGGGCAAGCTGGATTTTTGTTATCTATCCCCTTCATTGAAGAAAAAAGCCTGGTACGGGAAGAAGGCACGCCGACCTTCTCCTTTGCTGCTGGACCATATATGACCATGACAAAGTAAGACTATTACATGTTCCATATTAGGCCAGACTCAAACATCCACGAATCATGAACTGTTCTGACATTGGAAAACTTGGCAGTTATCATGGGTGATACGCCTCAGCAGTTTGCATGGGTCTTTTCCGATCTGAGCACCGTTCATGTACACAAACCATGTGAAATTGGCCTTAGCGTGAAATTCCCATCATTTAAAGGGATTTGTCAACAGGTTTTTGCTGTAAAATCCGAAAGCAGCATAAGATAAGGCAAAAAATCCTGATTTCAGCAATGTATCACTTATTGGCCTGCTTGATGTAGATGTAGCAGAGCTATGATTTCTGCTCCCACCACTAACTGGCAGCTTCCTGTGTACACTGAATTGTCAGCAAGCTGCTAATCTGTGGTGGGGCAGGGTTAAACAGATAAACCTGACTCCACTGCACCAGACATGTAAACTGATTGTATTGAAACTACAGCACATAGCCTAGTAAGTGACACATCTCTAGAATCAGGGTCTTGTGCCCTATATTATGCTGCCCTCAGATTAGATAGCAAATATCTGCTGATAGATCCCCTTAAAGCTTATCCACTTTTCATAGAATAGGTGATAACTTGCTAATTGCTGGGAGTTTCCAAAGAAACGATCCATTATCCTTGTCTCAAGATCACTGGGGATCTATTAAGCTTTGGTTTTGTATGCATATGCTCCAAATATATGGAAGGACACTGCCTCATATATATAAAGTGTCAGAGTTGCTGATAACAAATTGCTCCTTTCATTGGGTTCTATTTAGCTGCATATACTGTATGTTGTCCACTACTTTTACACTGATGGCCTACCCTTAGCATAGGTCATCAATGTGTGATCGGCCAGGGTCCGACTCCCGCCACCCCTGCTGGTCAGCTGTAAGTACTACCGTCTGGTAGTGGCCGCCACAGTGTACTGCACTGTAAGAGGGTGGTGCTGTTATGGACAGTAAGGAACACACTGTCACTTTAAGAGGCTGCACCCCCTTGTCTGGTGTGATGGAATGTTCTGCTTCTCCCCTGCGATAATCGTTGTAATGAACTAGTCGGTGTGGAGCTGGAGCAGCGTGTGTGAGCTGAGCCTGCTGCAGAGAGGACTTTTTTTGTGCTGATAGCTGAAAGAGAGAAGAACTCTGTCCTGTTATAGCTGCAAGAGAGCCACGAAGATACAGAGAAAGGGATTTACAGTTTCCAGCAGCATCCCTAGGATCCAGAAGCAAGAAGAAGTCCACGTTTCACAGAGCTGACAGAAAGCCGTGCGCACCACCGTATTGGACTGCTGGGGGGCCCCCTGGGACTGGACCTGATTCTCCAACATCACCGTGAGTTTTTCCTGTTTGGTGCACCTGTGCAATAGTCAGTACATGGGAGCCGTGTGGCCTGCTTAGTAAAGGCCAGGGAGGTTATATGTAGAGTAGCATCATCACTTGTTTATTGTTTACATTTGCCTGTTAGACATATTTTCAGTCTGCAATAGTTGGAGCACCGTGCTATTTTACGGAAAAGATAAAGTTTATTACTCTTGTAAATTGTCTTTTGCCATTGTAAACCCCTGTTTGCATCTTCCTCATTCCCTTCATTCCTTGCCTTCCAATAAATCTACCCTTTGTTGTTTGCACTTCATCTTGTGTACAGTAGTCTTCCTGCACCGTGGTGGTCCCCCGGCCATTGCTTCAAGTGGCGCTGCGAGAAGGGTACTGTCACCAAGATGGAGGCAGCAGACAGCAATGGCGGGAATGCTAATGTTAATGGAGATGCTGTGGGCATTGGTGGAACCCCTGCAAGGACACTCCCTATGGGCACCATATTTAGTGTGCTACCAAAGTTTGACGGCAAGAATATGCCACTGTCCGACTGGGTGTCCCGGCTGCAATGCACCCTGAAGATTTATAACATCAGCCCAGACCTTGAAGCCGACATTGCGTTAACTGCCCTAGAGGGGGAAGCCCGCAGAAACGTCTGCCTGCTACCAGAACTCACGCGCAGTACCCTGAAGGAGCTAGTGAAGTTCCTGGAAGAGATCTACGGCGAGACTGCTAGCGCCGGACACCAAATTTTTCTCTAGGCTGCAGCGGGAAGAAGAAGGAATTTCTCAGTATGCAACAGCACTGCAAGAAGTGTTAGCGGAGGTGCAGAGAAAGGAGGCGGATGGATTTGGCGGCATGGGCTCTAAAGACCGGATACTCCGGGAGCAATTCATTCCATGCAGCACATCTGCCTCCTATAGAAATCAATAGGAGGCGGATGTGCAGTAACAAGTCCCGGCCACTACAAGTAGATCCGCAAGTAAGTACTTCCGGCCACCATCGATAACAGCTGACCAGCAGGGGTGCTGGGTGTCGGATCCCGGCCGATCAGACATTGATTACCTACCCTAAGGATAGGCCATCAGTGTAAAAGTAGTGGACAACCTCTTTAATATAATGAAAATCCAACAGGTATTAGTCAATAATATGTAGCATTAGGTCTTATGAATCCTTATGGCAACATAGTGCTTCAGTTTTCTCTATCACATTTGGTCATTGGCTTTTGTATGTCCCCTAATCTTCAATATCCAAGAAATGTCATTGAAGTTAATATTTTTCTGCACTGTTATGTGATCGTAAACGATTTCAAATTATTTTTGTGTTAATTAAACTTTCATTGATTGTAATTTCCAAAAATCCTTCTCAATTCTTACAGTTTGCTGTGGGGAAGTACTGAAGTTACAGTTAAGGGGTTAAGTGACATGGCGGATAACAAATGCTTTGCTGATCTTCTTATAGCAGAAGAGGAGAATATGAGGTTAGTAATTCTTTATTTAAAGCATTCTTCTTACTTTACAGTAACTTTTCCTGTATTATTGGCTATGGTCACATCTGCATTGAAGATTCTGAGCCACCTAAGCAGAGAACAGCATGAAGTATCCTGACTACAGCAATAAGTCACTTACTGGGTTGTTTGCTGTAGTTTTGATAAAAATCACTGTTTTATCAGCAGGAGTTTATCACTAGACGACTAGAAAACTGCTGACGTGTAGTCCTCTATATTTGTGAGCTCTGTATAACCCCGCCCCCGCCACTGATTGGCAGTTTTCCACCTATGCACAGTGTATACAGGAAGCTGCCAATCAGAGGTGTGGGCGGGCTTATGCAAAGCTCAGCAGCATTCAGAGAAATCAGTTTCTTTTTTTGTGTCAATGTTGTAATACATGATAAAGCAATGTAAACTTTGTATTGTCCATATCACATTAACCTGCAAAAATGAGAAAATGAGTTCACGTCCGTTTTACTGAATGTTGAGCGGTGTTTAGAAAGACAAAAAAATATACAGCTCTGGCAAAAATTAAGAGGCCACCACATCAAAACCCTGTCATGGGCGGCCCAATCTCCAGACCTGAACCCCACTGAAAACCTCTGGAATGTAATCAAGAGGATGATGGATAGTCACAAGCAATCAAACAAAGAAGAACTGCTTACATTTTTGCGCCAGAAGTGAAAGACTGGTGGAAAGCATGCCAAGACACATGAAAGCTGTGATTAACAATCATGGTTATTCCACAAAATATTGATTTCTGAACTCTTCCTGAGTTAAAACATTAGTATTGTTATTTCTAAATGATTATGAACTTGTTTTCTTTGCATTATTTGAGGTCTGAAAGCACTGTTTTGATTTTTTGTTATTTTGACCATTTTTCTTTGTCAGAAAAAAAAATACAAAATGTATTGCTTGGAAATTCGGAGACATGTTGTCAGAAGTTTATAGAATAAAAGAACAATTTACATTTTGCTCAGAAATATACCTATAAAGAGAAAAATTATTATTATTATTATTATTTATTTATATAGCACCATTGATTCCATGGTGCTGTACATGAGAAGGGGTTACATACAAGTTACAGATATCACATACAGTAAACAAACTAACAATGACGGACTGATACAGAGGGGCGAGGACCCTGCCCTTGCGGGCTTACATTCTACAGGATTATGGGGAAGGAGACAGTAGGTTGAGGGTTGCAGGAGCTCCGATGTTGGTGAGGCGGTAGCTCCGGTTGGTGAGGCGGTAGCTCCGGTCAAATCAGACAAACTGGATATTTTGCAGTGGTCTCTTAATTTTTGCAAGAGCTGTACATTTTTTTCATTCCACCTGTCAAAAAGGGTAATAAAATGTGCTGAAACTCTGTATGTACTATAAAATGGTGTACTGAAACCTACTACTTTGCCAGTGAAAAAAATGCCCTTACACATCTTCGTTGGTGGAAATGGTAAAAGTTACAAGTTTCAGAATATGAAAAGCAAGTTTCAAATGGCGCTATGGGAAGAATACCCAGGGGTTGTATTTCCTGTACTAACTGTTATGTGTGTTGTCTAGATATATTAATGTGCAGTATTAAGGTGACTATGGTGTATAAATAGATTTCAATGAACATTTTAAAAAATGGGAAGGGAGAAAAATGTCCTAGTATGTATACTTCCACATGCAAAGAGTTCGATAGTGATGGACAGAATTTCTAGGTAACTGCAGTATAAGGATATGTTCCCATGGTCAGTAAACGCTGTGGGTTGGACGCTGTGTACATCCACAGTGTCCAGATGTTACAGCATAGTGGATGGGATTTCAAGAAATCTCATCTCCACTATGTGTGCACGGACACCTCCGGCTTCACCGCGGAGACAGACATGCGGGGCGTCTCTCCAGACTGCAGCATGTCTATTTATCTTGTGGAAACGCTGAGTCTCCGCAAGATAAATATCACCAGTCCAATGTATTGGGCACTGTGATTCTGCACGGTTCAATGAACACATGCGGAATCACCTGCGCTCAAAAGCCGGCAGTGCTTTGGATGGAGCGGACATGTGCGCTGGTGATACTGACCGTGGGGGCCGTAGCCTAAAAGTCTTTCATATATGGTGATATGTTGGTACACACTGACAGTTGTAGTGTCAGCTCTAATACTGACCACTGGTTGTCTCTGTGGCAGCATGTGTCGTGTAGTCATTGGGTACAATAGGTCATATGAGGTCTGATCTTGTTTTCATATCCAAAGTGCTGGTGAGTCTCACTGCTGTCCAGGAATAGTAGATGCTACTGTCTCAGAGAGCGGTTGTATAAGACATAGACTCTTGCCGAATCATGCAAAGCGCCTAGGTCGTGCCGCCATGTGTGCCGTGCTGCCATGTGTGCCGTGCCGCCATGTGTGCCGTGCCGCCATGTGTGCGTGCCGCCATGTGTGCCGTGCCACAAACCTTACTCCAGCCTCTGCTGTAGTCAGATTTGTGGTGTAGGGAACACCGCCGCTCGACATGAATTTGCTGAGGTTGCCACGCTCTCTTTATCGGAGTTGGGGCGAGAATGGCATGAAACTCTCACTTTGCGCCCCCCCCCCAAAAAAAATTATGACTTTCCAAAGCTTTTTTTACCAGAAGTCCAGCAAAAATGCTTTGACGAATCACTGTGTATGTGCCATAAAATGCCCATTTCTGGCACATAATATTTTATTTGTGCGGTTTGTGCATTTTTTAAGACGTCAAAATACAGCAGCAGAATTGCGGTTCTTTTTCTCGCTATAAAAAGTTACGGTAATAAAAGTTAGGTAATAAATTGTATGTAACCTTAAATGCTGCCATTGACAAACTCAATTTATCCTGCAAAAAAAAAAATAACATCTCATGCAGGGACATTGACTTAAAAATACCAATACTATGGTTCCTCGAATGACATGATGAAAAAAAAAAAAAAGTTTTTTGATAAGGCGGAATTAGGCCCCATCACTAAGGGGGTAAGAAGATTACACAAATGGAAACCGGGTTCTGCCTCACTTTGTGAACACTGTTCTGTACTTGTCGTCAAAGAGGATTAGAGAAATGGTGTGAATTGTACTCAGCCTGACGTTCTCCTGCTCCACAGCTTCCTGCACCATCCTCTTATTCTCCAGCTCTTGGCGCTGCCTACATCACCTTCACTGGAGAGGAAACAACTGGTGTTTGAGCGGGTCACCATTGGCTCCTTCTACAACATTTTACATGAAAGGGTAACTTCAAGAAATATGTAATATTTATGCAGGATGCACAATTCTCATTTTTCTATTACTGGTAAAGCAGCCTTAAATGCAAAGTATACAGGGCCAGACTGGGATTGAATTTCAGCCCTGACATTTCAAAGCAGCCAGGCCCATGCAGCTCCCCACACCCACGTCTCCAGATAAAGGGGGGTCTGTGTTACAAATATGACCTTGCCTGACATTGGAGGAAATCTATTTACTGCAAGACCACTGGTACCAATAATACCGCCATAAGAGGTTAAATAATACCGCAATCCTATGATCATATAATAATATCACATAGTTATGGAATAATGCCACCATACACATACATAGACAACTGTTCCAAGACCAATATTATCAACTAGCTATTGAAACCATGCTATGCCCGGTTGGTGAGCATTATATTGGTACATTTATACACTGTCTTCAATAAAATGGCACCAGTGATCGCAGTGTGCACACGCACTTACTCCGAAGCTGTTTTATTAAAGTAATGTACTACAACATCAACCTAGCAGTGCGCTCGCTCCGGCCATAGGAGAAATGACAATGACTGGCATAGTGCATTACTTTAATAAAATGTCGCCGGAGTCAGCGCGTGCGCATACTTCGATCTCTGGTTCCCTTTTATCGAAGTAATGCACAACAACGTCAACATATCAGTGCGCACACGCCAACCATTGTCATTATGCCTATGGCCGGAGCGTGCGCACTGCTATGCTGGCGCCGGAGATCAAAGTATGCGCTGACTCCGGCACCATTTTATTGAAGTAATGCACTACAATGTCAACATAGCAATGAGCAGGGACCGGCCATGCACATACCACGGCTATGCCTTGTGCGGGCTCACTTCTATAATAACGTTGTAGTACATTACTTTAATAAAATGGCATCGTAGGCAGCACGTGCGCATACTGCATTATCCGGAGCCATTTTTGTGAAGACACTGTGTCTGCAAATTCGCATATGCAGTATCTTTAATATAATGGTGTCGGTGATCACAGTATACGCACGTGCTGACTCCGGTGCCATTTTATGGAAGTAATGTACTATAATGTCAACATAGCAGTGCCCACGTGCCAACTGTCGCCATTATCTCTGTGGTCGGCACGTGTACACTGCTATGTGGACATTGTAGTACAATTCTTCAATATAATGGCACCAGAGTCAACGCATGCGCATCCCGCGATATCGGCGCCATTTTGTTGAAGACACTGTGTCTGTGAATTCACACACGCAGTGTCTTCCATAAAATGGCGCTGTAGTGTGGTATGCTCATGCGCTGACTGCGGTGCCATACTGCGCAGGCGCTGCCAATCCCGGTTTCTGACAGAAGGACACATCCATTGTTATATATAAGATACTGTAATATCAGAAACAATAACTTCCGCCAGACCATAATAGCACATACGGTAGTTATAATACCAACATACTGGTCATTACCCAACGCTACTGTACAAAGACATTGCCACCATACAGTAAACATATAACGGTAGATATCACTCACTGACTTTTGCTGCATTTTTGCACTTACTCATTGCTTTCTATGGGAGAAAAATGCTGAAAAATCGCTGAACGAAGTGACATGCTGCTGTTTGTAAAAACTCCGCAGTTTTCCAATTCAGTCAGGATAAAAATACAACGTGTGCGCATGAGAGTTCTCACATCTCATAGACTTTGCTGGTACTGGAAAATGCAGCTCTTAATTTGCAAAAAAAAAACGCAATGTGTGAACATAGCCTGCTGTCTTGCATCAGTTTTTTGCTGGCATCTTCCCAGCACAGATATTGGCACCAGGTTTTTGCACATTTTCTAAATGAGCTAAAATCTTTCCTCTACTGTTAATGTTCATATTTTCCGCAATTCCAGCGCTTCGAATACCCAGTATTGCACCATGGAACAATAGTCCACATACTCCTTCAGATGATTGAGGCTCTCGTATTTCTTCACTGGCGTGGATTCATCCATCGTGCTTTCTCTTCACATGCCATTCAGGTGCTATCAGCAGGCAGAGCCAAGATCAGCAACTTTGAGTACATGGTAGAAAGGTGCAGAACATTTTGTTATCTTATAGACTTTCATGCTTAGAATTTTTTTTTTTTTTTTGTAGTACAGCTATAATAACTTTTGGCACGTATATATATAAAGTCTTCCTTTGCTTTGTTTATGCTCCAGTTTTTTGGTGTTTTTATTTCTTTGTCAGAAATAAAAGCTTAAAGTGGTATTCCCGTCTCCAAGATCCTATCTCAATATGTACTAGGTGCAATCATAAGAATATTAGTAAATACCTCCAATTAGAAATTTAGTATAGTTCTTCAGATTCGCTATGTCGCATTCCCCTGTTAGGGTGTTTCAGTAGCCCAGGTATTCATGGTCACAATCACTAAGAGCTGTCTAACTGTCACTATATGAGAGGTCATAACCATGGATACCTAAGGTCCTTCAATGCCCTGCACATGAGGTAAGCAACATAGTGAATCGGAAGAACTATACTACACATCCATTGGAGGTATTTGCTATTATTATTATTATTATTACACCTACTACATATTGGGATAGGATCTTGGAGATCGGAATACCACTATAACATACAGTACATTAAACACCACTCCAATGTTCTTTTTAACTTCAGTTCTGGAGTGGTGCCACCAATCTCTGTTCCATGTCCCTAGTAATCTACTTATCAAGGCGTCATTTCCTGGTCTTCCCGACACCCCTCATGTCACGCTCCACCATCTTGTGACCGCAGCTTCTGACTGACCATAAGTCAGAGGTGACGATCACACGCTCCCAATGTAAGTCTATGAGAGCCTCGTTCTGGCCTTGTTCTGGCTCCCATAGACTTACATTGAGAAGCGATGCAGCAGGCCACAAACTGCAGCAGACGCCTAAAGCAGCGGCTGGTATCAACAATACTAGGGGCAGGGAACTTACATTAGTGACTCCCCTCCACGGTGCATTAAACCGCCCCCACTGGAATGGCGCTTTTACATTAAGGGTGACTTGTAAGGCTGTATTTACACATGGAACATTTGGAACAGAAATTTCTGTCCCGTTCATCTGATTAGTCCTGTCCAAGTGAGATCCAATTGTACTGTGGGTGGCATTAAGAAATAGCACGATGCCTCACGCAGAATTATTTACTGGAGGTCGCTGATGTTCTGCGCCTGAAGAGACGGCGTTACTGTTGAAATGAGAACATCTGCTCTCCTGTAGTACTTACATTTCATTAGTAACTGGATTTGCATTTTTAAAATATAGTAGTATTTGCAAAATTTATTATACGTCTGACAACCCTTTTATAAGCAGCTTTTACACGGAGCGATGAATGGCCTGATGATTACATTTTCATTCCTGATGCTTGCCCAGTATAAAAATTCCTAATGTTCAACAAAACACATAAAAAACAATCGCTCATCACTGATTGCCTGTTTTCTGCGTGACTCGTATGCCCTGCATACATGCGCTATCGATTGCTGTTTGTTGCAGACAGCTTTTCTGCCTTTCTTAAAGGATCTTTAATAGCGATGAGTGAATATACTCGTTACTGGAGATTTCCTGAGCACGCTCGGGCGTCCTCCGAGTATTTTTTAGTGCTCGGAGATTTAGTTTTCATCGCCGCAGCTGAATGATTTACATCTGTTAGCCAGCTTCATTACATGTGGGGATTCCCTAGCAACCAGGCAACCCCCACATGTACTTATACTGGCTAACAGATGTAAATCATTCAGCTGCGGCGATGAAAACTAAATCTCCGAGCACTAAAAAATACTCGGAGGACCCTCGAGCGTGCTCGAGAAATCTCGAGTAGCGAGTATATTCACTCATCACTAATCTTTAACCAATGAACTCCTAAGACATTTTCTAACATCTATATCTGTCTTCTAGCAAAGATAACAAGAAGTGTGATGGTATCATTCGTTTTCCAATACCCAAACAGTTGTACTGCTGGTCCTCTCCTGAGATTGTTGCAGGAAGAACTGGTACTATAAAGTCTGATCTTTACAGTTTTTGTGCAGTGATTCAGGAAAGTTTAACAGGTACATTGATTTATGTTCCTTTCTTCCTTTAAGTTTGTATAGTCGATCTGTCACCACGTTTCACAATACAACCCGCATACATTACTAAATACATCTCTTAAGGACCTCATAAGGATGATGTTTTTTATTGTGAAAGTACACAGAAGAATGTCTGTATAATCTTTTTCTTAAAGTTTATCTCATTCTCCTCCTGAATAGCCGGATTAACAGCTCCTCAGTGTCCCTCCTCCTGCTGAGATCTCACACTGCTCAGTACAAGCTGTAGCTGCTCTGAGCTCAGCAGCTGTGCCCATGTCGAGCACACAAGTTGCTGAACTCAGTGATTAGCTGCAGTGATGATGCGGGTTGTAGCTGTGATGTCACCGCTGCAGCCAATAAACAGAAACCGGTGTAACGGTAGAGAAGCATCTGTTGTTATCAGAAGTAACATCTGATTTGATTATTTCACCCCAGCACAGAATAATAGACGCCAGAGACCTATAACCACAGAGCTCTTTAAATCCTAAGGTTAAAGGGACTCTATCAGGTTATTTTTGAAAGAATACTAATGGTACCTGAAATAGTGCTTGGGGAGCCCTTGCAGAATATGTGAATTGTATTATTGTACCTACTTTAGTTTTATCGAAATAACCAACGTTATTCAATGAGGCAGTGCAGATGACTGAATCTGTCTGTGAACAAAAATCGCAGCACGCAGCAATTTGACTCTATTATCGGATGAGGCTCACACATTCAAGTCTTATGAGGTTGAGAAAAAAATTGTAAGCCACAGTGTAGCATCTGATTTTACAGATACATTGCAGTTATGTAATATAGGAAACTGTAAATGGTCTTGTAAAAGATTTGTAGCTGCTGAAAAAAAAACAGATTGTGAGAAAAAAAATCATCTTACTTTTCTGGATTAAAATCAGACGGATTTTTTATACTGTCATGTGATCCCACGACTCTGTTGTTGGGTGTCCCGGAACCAGGGGCTCCTTCTCCCTTAAGGCTAAGGGTGACTTAGCTCGCCCTGCTCCTGGTGATGGTGAAGATGCCGGGGCCACATACCTTGCCTTAGCTCCTAAATCTGCCCTCAGTCTGTACCCTTACCCCACCCAGGGAAGAGTGGAGTAACAGTGCACCGCAGTACACCAACCAGACTAACAAGGTAATACAAACAGGGGTAACGAAAAATACCAAACGTATTGGTATACCCACACAAATAACATAGGGATGCACTGGGGAGTGGAGGATGGGATTAAACCAAAGAGAAGAAAGGGAATTATCACACACTCGAAAGCTGGCAACAGCCAAAGATAAATCCACCAAATGCCTTCTCCAATAATAACCAACAACAACCTCCAGCCATGCAGCATAAGCTATCTCTGACAATGAGTGCTAGCCACTAGTTTATATAGGAGTGGCTAACAATGCACAGCTGAGTGCCTAAATGCTCAGCAGCACTCAACAGAGCAGATTAACCCCTGCAGTGAGTGCCAAAAGAAATTTACACTGTTTAATATGAAGGTGAAGTGCTTCTAACCAGTGCAGGAGTAGGAAACATCAGACGCTGCAGTCTTTTGGCTCCTCTCTGTCTCGATAAACCTGTGACAGGTATCTTTCCAGGGCATTTGTTTTGTTTTTTCATTCATCTAGTAACATGCAGATTATTTTTATTTTATAGACTCTCTACCATGGAATGGGTTAGATGGTGAGACAGTGAAGCGTGCCATGGCGTCAGGACAGTACCTGAGTGTTGATCCTGCTCTTTCTGAACCATTTTATTCTATAATCAGCACTGGGATTCAGGCAAGACCTGAGAAACGGACAATACATCTTCAGGATATTGGATATTTACTGAAGAACGATATTAAGGTAAATTTAATAACTTTTTGATGACTGTATTTTATATTAGCAGACTATAGAGCGTACATTTACACACATTAAAAGCTTGTCCAAAGATTACCGTACTTTGGTTTCTATTTTTAATTTTTCAATGAAAAAGAGCATATGACTTTTCAATTAACTTTTATTTATTTTTTTTTACTTGCATAATCCCTCCTCCCCGACCAGTGGTCACATAGTAAGCGATCGTTCTCAGTTTTGAACTGTAGAAATACAATATCAGATCTATAGTATAGTAAGCGATCGTTCTCAGTTTTGAACTGTAGAAATACAATATCAGATCTATAGTATATACGAGTATGCTACATGAAAAAACAATTCTTTAATTAAATTGCAAAGTTATATCATTTTTAGTGTCATGACCACCTTTGGTAAATTAAAAAAAACCTTAATTCCTCACATCTCCCTGTATAAAAGTGTGCATACATAGATTACTTTCCGTCACTGAGTAGTTCAAAATAAGCAGGGATTGCAATGAATGAAAAAAAAAAGAAGTCATTCTGAATCTTTCCCTGAAACCTATGTATCAACATGTGCATCTCTTTTCCAGGGCCGGACTGGCCATCGGGCAGTTCTGGCAAATGCCAGAAGGGCCGGTGCCAGTAGTAGGCCGCTGCACGCCGACTTACCCTTCCCTCCCCCAGCGCCGCCGCTGCCGCATTCAACTATACCAGCGTCTATGACGCCGGTACAGTTGAATGCAATAATGGAGGAGAGAGCGTCTGCTGACGCTCCCTCTCCCATCATTCCCCGCTCTGCCTCTGACACTGCGGGTGCGCGCGCACTCACTGTGTCCCAGGCAGTGCAGCGGCAGCCACCGACACAGGAGCAGGGAGCACCGCAGGCACGAGGTGAGGTGAGGAGTGTGTTTTTTTTACTGGACTGTGGGGCTATTCTAGGGGGGAGGAGAGATGTGGGCTCTGCTGTATACTACTATGTGGGCAGTGCTGTATACTACTATGTGGGCAGTGCTGTATACTACTACGTGGGCTGGGCTATATACTACTATGTGGGTAGTGCTATACACTACTATGTGGGCTCTGCTGTATACTACTATGTGGGCTGTGCTATACACTACTATGTGGGCTGTGCTATATACTACTATGTGGGCTCTGCTGTATACTACTTTGTGGGCTGTGCTGTATACTACTATGTGGGCTGTGCTATATACTACTGTGTGGGCTCTGCTGTATACTACTGTGGAACAAACACCAAACCCAGAGAATGAACCAAAGAAAAAGAGAGAGATGCCAGCACGGAGTTCATATAGGTGTATCTTTATTGAGGCAGCAGCAAGTCAAATTACAGAAAATAAAACAATATAAAAATATTTTTAATACAAAATTATATAAGAGAAAAAAGTGTAACATGAGACAACCACTAAGGTACAAAATAGTTCATGTACAAAAAGAGACCTGATATTATATAATATATATTATGCAATGTGTCCGGAATAAAAAAGATAAAAATGGAAAAAAAACGATCTTGGGACGTAAAAACAGTGAAATAAATACTTGTTAAAAATGTGAAAAAAATGGCTATAAAGTGCAATATCAAGCAAAAAATAAAAATATATATATATTTAAGGTGCACAAGTGTCACAGCCAAGAAGGGGGAGGGAAAATATCTGTAGGTAAGACACAAAAGGTCCCACAGTGTATTTAGTAAAACGTGGCTAGTATCTGAGACCAATGTCGTACAATAACCACTGTGTGGTAATATTATCAATAAAATAATATATAAAGTGAGATAGTGCCAGTACTGAGAAGAGGGGGATGGGGAAGGGGAAACCAATGTGAATATAACGCAGCAGTCCCAGACGTACCATAAATCAAAAAGGGGTAATTGGTTATAATGGTCCGGACACAAAGGGTACCTTATAGTATCGGTGTCAGCGTGCACACGCGCCCCAACGCGCGTTTCGATAGAAATTCCTTCGTCAGGGGGATTGTTTTATTTTCTGTAATTTGACTTGCTGCTGCCTCAATAAAGATACACCTATATGAACTCCGTTCTGGCATCTCTCTCTTTTTCTTTGGTTCATTCTCTGGGTTTGGTGTTTGTTCCCTTGTAATCTAGTGGTCTCCACTGCCCTTTAAACCGCACTTCACTAGGAATTTTATATTATTATATTTATTACCTGTGTATTATTTATATTTGTGTGGTTTTACCCCTTTTTCTTTGCTGTATACTACTGTGTGGGCTGTGCTGTATACTACTATGTGGGCTGTGCTATATACTACTGTGTGGGCTCTGCTGTATACTACTATGTGGGCTGTGAGATATACTACTGTGTAGGCTCTGCTGTATACTACTACGTGGGCTGTACTGTATACTACTATGTGGGCTGTGCTGTATACTACTACATGGGCTGTGCTGTATACTGCTACGTGGGCTGTGTTATCTGCTATGCAGATTGTGCTATATACTATGGGGGTATGTTATATGTGGCTGTTATATACTATTGTGGGTGTATATTATATTCTATGGGGGAGGCTGTTATACTATGGGGGGCTGCATTATATTCTATGGGGGCTACATTATATATTATGGGGAGGTGGGCTGTATTATATTCCATGGGGTGGCTGCGTTATACTCTGGGGTGGCTGCATTATATTCTGTAGGGTGGTGGCTGCATTATACTATATGTGGGCTGCATTATACTGTATCGAGGACTATGGGGAATACGTTATACTATATGAAGAACTATGGGGTGCATTATACTATGGGAAGTGAATTGTACTACATGGATGACTATGGCGGTGCATTATACTATATGGAGCACTATAAGGAGTGTAGTACGCTATATGGAGGACCATGAGGAGTGTATTATGCTATATGGAGGACTGAGCAGTGTATTTTAATATAGGGAGTGTATTATACTATATGGAGGACTGTGGTGCACATTATAATATATGGAGGACTATGCGGTGTATTTTACTAAACAAGTAAAACAAGTAAAATGCTGCATATTCAGATTGTTCTTGCTGGAACAAAAATCATTGTTCTCAGCAGCACATCACCGGTGTAAACTGTAGATGTGCTGCTGATAATATGATCCTTTATGGTGATCTGTTAGTGATCTATTAGTGATCGTTCTGTCCCATCATTATTCCTCAGCTGGTGGAAAGAGGCCGGGAAACAAGTGCAATATGTTAGCATTTGGGGCCCCATTTTAAACTTTGCCTAGGCGTAGGGCCCCACTTTGCCTAAAACCGGCCCTGCCTACAAGTGTACAAAGATATTATACAGTCATCATGTGACAACTGGGCCTGTGTAACTTCAAATGCCAGGGCTGAATTTTAGTCCCAGTCCGGCCCTGCTTCTTACTCTATGCTATGCTACCTATAGATAGGATAACCCAAAGAAGGAGGGAACAGCCGTAAATAGGAGTTAAAAAAACTAATTAGAAAACCTGTAAGAAAAGAAATCTCTATTGAATATTCAAACAATATTAAAAACACTTAAACGAATTAGATGCAATACAGAGATTAAATAGGTGGTGTCTTAGTTAAATACAAAAATCAATGGTACATTTTATATAGGATAATCATCCTCTAGCTCAAATGGAGAAATTTATAGCAACTTATACAAACAAATAAATGCACAAATAAAAATAATAGATATAATAATTTTTTTTTCACCACTTGGATATATAAACCGTGAATCCACAAATGTTGTAAATGGCATATATGAACCAAGCATTAAAAATAAATATACCCATATACAAATCAACAGCTCCACCTGCTGGACACTGGTATATAAGGTGACCATAACTACGGTATATATAAATGTACAAATGCAATAGCAATAATGTGCCAGGATACACTAATAAATAAATAGCCCCTCGTAAAGGATGCAATAACATGCTAGTGCCAAAATACATTTTTTGCAACACCTAATAAAAAGGACCATTGAGGATGCACATGTATTGCCGCATATGTTGATGAATTGCATGTTTAAAGACTCAAAGTGGCTAACAAGAAGGGTAAAGTCCAATAAAAAAAGAACACACATCCGCACTGCTAATATGTCGAACCCATTGACCGTATAAAGCTACCGGTCTGGCACCTGTGAAAGTAGTAGCGGCTGTATATATCCTCCACACTGAACTTCAGGGGTGCTGCTTCCAGAAAATACATGTAAAGTCCAATGAAAAAAGATTGGAGCGCACTTACCCTGGTGTGGTACACTTCACTTTATTAGGACATAAAAAACGAACAGCAGGGAGGGACGGGATCAGCTACGGACAACGGCCGTTTCGTGCTTAATGGCACTTCAACGGGTCCTAACGCTAAGTGAGTCGGGGGAGTGTTTTATAGACCCAATTAAGTCCCAAACTCCTCCCCCCCAATACTCAAAACATAAACAATGTGACATTTAAAAACAACAAATAATTAAAAACAGCAGACGCCCTGAACAATACAAAAGACCGAATCCAACATTGAAGATTGACAAGACACAATTTACAAGAAGACCGACATATCGACTTTTTCATTTAAACCAGATGGTCCTGTTGCGTCTGCGCGCAGGATCCACCTGGCTTCTCTACGTAATAGAAGACGACACAAGTCCCCTCCTCCCTCCGGCAGTGAGACCCGCTCCAAACCAGCGAATCTCAACACCTGGACATCCCCCGCATGGTGAGTACGAACATGGTCTATTAACCTTGGAGCTCCTTTCCCTGTTTTCACGGAATTGAAATGTCCTCTAATACGAATAAACAAAGGACGGATAGTTTTGCCAATATAAAAGCACCTGCACGGGCAAAAGAGAATGTAAACAACGTGAGTGGTCCTGCAGGATATAAAATCCCGCACTACATGTTGTATGTGACCCACCCTGACTCTGTTTCCTATATAATGATACTTACAAAAATTGCAGCCCCCGCATTTGAAGTTACATTTAGGTATGCTATCTGTAAGCCAATTATTCCTATTTGTCACAAAACGGTTCCGGACTATACTATCTCTAATGTTTCTACTGCGACGACTAGCAAAAAGAGGTCCTCTCTCCGCTACTTCTTTGAGATCATTGTCTTGTCGCAAAATCTGCCAATTTTTGCGTATGACTGATCTGATGTGATTGTCCAGCGGGCCAAATTTAAAGCTAAATACAAACTTTTTTTCTTGTTTTTTCTTGGGGATAATGGAAGTGTCCGTAGCTACCGCCCTATCATAGGCGGTGTTCAAAACAGAAGGGGGATAACCCCGTTTTTTGAATCTATCGATTAAATCTGCTGACTGCTGCGCAAACCACACAAGGTCACTGTTGATTCTCTTTACCCTGAGAATTTGGCTGTAAGGCAGAGACCGTTTCATGTAGGGTGGATGGGCACTATTATAGTGTAATAATGAGTTGGACGCGGTTGGTTTACGGTATACTTCTGTAGAGAGACCTTTATCACTGATGTGCAATTTGACATCCAAAAAAACCAAACTGGTTCCTCCAAATTGCGAGGTAAACCCCATGTTCATGGTGTTGGATGTCCCCAGGTACTCCACAAAATTCGTGAACGCATCCTGGTGTCCATCCCACACCACGAACATATCGTCGACATATCTAGCATAAAGCTTGATATGTCGAAGAAAGGGGTTATTGGAGGAACAAATATATTCCTCCTCAAACCTCGCAAGAAAGAGGTTGGCCAGGGTACATGCGACGGGGGTACCCATCGCGGTACCCACCGTCTGCAAGTACCACTGGCCATCAAATTGAAAAGCATTATGCTTGAGAATAAAAGAGAGTCCCTCACAGATGAACTTGACAGTGTCTTGTCCAGTAGGCGTATTTTCTAAAATGTGTCTGATCGTATCAACCCCCAATTTTTGTGGGATCCGAGTATACAGACTTTCGATATCAATCGAGGTCAAAGCATAAGATTCATGCCACTCAAAATCTTTCAAAATTTGCAAAAAAGCCCCCGTATCCTTAATATACGAGGGAACATCCGACAAAAGGGGGCGCAGCAGCCAGTCGATGTAAGAAGAAAGCGGCTCAGTCAGAGAGCCCACCCCTGACACGATAGGACGGCCAGGGGGGGCTACTGCTGACTTATGCAATTTAGGTATATGGTACCAATGTGGGCGTCTCGGAAATTCTGGTAATAGCTTCTCAGCCTGCCTAGAAGAGAACACCCTTTTTTCCACAAAATATCTTAACAAAGAACGCAAAAGATTCTTAAATTTAATAGTGGGATCCCCCTTGAGTTTTGAATATGTTCTCTCATCGGACAGTTGTCTTAATGCCTCTGTTCTGTAATAATCTCTCGTCAGCAAAACCACATTACCCCCCTTGTCCGCACTGCGGACAATCACATCAGACCAGCCCTGTATTTCGGTTAGAGCCCATTTTTCTTTTATCTGCAGATTTTCTATGGGCTGTTCATATATTAGAGCCTCTATGTCTTTTAAAACCTGCAACTGGAAGACATCGACAAGATTACCAGGAGACACCGGGGGCATATAGGTGGATTTATTACCCCCGGTAAATGGTAGAACGACCATATCGTTACCCCTAGTAGAGACCGGAGTTATATTCAAGGAATCAAGAAGATCCCGTGTCTCGTCACGTACCTCGCCAAATGGGTCCTCCGTGACAAAAAAGCCAAGGGGGGCCACGTGGCAGGGTGACTCCCCTGGGAAAATTTCCCAAGGGGCTGCATTGTTTTTGACCATGGCAAAAGATTTAAATAGATGAATTTTTCGAATCGCCTTAAATAAATCAATTTTGAAGTCCACTATGTCGAATTGTTCTGATAAGCAGAAGTTCAGTCCCTTGGATAGGACCGACAAATGCGTTTCATTCAGTATTCGTGGAGTTAGATTGACCACCGCTATTTCGTTGGTCTCCACGAGACTTGTCGTCTTTTTTTCGCGTTTCCTTCTGCCATTTCTCCTACCCCCTCGACGCGTCCTGCGTCTAAAGGGGATGCACTCGGAGTGGTTGTTTGTTGCTGAGGCGCAGAACCTGTGGGTATAACAAGATCTTCCGTTGCACTTGAGTCCGAGTCCGTTGTGAGATAGTCTCTTTTATTTTTATTCTTTTTAAGATGGGGCTTATTCCACCCTTGTCCCTTGTTCTGATTCCATTTGTTGCGGAATTTACGGTGGCTGTCTGGTAAACCGCCTTTATTCCAGGTGAAAATCTTACTGGATTCAAAATCGACTTTGTCTCTTATAAACTTGTCCCTTTTCCTTTGCTTTATATCATTCTGCAAAGCTATAAGTTTTATATCAAGTTTTTTGTCTATTGCTGTCCATTGTGTATCGGACAGTCTGGTCTTTAATTCTTCCTTAGTTTTAACGAATTCGGCTTTAGTGGCCTCATAATTAATGATGTTTTGCTTCAGAACAAGACGTAATAATTCTTGGGAGCAGTGTAACAGAATTTTCTCCCACTCTTTGATAAAGGATTCATTGTCTTTATATTGAGTCATTTCTTTCTCCTTCGCCTCATTGGGGGACACAGGACCATGGGTTATGCTGCTGTCACTAGGAGGCTGACACTAAGCTGAGACAAAAAAAGGTTAGCTCCTCCCCTGCAGTATACACCCTCGTACTGGCTTCCAGATACCCAGTTTAAGCTTAGTGTCCGTAGGAGGCACACTGATTTTTATTTTCACGAATTTTTTCCTTTTAATCTATTCCGGACGAAGGGGGCGACGGGTCCTTTCTAGGTCCGATCTCCCCCGAACCAACAACAGGCGAGCACGGGAGTTTTACCTCTCCGTATCCTCTCCTGCGACGTGGGAGCCACTGCCTGAGCTGACATTTTTTGGGCGACGGTTTCTCCCCTAATAGGGCCCCGATCTCCCCTTTTTTATACAGACGAGCACTGGGTTTTCCTCCAGTATCCTCCTCTGCAGCCAGGCCTTTTTTATGCCGGACATATGCCCTGTCCACCAGGTTCTACCCTCGGCTGTACAGTGGCCCTATCCCCGTGGCGTCCGTGCAGACCACACTGCATCACCAATGTTCTGTGTGACTCAGGTGGTGGACGGTTCCTCTCCACCCCTCTCTCTCAGGGGCTGGTGGATTGAGGCTTCCCATTCCCTGCACCGTCCCAGCCATCCTAAGGTTCCTCTCACCTCCATAGGGTAAGTGTTCCGTGGGGGATGGGGGGGTCACAGCGGTCGGAGGGCTCCTCCTCATCTGGCACATTGGCGGGCTGCAGCGCAGTATGGTGGGCCGAGACGTCGGCCTTTTGCGGCCGCGCGCCGGCCCGGGGCCGCAAATTTAGCCCCCGGCTTCGGCCTGGCCGCTGGTCGCTGCCGATAGGCTCCGCCCACTCCTGCGCGTCATCGGCGGCGCCGCCCCCCGGTCCCTGGCGCTTCTCGCAGCCGCCGAGATCTCTCCTCTGATCTCGGCGGCCATCTTGGTCCACACATACACGCCGCAGCTCCAGCTCTGCCGCATCACGGAGGCACAGCGCCCACGTGCAGCTCTAGCTCGGCAGCTCAGTTCTCTGGATTCACAGCTCGGCTCCCCCGGACAGCGGGACACAGGACCGGGGTAAGGAGACATCGTCAGCTTCTCCTCTGCAGCGCCGCCCTCTGCTTCCCAGGCCAGATTATAGCCCCTGTGGTTTTTGTGCATTAGAGTCATGTCGCAGACTAGATCTAAAAAATCCTCTAAGGTGCATACGACCTTTTTTTCTGCGTGTACCACCTGTCAGGCCCCTCTTCCTAGGCCTCAAAGTTCCCCTCTCTGTTCTGCCTGCGATGCCCCATGTGCCCAGGAGCCCTCCACCGCCACCGACTCTGGCGTACCTAGTCCCCCCCCGTGGGTCGCTTCTCTCTCTCAATCCGTGGATTTTTTAGCCAGCGCCATCAAATCCATTCAAAATCCTCCCGGGGAACGAGGCAACCCGTTACAGGCGTTAAGAGATCCCTCCATAGCAGGGGAATCGTCGGTCAGCAGGGGCCGCTCTCTCCATAAAGAGGCTCGGTCATCCCGAAAGCGGATCAGCCCTACCTCTCCTGAACGCTCTCCTTGCCGTTCAGAATCTGGCAGCTCCCCCTCTCGCTCACCCTCTTTGGGGGCTCACAGCGTTCCCGACTCTGAACATGAGTCCGAGGTATCATTGGACCCGGAGGCTCCGGAGTTCAGAGCTACGGTCGACTCCCTCATTGTAGCAGTCAATCACGCTCTTAAAGTGGAGGATGACGCTAATTCCGCTCCGGAACACGCGGTCTCTTTTACCAGATCCAAACGTTCCCACAAATCCTTTGCCTCTCATCCAGCCTTTCTGGATATAGTCAGGCGTCACAGGGAGCATCCAGATAAGCGGTTTACGGGTAAGAAGAATCTGCTATCAAAGTACCCCTTCTCAGCGGATCTCGTGAAAGACTGGACGGATCCTCCCTTAGTAGATCCGCCGGTCTCGCGCCTAGCTTCTAAAACGCTTCTCTCAGTTCCGGAAGGCGCGTCAATTAAGAGCCCCACCGAACGCCAGATAGACTCGCTAGCTCGTTCGGTGTATGAAGCCTCTGGCTCTTCCCTGTCCCCCTCCTTCGCAGCGGCTTGGGTGTCCAAGGCTATGGTTTCCTGGGCGGATGCTCTAGCGAAATCCATTAACGAACAGGACCTCCCGTCTGATATGGCAGACCTAGCCAAGCAGTTAGCCATGGCTAGCGATTATGTGATGTTCGCATCCCTCGACGCGGCGAATTGCGCAGCTTCTGCGGCTTCCAACGCCATCGCTATCAGAAGGGCTCTTTGGCTCAGAGATTGGCGCGCAGATTCCTCCTCTAAGAAATCTCTGATCTCCCTCCCTTTTCAAAGCGGGCGTCTTTTCGGCGAAAAGCTTGACCAGCTTATTTCCGACGCCACAGGGGGAAAGAGCAAGTTCCTTCCCCAACAGAGGCCCAAGGCGGCCTTCCAACGCCAGCCTTACTTTCGCTTTCGGCCCTTTCGTACCAGCCCAGCCTGGTCCAATCCTACCGGTCTTCCAAGATCGGACCGAGCCGCTCGCACAGACAGAGACGCTCGTCCCTCCTTCAGGCCTATTCCTTCCTGGCGCGGGAAACCGAGACAACCCAGATCCCGAGGGTCCAGACCTCCCAGATTCCCGTCTCAATGACTCGGGAACGACGCCAGTCGATACCTTCAGAGTAGGCGGACGCCTGCTCCTTTTTCAGCAAGCCTGGCTCTCCGTCGTGCACGACGAATGGGTCAGGGATCTGGTATCGTCAGGCTACAAGATAGAGTTCTCCTCTCCTCCCCCAACTCGGTTTTTCCCCTCTCGTCTTCCCAGCTCGGCAGCTCAGTCTCGCACCCTTCTTTGCGCCATTCACACCCTCCGCCAGAGCGGGGTCATTGTCCCGGTCCCGGAACACGAGAGGTTCAAAGGTTTCTACTCAAACCTCTTCGTCGTGCCAAAGAAGGACGGAAAAGTGCGGCCCATTTTGGATCTGAAGCTCCTGAACAAGTGCGTAAGAGTCCGGCATTTCAGGATGGAATCGCTCAGATCGGTCATCTCTTCGATGGAAAGAGGGGAATTTCTGGCCTCGATAGACATCAAGGATGCCTATCTTCACATCCCGATTTTCCCGCCTCATCAAAGGTTCCTCCGCTTTGCCATTCGGGAGGACCACTTCCAGTTCACGGCCTTACCCTTCGGTCTCGCCACTGCGCCCAGGGTATTTACCAAGGTCATGGCGGCTGTCATGGCCATTCTTCATTCTCGAGGAGTCGTCGTGTTACCTTACTTAGACGATCTCCTCATAAAGGGCCCGTCTTTTCAAGCCTGCGAGTCAAGCGTCCACATTACCCTGGATTCTCTTTCGCGCCTAGGTTGGTTGATCAACTGGGACAAATCCGCTCCCGTTCCGGCCCGTCGGATCTCCTTTCTGGGAATGATCCTGGACACTTCAAGGGGACTGGTCTTGCTTCCTCGGTCCAACGCCCTAGCACTTCAGAAGGGAGCCCGAACGCTCTGTCATCCCCGCCCGCGAACCATTCGGTTCGCCATGAAGATTCTGGGAAAGATGGTTGCCACAATCGAAGCAGTTTCTTTTGCTCAACTCCATCTCCGTCCCTTGCAACAGGCTTTGCTGGACAGCTGGGACAGGAGTATCTCATCTCTCGACCGCCCTTGTCCCCTGTCCCCGCGGGTCAGACAATCTCTCGTATGGTGGACCCTGGGCCCATCTCTTCTCCAGGGGAAGTCCTTCCTCCCGATCTGCTGGTTAGTGGTAACTACCGACGCCAGTCTTCTTGGCTGGGGGGCGGTGTTCCTCCACCACTCTGCCCAGGGCCGCTGGACAGTTCGGGAATCCAAACTCCCCATCAACATCCTGGAGATTCGTGCTGTCAGACTTGCTCTGAGTCGCTTTCACGCCCTGCTCGCGGGTCACCCAGTACGTGTCCAATCGGACAACGTCACGGCGGTGGCTTACATCAACCACCAGGGGGGTACCCGCAGCAGGGCGGCGATGCAGGAAGTCTCCCTCATCCTTCGTTGGACCGAAACCAACCATTCCATCATCTCTGCGGTGCACATTCCGGGAGTCGAGAACTGGGCGGCGGACTTCTTGAGCCGCCAGGGCCTTGCCTCGGGGGAGTGGGAACTCCACCCAGAGGTTTTTCACCAGATCTGTCTTCGCTGGGGGACCCCGGACGTGGATCTGATGGCGTCCAGATTGAACGCCAAAGTCCACAACTTCATTGCTCGATCTCGGGATCCCCAGGCCATTGGAGTGGACGCGCTGATCTCTCCGTGGCATCAATTTCAGCTCCCATATGTGTTCCCTCCCCTTCCCTTACTGCCGAAGGTGATCCGAAAGATCAAGACGGAGGGAGTTCCAGTCATCCTGGCCGCCCCAGACTGGCCTCGTCGCGCTTGGTACGCGGAGCTCGTTCAGCTCGTAGCCGACGTTCCCTTGCGGTTGCCAGACCGCCCAGACCTGCTTCGCCAAGGACCGATCTACCATCAGAGCTCAGGGGCCCTACGTTTAACGGCGTGGCTGTTGAAACCTGGATTCTAACTCGTGCCGGTTTCTCTCAGCAGGTCATCCCCACCATGTTAAGTGCTCGCAAGGCGTCTTCCGCCTCCATTTACCACCGCGTATGGAAAACCTTTTTCTCATGGTGCAGGCTCCGGGGTCACCCTCCGCTCGTTTTCTCTATCCCTTGCATCTTGAATTTCCTTCAGTCGGGTCTGGACTCCGGTTTGGCCCTGAGTTCCCTCAAAGGTCAGATCTCAGCGTTATCCGTGCTTTTCCAGCGTAGGATCGCCACCAACCTTCAAGTCAGGACTTTCATCCAGGGAGTCTCCCATGTGGTTCCTCCCTACAGGATGCCGCTAGAGACCTGGGATCTCAACTTGGTCCTCGGGGTTCTTCAGGAACCTCCGTTCGAACCCCTTCAAGACGTTCCGCTCTCTGTCCTCTCTTGGAAGGTTTCCTTCCTGGTAGCGGTGACGTCCATCAGAAGGGTTTCAGAGCTCGCCGCTTTATCCTGCCGGGCTCCTTTCCTTGCCTTTCATCAGGACAAGGTAGTCCTACGTCCTTCTCCGGCATTTCTCCCGAAGGTGGTCTCATCTTTCCACCTCAATGAGGACATCATTCTTCCCTCCTTTTGCCCGCAGCCCAAACATAGGGTCGAGAAGGCCCTCCATACCCTGGACGTGGTAAGGGCCCTCAGGAGGTACATTTCCAGAACGGCTCATTTCAGAAAATCGGACGCCCTTTTCGTGCTCCCGGAAGGTCACAGAAAGGGTTTGGCTGCGTCTAAATCCACGATAGCCAGATGGATCCGATCTGCTATCCAGGAATCCTATCGGGTCAGGGGCAGTCCTATCCCAGCGGGGATTAGAGCTCACTCCACTCGGTCGATGGGTGCTTCCTGGGCCATCCGGCACCAGGCAACAGCGGAGCAGGTTTGCAAGGCCGCAACGTGGTCCAGCCTGCATACTTTCACAAAGCATTACAATGTTCACATTCACTCCTCTGCGGACGCGGCCCTTGGCAGGCGTATCCTGCAGGCGGCCGTTGCGCATTTGTAGTCAGATGGTACACGGAGTTATTTGGTTGTATTGTTTCCCTCCCAGGGACTGCTTTGGGACGTCCCATGGTCCTGTGTCCCCCAATGAGGCGAAGGAGAAATAGGGATTTTTGTGTGTACTCACCGTAAAATCCTTTTCTCCGAGCCACTCATTGGGGGACACAGCACCCACCCTGGTAGCCTTTCGGCTCGTGACCTTGTTTTTTGATCTTGACTGTTTGTTTGACATGTTATATTCTAATGTTACTTGTTATATTGTTAATATCCTACTGCTTTTGCACTAAACTGGGTATCTGGAAGCCAGTACGAGGGTGTATACTGCAGGGGAGGAGCTAACCTTTTTTTGTCTCAGCTTAGTGTCAGCCTCCTAGTGACAGCAGCATAACCCATGGTCCTGTGTCCCCCAATGAGTGGCTCGGAGAAAAGGATTTTACGGTGAGTACACACAAAAATCCCTATTTTGTGACTCGCAATCCTCGCGGCACTCGTCCGCACTCCATATAAGACTTCAAAGAGTTATTCGTCCAGAACAAATTAACTTCCCTTTCTGCGGCCATGAATAATTTGTGCTCTAGCGTCTTAGTGCTGAGAGAAAAAACGTTGTCATGTAGTTCACATTCTGAAAAATAGGAATCCACATTTTCCCTCCCTGCTAATAGTCCATGTGATGGGGAAACAGCCTCAGGCTCCATGTTCCGGAGACCAGGTCGGTGAATGAACACCGTAATACTAATCACAGACTGGTGCGCTAAAGGGGTGTAGACGACTCAGCGTGCTGGTAGTGTGTAAAAAGAAAGTCAAATTACAAAGTCCAATAAAAAAAGAACACACATCCGCACTGCTAATATGTCGAACCCATTGACCGTATAAAGCTACCGGTCTGGCACCTGTGAAAGTAGTAGCGGCTGTATATATCCTCCACACTGAACTTCAGGGGTGCTGCTTCCAGAAAATACATGTAAAGTCCAATGAAAAAATAGAAAAAAGATTGGAGCGCACTTACCCTGGTGTGGTACACTTCACTTTATTAGGACATAAAAAACGAACAGCAGGGAGGGACGGGATCAGCTACGGACAACGACCGTTTCGTGACCTGAGAATCAACAGTGACCTTGTGGGGTTTGCGCAGCAGTCAGCAGATTTAATCGATAGATTCAAAAAACGGGGTTATCCCCCTTCTGTTTTGAACACCGCCTATGATAGGGCGGTAGCTACGGACACTTCCATTATCCCCAAGAAAAAACAAGAAAAAAAGTTTGTATTTAGCTTTAAATTTGGCCCGCTGGACAATCACATCAGATCAGTCATACGCAAAAATTGGCAGATTTTGCGACAAGACAATGATCTCAAAGAAGTAGCGGAGAGAGGACCTCTTTTTGCTAGTCGTCGCAGTAGAAACATTAGAGATAGTATAGTCCGGAACCGTTTTGTGACAAATAGGAATAATTGGCTTACAGATAGCATACCTAAATGTAACTTCAAATGCGGAGGCTGCAATTTTTGTAAGTATCATTATATAGGAAACAGAGTCAGGGTGGGTCACATACAACATGTAGTGCGGGATTTTATATCCTGCAGGACCACTCACGTTGTTTACATTCTCTTTTGCCCGTGCAGGTGCTTTTATATTGGCAAAACTATCCGTCCTTTGTTTATTCGTATTAGAGAACATTCCAATTCCGTGAAAACAGGGAAAGGAGCTCCGAGGTTAATAGACCATGTTCGTACTCACCATGCGGGGGATGTCCAGGTGTTGAGATTCGCTGGTTTGGAGCGGGTCTCGCTGCCGGAGGGAGGAAGGGACTTGTGTCGTCTTCTATTACGTAGAGAAGCCAGGTGGATCCTGCGCGCAGACGCAGCAGGACCATCTGGTTTAAATGAAAAAGTCGATATGTCGGTCTTCTTGTAAATTGTGTCTTGTCAATCTTCAATGTTGGATTCGGTCTTTTGTATTGTTCAGGGCATCTGCTATTTTTAATTATTTGTTGTTTTTAAATGTCACATTGTTTATGTTTTGAGTATTGGGGGGAGGAGTTTGGGACTTAATAAAACACTCCCCTGACTCACTTAGCGTTAGGACCCGTTGAAGTGCCATTAAGCACGAAACGGCCGTTGTCCGTAGCTGATCCCGTCCCTCCCTGCTGTTCGTTTTTTATGTCCTAATAAAGTGAAGTGTACCACACCAGGGTAAGTGCGCTCCAATCTTTTTTCTATTTTTTAACAAGACGGGTAAAGCTGGTTTCACACTTGCGTTTTTATCTGCAGCGTTTGTACCGCAAAAAAAGCATGCGTTTTTTTTCCCTATGTTTAACATTAAAAACGCATGCGTTTTTTTTAATACGCGTTTGGTCGCGTTTTTGAACGCATGCGTTTTTTTTTTTGCTACATGCGTTCTTTTGCAGAAATGCAACATGTAGTAATTTTCAGAGGCTTTTTTTGATGCAAAAAAACGCATGCGTTCGTATGCGTTTTTTTTGCGGCAAAAAATGCATTGGAGTCAATGGAAACGCATGCGTTTTTAAGCACATGCATTTGGTTGCGTTAAAAACGCATGCGTTTTTATAGAAAAAAAACAGAAAACACACTGATATGCCACCACCCACCATAAAGGTGATAAAGGGATCCTAACCCTAACCCTAAAGGGATCCTAACCCTACCCCTAACCCTACCCCTAGGGATCCTAACCCTAACCCTAGGGATCCTAACCCTACCCCTAACCCTAACCCTAAGGGTTATGGTTAGGATCCCTTTAGGGGTAGGGTTAGGGTTAGGATCCCTTTAGGGTTAGGGTTAGGATCCCTACCCCTAACCCTAACCCTAGCTATTTCTGTTTATAGTGGGAATTTTACTTGATTTTGATGATTGGCAGCTGTCACACTTCTCATCATGCGTTTAAAAAACGCAAACGCATGAAAAAACGCGTCAAAACGCCACTTTTTTTCACACATCCAAAAACGCATGCGTCTAAAAAACGCAGCGTTTGCACGCGTTTACATGCGTTTTTTCACCATGCGTTTTTTTTAAACGCGTGCGTTTTAAAACGCAAGAGTGAAACCAGCCTTAGAAAGCATTTCAGACTAAGAGCATATTTACCACCAGTCCCCCTGACGCGCGTTTCGCCTTTTGGCTTCCTCAGGAAGGGTATGAATTGGAATTGCCATGTATGATTTTTATATGGATGAACAGCCTATGGAATCTCTTGCCATTAGCATTAGCAGCTGTGTGCTGCGCTGATGTAGGGCGCCGACGTCATCTAAATCACTGGCTGTAGTGTCAGACGGGATCCCAACACGTCCCCCGTGCTGACATCCCCCCTCCCCAAGGTGTTGCGTTACATAAGATGGCATAGTGGGGAAAACATTGTGTAGACGCATTGCCCTTGCCCTGGAGATGGCGACAACAGCATCCGTCGCCAGCGCAAGCCTCTTAGTGGAAAGCTAAGGCATTGTAACGCCATCTTGTGGTTGGAAGACAGACTGCAGCAATCTATAATCATATTCATTGCAGGGAATGGATTAGATACCATATATAGCGTTCTATAAGGGCATCAATTTAACATGGAGAAATTAATATAGGATTATGTGTAAAGAATTGGGAATATGTAAGTAAAATGAAAAAAATGCATGAGGAATCAGGATAAATTTGAATAAAAAAATGAAAGTGATTAATAAAAATTATATTGAATCAATAGTACTATATAACAAATAAAAATTATAAATAAAACAATGAAATATATGTAAAAAATAATAGGTAATAAATAAAAAATAATAAATTATGAAAAAAGAATAAATAACGCTGCGGCTGGAGATTTAGGTGACATCGGCGCCCTATGTCACTGCAGCACACAGCTGCTAATGCTAATATAACCAAGCCACTACCTGCGGTATTTATTCTCTGCATTGCATCGCCTTCGTTAATGTGTTTTTCATATTGTTGTGAGTGGGAGAGGGGGCTCGCACTCCTACCCTGTGACGTAATCCCGGGCTGCTGATGGTTGTCATGGCAGAGGTGAAATAATGACCTCTGGGTGGGCCAGCTACAGTGGCCTGTTAGACCATGCCAAGAGCATGGTGTAAAAGGCTTCTTCCAATGTCACACTACGGCCGGGGTCACACTTAACGTATGAAAAATCGACCCGAGTCTCCCTGCCAAGAGTCGCACAAGTGTCCTCCGTATGGTCATCCGTGTGTAATGCGTTTGCAATGCGATGATGCGATTTCCTCGCACCTATGTATCCGTATGACATGTGTATGACACTACATTTCTCACTGCTTTTCCCCATTGAATTTAATGGCTCCATGGGCTGAAATGAGGAAAATGTGTCCAAAGTCACACTGATGGTCCGTGTGGTGTCCGAGTTTTTCTCGCACTCATAGGTTTGCATTGGAGAGTCTTGGACAATATACGCATAAAATTGCAGCATGCTATGATTTTACACGCACGTCGAATACACTGGAGAAATAAGATATTTTCTCGCATAGCACTCGTCCGTATTCTACAGTAGTGTGACCCCGGCCTAACTGGTATAATGCATTGCAGTGGTGATGCATTGCAATGCAACACACCAGGGAGCAGACTAATAAAAGTTAAAGTCCCATAGAGGAACTAAGTGAAAAAGCAGAAAAAAAAACGGTAAAAATCTAAAAAAAAATGAGAGAACGGAAAAAATCTAAGAAAAATTATGCCAATAAATACGCATATTTAAGTAAAAGTAAAATTAAACAAAAAAAAAGTACACATGTTTGGTATCACCATGTCCGGAATGATTTGATCTTTAAAAACGTCACACTAAGTATTTAACCCCTAAAGTGAACACCATAAAAAAAATCAAAAGCATAGCTAAACTATATTTTTTTTATCATACAGCTGAGAAAAAAGTGGAATAAAGCGCAAACAAAATGGCGTATGTAAATAGAAATGAGAATGTTATGCTGTCCCACAAAAAAAAGTCCCCCCACACAGCTACGTCAGCGGAAAATTCTAGTTGTCAGAATAAGGCCATGCAAAAAAACATTTTTTTTTCTGGAATTTTTTTTTTATTCTGTAAAAGTGACAAAACATTAGAAAAAATAAAAATATGCTGTAATTGTACTGACCCAAATAACTAACCTGTCAATTCCTGAACTGATGTTTTCTGTTAATTCTGCATCGCAAAGAGTGAAATAGAAAGCAATCATAAAATATTATGTGCCCAAAAATGGTACCAATAAAAACTCCAGCGCATCCTGCAAAAATAAGTCCTCAAATGACTCTGTCAACAGAAAAAAATCTATAGCCTTCAAACTATGGTAATGCAAAAAAACATTTTGTAAAAAAAAGCATCTTCACTGTGTTTTAGTAGCAAAACCTGAAAACACTATATAACTCTGGTACTGCTGTAATCTTAGTGATCTGAAGAATAAAGTAATCTAATCACTTTTACCGCATGGAGAACGGCATAAAAAAATAAATAAAACCAATTCTTTACCTGCTGTTGATTTGTTCATTCTGCCTCCCAGGGGTGAACCTAGCCTCTCTGCTGCCTGAGGCAAACGGAAAAATGGCGCCCCCCCCCCCCCACAGTCCCTGCCTCACTTCCTGTGCACACACATCCCTCCACCGGACCCGGTAATCGCCGCTCGCAGTGGCATACCGGCAGAGGTGTATCTAGGGTTTCTGGCACCAGGGACAAGAATTCATTTTGGTGTCCCCCCTCCACCAAGGACATATGCGATTTGCACACTTAGTCATGTACCCACGAGCTCCTCTCCCTAATGCTCTCAATGTTCAGTGAAAAACTGAGAGAAGCAGAAGAGAAGCTCGTTGTCACAGGACCATAAGTATGAAAATCGCATATGAGTGAAGTGTCCATGTGACGACTACTGGAACCTGCAGAGCTGAATCCTGACATCGCAGCTTCTGAATTCTCACAACGCATGCACTGCACACTACTAGGATTCTCCCTTGCCGGTGGACGGTCATGTCAGCACAAGCATGTGATTTGTATACTTCTGGCCACATTCCGCCTAGACGTGCCCGGCCTCGCTTAGTTCATTTTCAATGACGGAGGCTACACATGTCTAGTCAGCACGTGACCGCGTGTATGTAAATTACCAGCATGAGAGAATCCTGACAGCGTGCAGTTCGCACTGTGAGAAGTCAGAAGTCTGCAGTCACAAAGAATGACTGCAGACTCATTACAAACCTGGACAACCCCTTTAAAGCTCCTAACATGAGAATTAGTTAGTATCACAAATAACATTTACATCCAGGTACCTTATAGATGGAGTTGACTCTGGAGCCGTTCTTCTTTTCTTCATCTTGTCCAGACCCCATGATGAGTTTTCTCAGCCACAGCCGTCTCTGCAGACTTCCATATTTTCCGCTCTTTTGCAGAAAATCTCCACAAGACGCCCTTAAAGATACAAGTGTCATTATAATGCTCCGGAATAAAAAATTGCCCCTCACTATATAGTCTGCACAAAATATGACCCCGACACTGTCCCTCTTATGGTACATGCTCTTCACACTGACCTCTCCTTTCTATACCGGCCCCCTCTTCACACTGTCCTCTCACACTGTGTCCCCCCTATAGGGCCTAGTATTTATACTCCATATTTATACTCCATCCTCCCACCCTGTGTGCATGGCTCCCCCATCCTTCTCCCCTGCGTGCATGGCTCCTCTATCCTCCCACCCTGCGTGTATGGCTCCCCCATCCTTCTTCCCTGCGTGCATGGCTCCCCCATCCTTCTCCCCTGCGTTCATGACTCCCCCATCCTTCTCCCCTGCATTCATGGCTCCCCCATCCTTCTCCCCTGCGTTCATGGTTCCCCTATCCTTCTCCCCTGCGTTCACAGCTCCCCCATCCTTCTCCCCTGCATGCATGGGTCCCCCATCCTTCTCCCCTGCGTTCTCGGCTCCCCCATCCTTCTCCCCTGCGTTCACGGCTCCCCCATCCTTCTCCCCTGCATTACGGCTCCCCCATCCTTTTCCCCTGCGTTCACGGCTCCCCCATCCTTCTCCCCTGCGTTCACGGCGCCCCCATCCTTCTCCCCTGCGTTCACGGCTCCCCATCCTTCTCCCCTGCGTTCACGGCTCCCCCATCCTTCTCCCCTGCGTTCACGGCTCCCCCATCCTTCTCCCCTGCGTTCACGGCTCCCCCATCCTTCTCCCCTGCGTTACTGCTCTCCATCCTTCTCCCCCTGCGTTCACGGCTCCCCATCCTTCTCCCCTGCGTTCACGGCTCCCCCATCCTTCTCCCCTGCATTCACGGCTCCCCCATCCTTCTCCCCTGCGTTCACAGCTCCCCCATCCTTCTCCCCTGCATTCACGGCTCCCCTATCCTCCCCTGCGTTCACAGCTCCCCCATCCTTCTCCCCTGCGTTTATGGCTCCCCCATCCTTCTCCCCTGCGTTCACGGCTCCCCCATCCTTCTCCCCTGCATTCACCGCTCCCCCATCCTTCTCCCCTGCGTGCATGGGTCCCCAATCCTTCTCCCCTGCGTTCACGGCTCCCCCATCCTTCTCCCCTGCGTTCACGGCTCCCCGATCCTTCTCCCCTGCGTTCATGGCTCCCCCATCCTTCTCCCCTGCGTTCACGGCTCCCCGATCCTTCTCCCCTGCGTTCACGGCTCCCCCATCCTTCTCCCCTGCGTTCACGGCTCCCCCATCCTTCTCCCCTGAGTTCACGGCTCCCCCATCCTTCTCCCCTGCGTTCACGGCTCCCCCATCCTTCTCCCCTGCGTTCACGGCTCCCCCATCCTTCTCCCCTGCGTTCACGGCTCCCCCATCCTTCTCCCCTGAGTTCACGGCTCCCCCATCCTTCTCCCCTGCGTTCACGGCTCCCCCATCCTTCTCCCCTGCGTTCACGGCTCCCCCATCCTTCTCCCCTGCGTTCACGGCTCCCCCATCCTTCTCCCCTGAGTTCACGGCTCCCCCATCCTTCTCCCCTGCGTTCACGGCTCCCCCATCCTTCTCCCCTGCGTTTGCGGCTCCCCATCCTTCTCCCCTGCGTTCATTGCTCCCCCATCCTTCTCCCCTGCGTGCATGCCTCCCCTATCCTCCCACCCTGCGTGCATGGCTCCCCATCCTTTTTCCCTGTCATACTCACCTCTCACCGCGCGGCACAGAACAGAACTTCCTGGCATCTCTTCTGCAGCATCTTCCTTCCTGTCTTCAGCGGTCACATGATAGCGCTAATTAAGGTAATGAATATGCGCATATTCATGACCTTAAATGAGCGGCACCATGTGACCGCTGAAGACAGGACGCGCTGCCGGCGCTGAGACACAGTTGCAGCCACCGCTGGAGGAAGGTGAGTATTACGTCTTCAGGGAGGGTGGGCGGGAAGGAGGGAGGTAGGAGGGGGGGCGGGCACTTGACCCCGGAGTTTTATAAAAAAAAAAAAAAACCTAGCAGTGCAAATCCAGTTACTACGGAATCTGCTGCCCCCTCTCTTCTGCTGCCTGAGCCAAAGGGCTCAAATCACCTAATGGAAGCAGCGTCCCTGCTGCCTCCTAAAGATCACAGTAAAGCCCCTTTCACACTTCCGTCTTTCACCTCCCGTCACAATCCGTCGATTTTTGAGAATGCAGGATGGATTGTGACGGATGGCCTTCCGTTTCATCCGTCGTGCACTGGATTCTACATTAAAAACGGTCCGTTGGGCAGAGAAAACGTTCAGAGGAACGTTTTTTTCTGCACGTCGGAAAATCGGTCAGCGACGCATCCTGCGCTGCCCGTCACTGGCTACAATGGAAGCCTATGGGCCCAGGATGCGTCGCTGCCTGTGAAGAGCAGGAATCCAGCGACGGGTCTCGCCTTTTCAAACTGAGCATGCGTAGAAGAATTTCCCGTCAGGGAAATTCTCTCTCGCTCGCTCTCTTTCTCTTTTTACTATTGATGCTGCCTATGCAGCATCAATAGCAACAAGATACTGTATAATGTGAAAAATAATTAAAAAAATTAAAAAATCGCAATATTCTCACCTACCGAAGTCCCGCGCAGCGTCACCGATGCTCCCGGCAGCCAGCGTTCCTAGTAATACATTGCGAAATCTCGCGAGAAGTCGCAGTCTCGCAAGATTTCGCAATGTATTACTAGGAACGCTAGCTGCCGGGAGCATCACTGCGCGGGAACGCCGGTTGGTGAGAATACTGCAATTTTTTATTTTTTTTTAACCTGGTTTGTGTTGTGTATGCGTTTACGCAGTGGAAAACTGCTGCGAAGACACATACACAACAGGTGCACATAGCCTCGACGGGTCAGTCAGAAAGACAGGCCCAGTGCACACGTTTTCCACAATCTGCACAGGATCCGTCATTTCAACGTCTTGACAGATCCTGTGCAGATTTGGAAGACGGAAGTGTGAAAGAAGCCTAAGGCTCTTCTTACATTTATCCTTCGATCTGCGCTGAGCGCTTACATCGAGATTTACTTGTAGTGATTCAAACAATACCTCCAGCGGAAGATTCCCTATATTGAGGCAGATGGAGGCACTGTGGATGCCATCTGACCTGTGATCCAGCAGGGTCTATCTTTTTAAGCATGCATAAAAGCGCGGTCTGCTACAGTTTTGTGCACCTCTTAAAAGCATTATCCTGCACTCTACACTGAGTACTTACACCAGGGTTTCATACAAAACCCCTGATGGAAATTCCACTGTAGTGAGGCAGATGGAGTCACCTTAAACTCATATCTGGTCTGTGATATGGCAGTGACTGTATTTGTACGTGTCTTTTTAGGCATACACAAAAGCGTTGTTAACCAAAGTTTTACGCACCTTTGAAAAGAAGGACATCAATGAACAGAGGCCAGACGTAGTCCAGAGTAACTCTGCTGCTTCATTATAGTACATGGATGTGGAGTGCCCCGACAGGGCAGCGGGGTACTCGGTATCGGGTCCGGTCTTAAAGGGGATGTCACGGTGGCTGCGACCCGGTCCATGGCCCTGGGCGTCCAATAAAAGGGGAAAGGTCTTTAAAGGGGAATTTGTAAATAAGCCTGTCGTGACGCCACCTGTGGTGTTCGGTCAATAGTGGGACCGACGCTGCTGTCCTCTGGGGATGTTATCGCAATGCTTGCGACGCTTGGTAACGCTTCCCACAGGTGAACCAGGGTCCCCAGAGGTCTTGAAGTATATTGCGATGATGGTGTAGGCCGGTAAAATGAGTAAAGGACACAAGTTGTAAGTCTTTACCTGGTTTATTGTAGTTAGCAGGCCACAGTCCAGGGTACCAGGCATGGGTGATGGTGGTCCGGCCGGCTCAGAGGCAATGGGAGAATCTCCTTCCCAGTTAAGGTCCGTGAACCTTTCCAACTAGTGCTTGCTAAAATGAAGTCCCTGCTGCCTGAAGCTTTCTGCAGAGTCCTCTATTTCCCCTGTCCTGAGACAGGTACCTGCATGATGGGCAGCTTGAGCCTTTTTACAGGGACTCTATCATGCCCCGGGCTCCTCAGGGGCTGCTGCGTCTCAGGCGTGGTGTGGGCCAATTATATACAGTTCTTGTTCCTCTGGTTCTGCTCTGTGTCCTAGAGTCCCACAAAAGCCTCGGCTCCCGTTTCCCGGCTCTGACTCTGAGGGCGTCCTTCCGCTGTTCCCATCTGAGCCCTTTCTCTCTCCTCTGCTCCTTTCCTCTATAGCTCCACCACATACACCAAGCCTTCAGGTTCTCTCACTTCTTCCAGAGGCTGCAGCTCCTTCATGGCTGCCAGGCCTCTCTGCCTGCACTCAGTTCCAGACTTCCTTCTTCTCTCTCTCTCCCTCCTGGAGACTAACTGACTCCTCCTCCAGGCCAGGATACATATAGCTTAGGGAAGCTCCCCTGAATCCGGGTCCTGAGCTCCCCCTCCTGGCCTGGATTTGGAATATGTTGTGTGTGGGTGCCTTACCTGGTGAAGAGAACTCCATTGCCTCTGAGCATGACATTACCCTCCCCGAAGGGAAAGCAACATCACTGCAGCTACCGATCACCTGGGGTGCTGCAGATGCCTTGGGGTTTCATCTTAATCATGTATTTTGGAGATGTAGATGGAAACACCGATGTAAGTGGTCAGCGTAGACCACAGCATAAGTGTGAACTGATCCAAAATGTTCTGTACCCCAAAATGCTGCCTATAAAAGCTTCAACTCAACCCACACAAAAACAAGCCCCCACTCGGGTCTGTCATCTGTTAAAGGGAACCTGTCAGCGGGAGTGTGCATAGTAACCTACAGACAGTGTCAGGTTGGCGACGCTATACTGATTACAATGATACCTGGGGTGATGAAATCCGTCTTGTGGTTGTTTAATCTGTATTTGCAGTTTTCAGTTAATGATATGCTTGTGCTTCTCGGCGGCCTGTGGGAGGGTCACATCTATGGGAATTGGAAGAGCCAGGCAGGCTTTCCCATTGACTTTCCAGTGTTTCTAAAAACATTACCTTGGGGATATTGAACTTGAACTTCATAAATAAAGTTGCCGTATTATCCTAGCATATGACTAACTAAATACTTTGCTACAAATGAACTAATTTGAGCAGCACCTCCTAACAGGATGATTCAAATGTGAACAGGTGCGAGTTGCATGTGACTGTATATATACCAAGGAGCACAGTAGTAGCACTGAGTATGTAATTATTATTAAATTGCATTAGTGCTACATATACTATACTAAAAGCGCAGCTTTTAATATGCATAAAAAAGACATAAAAAATGCTGCATTTGAACATACCCTTGAATTGTATTTATGCTACGATAAATTACATTTGCTTTGTTTGTAGTGTGCTTTTATGTTTTATTACCCTATTTTTTTACTTACAGCACTCTCTGGACCAACTTCCATGTCCCAAACATGCCGCTGTGACCGTGGAGGCAGAAAGAGATGTGAAAGTGCAATATACAGAACAGGACGCTCCACCAGGCATGTACTGCTTATAGGAATGTTTTTTAATTATTATTTGGGCATATTGATTGAATGACTGGTTTAAAAAGACATGGAAGTGTGATGGCTGTGATATAGGATTATTTCGGAACATTCGGGGAGAAGTCACCCATCAGTGCATAGGAAAAGTAGCGGAGAGGTTGTTAGAGAGGTTCTACAGCTGGGCATCAATTCTTGCCGACTGGTATTAAAGTCTCCTTCCTTTTTTGCTTTGTTCTTCAGACACATTCGAGGAAACTACAAATGTTATCTATAAAGGATCAACTATTTCGATTACAGCCGGTACAGACGTTTCCTCCTCGGAGTCACTGCCCGCAATATGCCACCTGGTCAAACAAGCCGATGAGATGAATGCCCGCCCAGGCCAAAACAAGGGGGGGGAATCCTGTCTACAAAATCTTGGAAGCCTGTCCATTTCTTTATCACTAATCAGTGATTCTGAGACAGGAACAAGTTCTGATCCAGAGGAAGAAGAAGTGTATGGCAGGACCCCCGCACCAAATGAGAGCTGGCACTGCGAGCTACAAGCGCTAAATGACAGACTCGCTTCTATCCAGAGATATCAGAAAACCACTCTTGACAATCTGATGCACGTTCACACAGTTTTGCGAGAGAATCAAGCGGGACTTAATGGTAAAGAGGATCCAAAAGAGTCCCAAAATGTTTGTGGGCAAGAAAATGAATTTTGTCACAACAAGGGCACAGATGAGACTGATCGCGGGCTTCCACTTTTCGAGAGTAAATCATATGTCGGATGGTCTGCCCAAGGCCCCCCACTTTTTTATGTACCTCCTGAATGTGCTTCATACTCCAGAACTGAAGTGATGTCAGGTACATGGAAAATGCAGAACAAAAGTGTTGGTGACGCAGCGAAAAAAGCCCCGAAGAAGAAGCAATGGTGTGCTGGGCTTGGCTCGTTTACAGGGAAAACTCTGGGGAAATCATCTGCTGGCCAGGTAAGAATAGGTTTTACACTTATTAAAATCAGGAATCAATAACATTTCCTGTTTCTAATTGATTTCACCGTTAGGCCATGTTCATATGGTGCACATCATTTAGGCTGATCCTACACAGCCAAAACTCATCGGCCCATAGATTATCATTGGCAGAATTGATTTACCATTTAATTCAGTAATTCCCTCTAAGGCCGGAGTCACACTACAGCGAGATACGGCCGACTCTCTCTGGTTAAAAGCAAGCTCTGGCACCGGCACTCCAGAGCGGAGCGTGCAGCTCCATGTATTGCTATGCGGCCGCATGCTCCGCTCCGGAGTGCCGGTGCCAGAGCTTGGTTTTAACCTGCGAGACTCGGCCGTATCTCGCTGTGTGTGATCCCGGCCTAAACGGCAGTGTATGACTTCACTCTGGCCAGGAGCCTGGACTTTACATCATACTGAATATTGTCCTTCATCAGTCATGTAGTAAGACGTCTCTGTATGATGCAGTCCAGATAAACGAGAATACAGCTTGCAAAGGTTAAGGCTGTGTGCACACGCTGCGGATTTTGCTGCGGATCCGCAGCGGATTTGGCCGTTGCGGATCCGCAGCAGTTTTCCCAAAGTTTACAGTACCATGTAAACCTAAGGGGAAAAAACCGCTGTGCACATGCTGCGGAAAAAGCTGCGCGGAAACGCTGCAGATTATTTTCCGCAGCATGTCAATTGTTTGTGCGGATTCCGCAGCGGGTTTCAATCAGCACCAATAGGAAAGTGCTGGTGTAACCCTGCAGAAGAATCCGCAGAAGAAGCCGCAAGAAAATCCGCAGTGAAAACCGCAGTGGTTTTGCACTGCGGATTTTCCAAATCCACTGCGGAAAAATCCGCAGGAAAATCCGCAGCGTGGGCACATACCCTTAATCTGCTAGGATGAATTATTACATGAGGGCCGGACCAGTCCATCAGCTTTCTCCAGTTGAAAATTACTACAAATGGCCGTTTTTTTTTTTACTTAAATGCATTTATTTGGGGCTTAAAATTATTTTGGCTATTTTTTATGTTTTGCACCCATGGTCATGAATCAGCTTAAAGAAAGCTTAGAAAAAGACAGATAAAAGAGTTACAAACTCTCCATCAGATTCTCAGAATGAGCTCACTGACTGATTCTCAGTTATCTCATTTTTCAGACAGGGTCAGACAGTGCAACACAGTCGACAGAAAGTAAAAGTGGCCCGAGAAAAAAAAAAACCCTCAAGATGGACTACCCTGATGGATTCATGTCCGTCAAAGTTATCCATACTGCCCAATGTGCTGAAAAGATCACATCTGGAACCTGGCGCATCTGTATGTGTTTTGTAATAAAATATTTTCTCACCATTCTCACAGGATTTCTTACAGTTAACGAAAAGAAGCTCCAAGCATCACCAAGCAGACGATGATTGTACTGTGAGACATCGGTAAGTTCCTTGTATTGTTCCTTGTACTCCTTATTTGAAGCCCTTTATGTTCATGTAACATCTCTGTGGCACAATCTCATGTAGTTTGATCCTCCAGCATTTTTCACAGGATGCACAATTAAAGCATTTATGCATTTGCTTCTTAGGCCGGCTTCACACTTGCGAGTTTTACGGATGTAAGAGCGCAGAAACTACGTCCGTAAAACTCGCAAAAAATATGGCACAATTGTTCTCTATGCCCCTGCTCCTATCTGCCGTATTAAACTGATCAGTATTATACGGCTTTCTACGGCCGTACAAAATCGCAGCATGCTGCGTTTGTCACCGTACTGCGCAAGAAATACGCCAATGAAAGTCTATGGAAGCGTGAAAAATACGGATTACACACGGACAAGCAGTGTGACTTGCGAGAAATACGCAGCGCTGTTAGAGAGAAAAGCCGGTAATTCAGTGCGGTGTACAGTAAAATCACACTGACAGCTTACAGTAGAATAGGTAGAATAAATGTGTACACATAGAATAGGTATATATATATATATATGTCAGTGAGACACATATATATATATATATTAATATTTATTCCAGCGCTATACAGCTTGAAAGCCGGTAATTCAATTACCGGCTTTTTCTTTCTCCTTCCTAAAACCCGACATGATTTGAGACATGGTTTACATACAGTAAACCATGTCTTCTCTCCATTTTTTTTGCAGATTCCACACTACTTATGTCAGTAGTGTGTATCTGCAAAATTTGGCCGTTCTAGCTCTTAAAATAAAGGGTTAAATGGCGGAAAAAATTGGCGTGGGCTCCCGCGCAATTTTCTCCGCCAGAGTAGTAAAGCCAGTGACTGAGGGCAGATATTAATAGCCTGGAGAGGGTCCATGGTTATTGGCCTCCCCCTGGCTAAAAATATCTGCCCCCAGCCACCACAGAACAGGCACATCTGTAAGATGCGCCTATTCTGGCACTTGGCCACTCTCTTCCCATTCCCGTGTAGCGGTGGGATATGGGGTAATGAAGGGTTAATGCCACCTTGCTATTGTAAGGTGACATTAAGCCTAATTAATAATGGAGAGGCGTCAATTATGACACCTATCCATTATTAATCCAATTGTAGTAAAGGGTTAAATAAAACACAAACACATTATTTAAAATTATTTTAATGAAATAAAAACAATGGTTGTTGGAGTATTTTATTCTACGCCCAATCCAGTCACTGAAGACCCTCGTTCTGTGAAAGAAAAAACATAATAAACCAACAATATACTTACCCTCCGCAGATCTGTAACGTCCAACGATGTAAATCCTTCTGAAGGGGTTAAAACATTTTGCAGCAAGGAGCTTTGCTAATGCAGGCTGCTCCTTGCTGCAAAACCCCGGGGAATGAGGCTAAATATAGATCAATGAGCTATATTTAGCTTCATTTGCGGTGAGGCGCCCTCTGCTGGATGTTCATAGATCGTGGGAACTTTCCTAGAAAGCCTGGGAGCTTAACCCTCATTCTCTGTCCTCCATAGTACACGCCTGCGCAAGGCAAGATTGCCTTGTGCAGGCATGTACTACAGAGGACAGAGAATGAACTTCAATCCAATATTGCAGCCAGCGGGTAAGGAAAGGGTGAATCAAACACCCAAAAACCCCGCCCCTATGGCTGAAGATTGTTCCCTCCAAATTCAGGTCACAGTGTCCCTTTAAGGGCCTAGCACACGCTGCAGATTTGTCGCTTTTTTTTTTCCTGCGCAGATTTGTCTTATCCACAAGTTTTTTTATTTTTTGACTGCACATTTAGCTCATCCTAATGAGTGGGGGAAAATCTGCATTACGAACACTTAAAAAATGCGTGATAAAGCGCATATTTTACGCAGTCTTTTTCCTGCCAAGAAATGCAGAAATGGTGTAGAAATTTCTGCGGCAAATACTTGTCTGCACATAGCCTAAGGGAACTAATCCATGTTGTCTATGGAAGTGCTGTCTGGGTACAAAAACCCCCCTGCAGCCATTGACCTGAGATTATTGTTAGGGAATCTAATTGTAATAGTATATAATGCAAAATTCAAGCACTACCCATGTTTAGCCAAGTAGTCCACCCCAAATAACCACTTTAACCCCTTAGTGACCGCCAATACGCCTTTTAACTGACCTGAGATATAAGAGACTTATATCCCCATACAGGTGACAATCCAGCAGCTCTCAGCTGTCCACTATAGCTGACAACTTGCTGCATCAGCCTGCACATAGCCTAAGGGAACTAATCCATGTTGTCTATGGAAGTGCTGTCTGGGTACAAAAACCCCCCTGCAGCCATTGACCTGAGATTATTGTTAGGGAATCTAATTGTAATAGTATATAATGCAAAATTCAAGCACTACCCATGTTTAGCCAAGTAGTCCACCCCAAATAACCACTTTAAAGAAAATCTGTCAGCAGGATTTCACGCCCCCAAAAATTTATATGCACAAGTAGCTCTTTCAAAGACAAGTTCAGCAACACCTTTGCATGGCCAGTCCTTTCCTCCATTACTGAGAAATCAGAGTTTGAACTGATATGTAAATGAGGCCGAAGTACTATGGGAAGATCTGAAGCCTCTGTCACTCCAGCTCTGTTCCTGCCCAGCACTGCCTCTTCCTTGTTTGACCCATTAGTCAAGAAGAAGGATGCAGCGTTGAGCGAGGAATAGAACTGGAGTGACAGTGGCTTCAGATCTATAAATAGGTCTTCAGCCTTATTTGCATATCAGTTCGAAATTTCTCTTACGGAGGAACAGACTGGCCATGTAAAGACTGGCGTCCATTGTGCTGTAAAAATGACTTGGCAGTATGATTCGCAGCGTCCTCTCAGCGCCAGCTTCACCTGTATGAGCGGTCACGTGCCGCCAATTACAGTCATGAATATGCGGCTCCACCTCCCATAGGGGTGGAGCCGTATATTCATGACTGTAATGGGAGGCACCACGTGTCCACTCATACAGGAGATGGTGCGGCGCGGAGAGGAGGCTTCGAGGGAGCCGGGTGAGTATTTTAGTAACAGCGGGCGGGCGCACGGGGTGGGAGGGGGGTGGGGACAGGGATCTTTATTTTAAACACGAAAAAAAAAAAAAAAAGGATTTTTCATATCTTCTCTCTAGCGAACGCTGCTGGAAAGAAGATATGAATGGCGGATTCAGCACCAGATGCAGGGGACAGCGCTTACTTGTAGCGCTGTCTCCTGCACAGTCCGTGTGGTACCCAGTTGGCACACGGGCGGCATCCTTGTGTGGTAAGGATGATTCTGAGAAAGATCAGGAATCAGCCCAGAACTGCATGGGAGGAACTGGTCAATGACCTGAAGAGAACTGGGACCACAGACTCAAACATTACCGTTAGAAACACACTACGCTGTCATGGATCAAAATCCTGCAGGGCACGCAAGGTCCTCCTGCTCATGCCAGCACATATCCAGGCCCGTTTGAAGTTCACCAGTGATGATCTGGATGATCCAGAGGAGGCATAGAAGGTCATGTGGTCAAATGAGACCAAAATAGAACTTTTTGGTATCAACTCCACTCGCACTGTTTGGAGGAAGAAGAAGGAAGAGTACAACCTCAAGAACACAGCGGGAGCTGAAACTTGATGGTACCCTGCGACAGCCCCAAAACCTGAAAGATCTGGAGAAGATCTGTACGGAGGAGTGGGACAAAATCCCTGCTGCTGTGTGCGCAAACTTGGTCAAGAACTACTGGAAACGTCTGTCCTCTGATATTGCAAACAAAGGTTTCTGTACCAAACATTAAGTTCTATTGAATCAAATATTTATTTCATGCAATAAAATGCAAAGTAATTATGGAAAAATCATATAATATGATGTTCTGTCTTTTATTTTTAGATTCTGTCTCTCACAGTTGAAGTGTACCTATGATAAAAATTACAGACCTCTTCATTCTGCGTAGGTGGGAAAATCGGCACTGTAACTGTATTAATATTAGACAAATTATACTTTTTGCTTTATAGGAATTATGCTAGTGTGAATTCTGTTCCTCAGTTGCCATCGAAGAAGTTCGAAAGAGGAATGCTTTCTTCTCTATGTAAGTTTTTGCTTTTTTTATGTTTCAATTTTGTAAAAAATTGTTATTTGTTCTGTTGTTGTTTGTTCTGTTGTTTTTAGTTGACATCTTATTTCCAATAATACAGCATCAAATACGGTACTTGGGAATAAAGAGGAGAAAAGGTTACTATGGGATAATATACACGTGGTCGTAAGTGTCTTTAATCTCTGCCTTATTTCCGTCATCTGCTAAATTTGTGCTCAGACTAACTAAAACTGAGCATAAGAAATATTTTTTATTTTCCATCTCAATGCCCTAAGGTTTCACAGACTGATTTCTCACACCCCGAAAAATGACGGAGATAGGGTGCTATGGAGCATATCTAATCTGCCCTGAAAAGCTTTTATGCCATCTCATGTAATGCTTTTTTAGGCATTTTATTTGCTTAAAAGGATTAACTCTCGCCGCTCACTTCTCTATCAGGAGGTAAGCGGTGCAACTATTCATGGACCTTTTCCAATGCATACTACTAGAAATTTTGAAATTATCCACAGGGTGTCACTCTGTAACTCTGATAGAAATCATAATGGAAGGAATGTGATTAATGGAAAATCACAACCTATATATAATTTTCTCTGGAAAGTGTATACATTATTATTAGGTAAAACACATTCACCTAATATCAATAAAGGAAGTTTATACTGTATGGCTAGATCTGGTCAAGCAATACAGTACTTATAGGGGCTATAATGGAGTACCCGAAGCTAAGACTGTGAGCATGTGTACTCCATCATCTAAAGAGGACCTGTTGTAAAATGTTTTATTTGAATTATTAAACCTACAAATGTATGGTGAGCACAAGGTAATTAAGCCATAGAGCACATACTATTAGAATAACGCTATGTGCCCACGTTCCGGATGTTTAGCGTTTTTGCGGCGGTTAAAAATGCTTACATTAAGCATCCCATTGTTTTAATGCATTCCGCAATTTTTGTGCCCATGCTGCATTTTTTTCCGCAGCGGAAAAGCATTGCGGAAAAAAATGCAGCATGTTCATTAATTTTGTGGAAAATCAGCGGTTTTGCCGCTATAGAATTGTATGTGGACCATTGTAAAAAAAACGCTAAAAATCCACGACAAATACGCGATAAAAATGGGAAAAAACGCAAGTGGATTTCCTGCTAAGGGAGTCCAGATGTTATCAGGAAAATTCTGCATATTATCCGAAGCGTGGGCACATAGCCTAAAGCACCATAAAAAATGAGTGCACGGCACTATACAATGAATATGGTATATAGGTATATATTTTATTGAATATTAATTAAACTTAAATATACCGGTGCTTCTCCCACAATTAGAATATCATTAAAAAGTTAATTTATTTCAGTTCTTCAATACAAAAAGTGAAACTGTTATATAGTCATTGCAAACAGAGTGATATATTTCATATATTTATTTCTGTTAATGTTGATGATTATGGCTTACGGCCAATGAAAACCCAAAAGTCATTATCTCAGTCAACACCAGCTTGAAAAATGATTTAAAAATCTGAATTGTTGGCCTACTGAAATGTATGTTCAGTAAACACACTCGCTACTTGGTCGGTGCTCCTTTTGCATCAATTACTGCATCAATGCAGCATGGCTTGGAGGCGATCAGCCTGTGGTACTGCTGAGGTGTTATGGAAGCCCAGGTTGCTTTGATAGCAACCTTCACCTCATCTGCATTGTTGAGTCTGGTGTCTCTCATCTTCTTCATGACAATACCTCATAGATTCTCTTTGGGGTTAAGGTCAGCGAGTTTGCTGGCAATCAAGCACAGTGATACTGTTGTTTTTATACCAGGTATTGGTACTTTTGGCAGTGTGGACAGGTGCCAAGTTCTCCTGGAGAATGAAATTCCCATCTCCAAAAAGCTTGTCAGCAGAGGGAAGCATGAAGTGCTTTGTTTGATATCTTGGTAACTGAATAGAGAAAAAAAAACATTTTAATCAGCATTTCAGCTGCTTTTTAGTGAGCTACAAGGCTTAAAATAAAAAATGTCGAGAAAGGACCTCTTTAATGGGGTGACGTTTTTACTGGATTTGTTCTTACAGTGCCACACCATGTGATTTTTGTAAAGCTGTATGAATTGTATTTGGCATAGTGATCACTTTTGGTCTGTCCCATCAGGGTACTGCCTAATGGTGCGAGTGAAACTGCCCACATACATAGCCAAATGGAAAACAATGTTGTTTCACAGTGATTTGGTCACTGACCTACATTAGTATATGGAGCTTCGACCATGCTGCCACCGAGCCATCACTGCACCGTGTGGTTGGACCCTATAGCCTTCCTTTTCACAATTGAAATACAAATATTTCTACATGTAATAGTATGTAAAAATATGATTACTACATCCTAATATAAAGTATAATAATATTAGAACTGAGCCAAAAATGTTAGTGGCCAGGATGCTCATGTACAGGTTATGAAATTCCTTTATGTTTTTCTTTTAATATAAAGCATCTCTAATTATCGCTTTCGTCCATAAATTTCATCTAAGTAGTGTTCCTATCTTGTGCATTTATGACATAGCCACGGGACATGCCATATATGTATGGCAGGTAAGGATGGGACACATACCATTAACAGTGTAAGTACTAACTCAAGAAACGATGGCGAACTTGCATTTTTGTTTTTCATCATTTCTCCTCATTTGGAATTTTGTTTCCCACTTCTCAGAACATCATATGGTAAAGTTGATGGTGTCAGTCAAAACTACTACTCATCTTATAAAAAAAATCCTCTTTCCGCTATGTCGACTGAAAAGGACGAAAGCGAAAATTACGTCCTTAAGGGAGTTGACCACAACTTGAACAACCCTTTCTCCGTTACTATATTCCTACATTTAAACTAAAAACAGCCTGTGCTCACCCCAAGTGACAGAGCCGTTCCAGCGATATTGGCGCTGGGTATCGCAGGGCTTGCGTGACATTGTTATGTCAAGTGAGCCCAGCAGCCAATCTGTGGCCACTGATGAGCCTCTTCCTCCTCACTTTGTTGGGACAAAACTGACATCCAGAAGAAGTTAGAGTGCAGCAATTCTGACTTCCTCACGATATCCAGACAATCCCTTTAAGTGGTTTGTAAAATCGCTATTCAGGTTATTACAATGACTTCTTGTAGTTTCCTCTCAACCTTGAGAATTTCCTGATTCCTTTTTCTCTCAGAGGCTGCAGTCAGTAAACCTTAAGTGTTATTAGCGAACCTTAGTGCGTTATCTGCATATAAAGCTATTTATTCAGATCTCCTCAGACTTCAAATCCCTTTATCCTATTAACATTTCTGATCCTTAATGCTAGGGGCTCTATGGATAACAGCCTTGTCTTCTGTCTTACAACAGTTTGTTTCATGCTTTGACCATTGATCCTTACCCTTACTTTGGGGTTGTTGTACATGATCTAACTAAATTATGTGATAGAGCAAAGTATATGGACCAGAGGAAGTCTGACTCGACACTGAGAAAGACATCAGATCAGTGACAGCATTGCGTTTGGCTCTCTGTACTCAGATTTAACGATCCACATGTTAGCAGCTAATCACCTAATATCTAAAGACCCATTCACCTGATTGTCTGACAGACTTGACTCATTTTCTGTATATGTTTCTCACGTTCCTGCAGCTTAGTCTTCTTTCTCTTCTGATGGGATGCCAGCTTGGAATTGAGTCTGCTTTAATGACCGCCAATACACATTAAAACAGCGCTTGTTAAAGGGCCTTAATCTTGATCGCCATTTTAAAACGGCGGTCAGGAATAAGTGAATAGCTCCCTAAATCCCTATATATATATAAAAAAAAAAGCAATGCAAAAACAAATCATTTTTTGTAAAATATTGTTTTTAGTGTGTAAAATTAGCAAAGCATAAAAAAACTATATAAATGTGGTATCGCTGTAATGGTACCGACCCAAAGAATAGATTGGTCTTATCACTTTTACCGCACAATGTACTGTGCAAAAAATAAATAAAAACAATAGCTGAATTTCTGGTTTTTGTTCATTCTATGTCTGAATGATCTGAATAAAAAGCGATCAAAAAACGTTTAGTACCCCAAAATGGTACAAAAAATTTTTTCCAACTAGTCGCTATTTGTTCATTCTACCTACCAAAAATCGGAATAAGGCCGGGGTCACATTTATCCTGCGCTCTTTGCTGAGCACTTCTGTCGTGGTATCTGTATAAATCCCAAAAATCGCAATTCAGACAAAAATGCCTGACGGAACCATCACTATAATCAGGCAAATGGAATCACTTTGAACTCTGGTCTCTGTTTTCCCAGTGTCCTATTATTTTAGGTGTCTTTTTAGCGCACAAGTGTGGACGACAACAGAACTGTGCATTCCCAAAAAGATGGATACCACCGGAATACACGCCAAATGGAGACCAAATTGTCTGCATCTGCCTGATTATGGTGGGTGGTTTCGATGGGGTTTAGTCTGAATCACATTTTTGTGGGATTTACACAGAAACCCCAAGGTAAGTGCTCAGAGAAGAACACAAGAACGTGATACCAGCCTTATTCTGAAATCCATCGAAAAATATTACGTACCCCAAAATGTTACCAATTAAAACCCTAATTTATCCAGCACAAAACCAGCCCCCACTCAGGTCCGTCATCTGTCACTGGAACTATAGGGGGCTTTGATGTTACTGGTAAAACAAATACTAATACAAAGCTACATGGCTCCTGCCATCTCAAATAATATCCAGTTAAATTTGCACTCCCAAACCATAGTAAGCAGCCATATGTTTGGAATTATTGTAGTGAGGGGATTGCATTTAACAATTTATGGAGTGCCTGTCTCCTGAAGCACAAGCTGGGCACAATGTATGAAGGCGCTACAATATATCGGGGCTTTACACTTTATTGGGGGCACAATGTATGGCCACTATACTGGCAGATTGGCATGGCATGGATGTTACAAAATAGTCATTACACAGCTGTAGGTGAATTCATTGAGAGGTGTAATTTTCACAATGGGGTCAATTTTGTTTGTTTTTTTCTGCTGTTTTGGCATATTTGTGGCTCCTTAAAGGGAACCTGTCACCCCCAAAATGGAAGGTGAGCTAAGCCCACCAGCATCAGGGGCTTATCTACAGCATTCTGTAATCCTGGCCACTTGGGTTGTCAGCGTGCTCAGATGAAACTGGGTAACAAATAGTGGGATCTATTTTATCATGCTACTCCTTGAAAAAATTGGGGCTTCAGCAACATTTTTGAGGAAAATTGCTATTTATTTTTTTTCATTCCACTTTGCATTAATTCCTCTGTAGCACCTGAAGGATTACAATAACAAAGCCTATACTCACCTCCAGTGTCGGTGTCATTCCACCAGTGCCAAAGGTTATTCCCTTTTTGCATATCGTTTTTTCCTTTGAGCACCATATACTAGGCAGAGTGCACCACTTTTGACCTCTTTGGCCATTCCACCAGTGTCAGCACTCGTGGTTCCTTTTTTATTTTATCGGGGACAAACATTTAAATCAAGATGTCAAAATTGGCTCAGTCACTAAGATGATAATAAAATCACCCTTAGGCCGGCGTCACACTCGGCGTAAGACAATACAGTCCGTATATTACGGCCGTAATACGCTGAAAAGTCACCAAAATTGTGGTCTGTAGCTCCTCCGTAGGCAGGGTGTGTCAGCGTATTTTGCGCATGGCATCCTCCGTATGTAATCCGTATGGCATCGGTACTGCGTGTTTTTTTCATGGGCAGCACGGTGGCGCAGTGGTTAGCACTACAGCCTTGCAGCGCTGGGGTCCAGGGTTCTAATCCCACCCAGGACAACATCTGCAAAGAGTTTGTATGTTCTCTCCGTGTTTGCGTGGGTTTCCTCCGGGCACTCCGGTTTTCTCCCGCATTCCAAAGACATACTGATAGGAATTCTAGATTGTGAGCCCAATCGGGGACAGTGATGGTAATGTGTGCAAAACTGTAAAGCGCTGCGTAATATGTTAGCTCTATATAAAAATAAAGATTATTATTATTTTTCTCGCAGGCTTGCAAAACCGACATACAAGGATATACAAGGGATACATGTGTTAAAAAAAACCAAAAACATATATACTGTCTATATATATATATATATATATATATATATATATATATATGTCAGTAGACACATATATGTATATATATTAATATTTCATACAGCGCGAGATAGCTTTAAAGCCGGTAATTCAATTGCCGGCTTTTGCTATCTCCTTCCTAAAACCCGACATGATATGAGATATGGTTTACATACAGTAAACCATCTCATATCACCATTTTTTTTGCATATTCCATACTACTAATGTTAGTAGTGTGTATATGCAAAATTTGGGCGTTCTAGCTATTAAATTAAAGGGTTAAATGGCGGAAAAAATTGGCGTGGGCTCCCGCGCAATTTTCTCCGCCAGAGTAGTAAAGCCAGTGCCTGAGGGCAGATATTAATAGCCTGGAGAGGGTCCATGGTTATTGCCCCCCCCCCCTGGCTAAAAACATCTGCCCCCAGCCACCCCAGAAAAGGCACATCTGGAAGATGCGCCTATTCTGGCACTTGGACACTCTCTTCCCATTCCCGTGTAGCGGTGGGATATGGGGTAATGAAGGGTTAATGCCACCTTGCTATTGTAAGGTGACATTAAGCCAAATTAATAATGGAGAGGTGTCAATTATGGTCACCTATCCATTATTAATCCAATACTAGTAAAGGGTTAAAAAAAAACACAAACACATTATTTAAAAGTATTTTAATGAAATAAAAACAAAGGTTGTTGTAATATTTTATTCTACGCTCAATCCTTCTGAAGACCCTCGCTCTGTAACAAATAAAAAATAATAAACCAACAATATACATACCTTCCGAAGATCTGTAAGGTCCCACGATGTAAATCCATCTGAAGGGGTTAAAATATTTTACAGCCAGGAGCTCTGCTAATGCAGCGGTGCTCTTGGCTGCAAAACCCCGGGGAATGAAGGTAAAGTAGGTCAATGACCTATATTTACCTTCATTTGCGGTGAGGCGCCCTCTGCTGGTTGTTCCTCGAGCATGGGAACTTTCCTAGAAAGCTCCCAGGCTCGAGTTCATATGAGGACAACCAGCAGAGGGCACCAGGTCGTATCGCTGGTCGTGATCGTTGGTGAATCGTTTAGTGTAATGGTACCATACACTAGCAGTTTTTGGTCAGTATTTTACATCAGTATTTGTAAGCCACAACCAGGAGTGGGTGATAAATGCAGAAGTGGTGCATATGTTTCTATTATACTTTTCCTCTATTTGTTCCACTCCTGGTTTTGGCTTACAAATACTGATGTAAAATACTGACCAACTACTGCTAGTGTGACGGCAGTCTAAGTTGTTCTAAACACAGATGCATATTTGTGTTTATATATAAACATGTCTTTTGAAAATTGGGAAATTTATCACTGCTCACGTAATGCTTATAAATCTCAAGCAGTGGGAGGTGTGTTGTAAACAACACATAACAGACATTGGGACTGCTGTATATTCATCACATAGTAGGCACCATGACTTCTGTATATACATCACATAGAAGACACTGAGACTGCTGTATATACAACACATAGGAGACATTGAGATTGCTGTAAATGTATCACATAGGAGACACCGAGAATACTTACTGTATATGCACCACATAGGAGACTACTGTGTTTTCATCACTGAAACTGGTGGATGCATAACATAGGCAGGAGCGGGATAGGAGAAAAGAGCTCGCTAACTCTGCCCACAAACAACATCCCGATGCTGCCGCAGGCCAGCGTTGGACATAATCCAGCATTATATGTGCTGCAGCAGCACCCAACAATGAAGGCTGTGTGTATGCACGCTCTGCAGAAAAATTAAAGGAACAGCAGCAGAAAAAAAGGGGCTATCAGGCAAGCACCGCTGTCCCATTTTGGATTATGTCTCGTGATTCGCATGTACCAATAAGCCATTATCAGGCTGTGTGATGCTTCCTAAGAATTCAGCTAGTTGGCATCTGCTATTATTACTCGTGTTCCCTGATCTGTTCTATTAGGGTTCGCTCACAGTAGCATAAAAAAATCGGATTGCACTCGAACCACTGTTATTCAATAAGGCATTGCAGATCTGCATATTTTTTCTCAGTTGTATTTCGCCTGTAAAAGGGTTTTATCACAGGCGGACACTTGAAATGGGAATATGTCCAGATCGCGGTTCTGTAAGCTCGTTGCATGGATCTCAGACAGGACTACTTTTAACACCTCCTGGCTGTGTCAGATAATCTTATGAAGTCTGAGGTTTGCTGCAGACAACATTTCCTGTGTCTTAGAGAGCAGATCAATTGCCTTTTCACTTGTGGGCAAATTTAAGTCCATCATCTATGTAGAACCTCTTTACTGCCATTGGTAGCTTCTTCCAGGACCTTTTACTTTTTGTGGAGATTCGATCGGGTAGGCCATGGCAGGAACGCAGTAAGGAGGCACATGCAGGTTTTCAGTTCAAGCCTAGTATTTTATTCACACTGGTAGCAGAAATAAAATAGTCTTGCATCAGACAAAGCTAAAGTCTAGCTTGTTTCCACAATACAGGTTAAGAACGTTCCGGACGTGCTAGTCCGTTCAAGACTGATGTTGACAAAAAACATCCCTCATCCCTTTCCCACCAACCAACACAGTGAGGAGTTCTGGCTGTCTATTTATGCCGTCCTCAAATCTGCAGCTGTGCAATCCAGGCATTGCCCCAAAAACCCAGAATATCAGAGAAGGTGCAGGCCGGGTCTTGACCTCCTTCCTTGCTTTTTACCAGTATGAAAGGCTAGAAATAATATATCTCCCACCCACCACCATACCCCTCACTGCGTCACACTTGCCGCAGAATGTTCACATTCCTTCTCTTGAAATCCTATTTCTGCCCTTTTGCGTGCTGCACTTGCCTTCATTTCTGCTCTCTCGCTTACTGCTTTTGTTTCCATTTCTGCCATTTAGGGCACTTCTTTCTTTTCCATTTCTGCCTTCTCACATGCTGCATCCACTTCCATCTCAGTTTTCTTACACGTAAAAACAACTTATATCTTAGTAGCTCCTGCAGCTTCTGCACGTGCCCTTATAAGCTGCTTATTGAGAGTTGAAGATTTCAAAGAGCTTAACCAAGATGGTCGATTTGACTCCTTGGTGTACCCAGAAATACGAGATGATGTCTCTGGTATTTGTACAATTCTTGCCTCTGCTTTGGACATAATATCACTTATTATGCAATCTCTCTCAGAATCAAGTTGCTGGAAACTTTGCAGACGTTATAAACTGCACACAATTATTCTAGAGGAAGAAGCAGGTTTGAGACGTTGATGATATGACTCAGCAGTTGTTGACATACAGTACAGACCAAGAGATTGAACACATTTAAAGATTTTCTGTATTTTCATGACTATGAAAATTGTGTATTCACACTGAAGGCATCAAAACTATGAATTAACACATGTGGAATTATATACTTAACAAAAAAGTGTGAAACAATGGAAAATATCTACTATAATATTGTCTAAGGGTCACTTCTGTCTGTCCTTTTGTCTGTCACGGATATTCATTGGTCGCGGCCTCTGTCAGTCATGGAAATCCAAGTCGCTGATTGGTCGTAGCAAAACAGCTACGACCAATCAGCGACGGGCACATTCCGGAAGAAAATGGCCGCTCCTTCCTCCCCGCTGTCAGTGCCCGCTCCGTACTCCCCTCCGGTCACAGCGCCCACTCCGTACTCCCCTCCGGTCACAGCGCCCGCTCCGTACTCCCCTCCGGTCACAGAGCCCACTCCGTACTCCCCTACGGTCACAGCGCCCGCTCCTTACTCCCCTCCGGTCACAGCGCCCGCTCCGTACTCTCCTCCGGTCACAGCACCCGCTCTGTACTCCCCTCCGGTCAGCGCTCACACAGGGTTAATGGCAGCGTTGACCTTGGTGTAACGCACTCGGTTAACGCTGCTATTAACCCTGTGTGACCAACTTTTTACTATTGCCTATGCAGCATGAATAGTAAAAATATCTAATGTTAAAAATAATAAAAAAATAAAAAATAGTTACATACTCACCTTCTGGAGCCTCCGGATCGAAGTTACCGGTTACCGACGCTCCTCGCGACGCCCCGGTGACCACTGCGTGCAGTGCGGTCTCGCGAGATGATGACGTGCAGTCTCGCGAGATCGCAATGCAATCTTCAGACCAGAGCGCGCGAGGAGCATCGGTAACCGGACGCTTTGATCCGGAGGCTCCAGAAGGTGAGTATGTAACTATTTTTTATTTTAATTCTTTTTTTTAACACGGATATGGTGCATACTACGTGACTGGCCACTACGTGGCTGGGCAATATACTACGTGGCTGTGTGCTGTATACTACGTGGCTGAGTACTGTATACTACGTGGCTGGGCAATATACTACGTGGCTGGGCAATATACTATGTGACTGGGCAATATACTACGTGGCTGGACAATATACTACGTGGGCTGCGCAATATACTACGTGGCTGGGCAGTATACCACGTGGCTGTGTGCTGTACACTACGTGGCTGTGTGCTGTATACTACATGACTGCAATATACTACGTGGCTGGGCAATATACTACGTGACTGGGCAATATACTACGTGGCTGGACAATATACTATGTGGGCTGTGCAATTTACTACGTGGGCTGCGCAATATACTATGTGGGCTGTGCAATATACTACGTAAGCTGCGCAATATACAACGTGGGCTGCGCAATATACAACGTGGGCTGGGCAATATACTACGTGGACTGTGCAATATACTACGTGGCTGGGCAATATACTACGTGACTGGGCAATATACTACGTGGCTGGACAATATACTATGTGGGCTGCGCAATATACTACGTGGGCTGCGCAATATACTATGTGGGCTGTGCAATATACTATGTGGGCTGCGCAGTATACAACGTGGGCTACGCAATATATTACTTGGGTGGGCAATATACTACGTGGGCTGCGCAATATACAACGTGGGCTGGGCAATATACTACGTGGGCTGCACAATATACAACCTGCGCTGCGCAATGTACTATGCGGGCTGGGCAATATACTACGTGGGCTGCGCAATATACTACGTGGGCTGCGCAATATACAACGTGGGCTGCGCAATATACTACGTGGGCTGGGCAATATACAACGTGTACTGTGTGGGCTGCGCAATGTACTTCGTGGGCTGCGCAATGTACTGCATGGGCTGTGCTATACACTACACATACATATTCTAGAATACCCGATGCGTTAGAATCGGGCCACCATCTAGTGTCTTATATTCTAGGTTCTTCAAAGTAGCCACCTTTTGCTTTGATGACTGCTTTGCACACTCTGGGCATTCTCTTGATGAGCTTCAAGAGGTAGTCACCGGGAATGGTCTTCCAACAATCTTGAAGGAGTTCCCAGAGATGCTTAGTACTTGTTGGCCCTTTTGCCTTCACTCTGCGGTCCAGCTCACCCCAAACCATCTCGATTGGGTTAAGGTCTGGTGACTGTGGAGGCCAGGTCATCTGGCGTAGCACCCAATCTCTCTCCTTGTTGGTCAAATAACCCTTACGCAGCCTGGAGGTGTGTTTGGGGTCATTGTCTTGTTGAAAAATAAATGATGGTCCAACTAAATGCAAACCGGATGGAATAGCATGCCTCTGCAAGATGCTGTGGTAGCCATTCTGGTTCAGTATTCCTTCAAGTTTGAATAAATCCCCAACAGTGTCTCCAGAAAAGCACTATCACACCTCCACCATGCTTCACGATGGGAACCAGGCATGTAGAGTCCATCCGTTCACCTTGTCTGCGTCGCACAAAGACACCGTGGTTGGAACCAAAGATCTCAAATTTGGACTCATCAGACCAAAGCACAGATTTCCACTGGTCTAATGTCCATTCCTTGTGTTCTTTAGCCCAAACAAGTCTCTTCTGCTTGTTGCCTGTCCTTAGCAGTGGTTTCCTAGCAGCTATTTTACCATGAAGGCCTTCTGCACAAAGTCTCCTCTTAACAGTTGTTGTAGAGCTGTGTCTGCTACTAGAACTTTGTGTGGCATTGACCTGGTCTCTAATCTGAGCTGCTGTTAACCCGCGATTTCTGAGGCTGGTGATTCGGATAAACTTATCCTCAGAAGCAGAGGTGACTCTTGGTCTTCCTTTCCTGGGGCGGTCCTCATGTGAGCCAGTTTTTTTGTAGCGCTTGATGGTTTTTGCCACTGCACTTGGGGATACTTTCAAAGTGTGCCCAATTTTTCGGACTGACTGACCTTCATTTCTTAACCCCTTTCTGCCATTGGACGTAATATTCCGTCCATGTGGGGTGGGCCTTAATTCCCAAGGACGGAATATTACGTCCAGCGCGATCGGCCGCGCTCACGGGGGGAGCGCCGCCGATCGCGGCCGGGTGTCAGCTGCTTATCGCAGCTGACATCCGGCGCTATGTGCCAGGAGCGGTCACGGACCGCCCCCGGCACATTAACCCCCGGCACACCGCGATCAAAGATGATCGCGATGTGCCGGCGGTGTAGGGAAGCATCGCGCAGGGAGGGGGCTCCCTGCGTGCTTCCCTGAGACCCCCGCAGCAACGCGATGTGATCGCGTTGCTCCGGGGGTCTCCCACCTCCCTCCCTGCAGTAAGTCCCGGATCCAAAATGGCCGCGGATCCGGGTCCTGCAGGGAGGGAGGTGGCTTACCAAGTGCCTGCTTAGAGCAGGCACTTGGTAACGCTGCACTGCTCTCAGACAGATCGGTGATCTGTCAGAGTGCTGTGCAAACTGGCAGATCACCGATCTGTATTGTCCCCCCCCTGGGACAAAGTAAAAAAGTAAAAAAAAAAATTTCCAAGTGTGTAAAAAAAAAAAAAAAATCCTAAATAATGAAAAAAAAAATATATTATTCCCATAAATACATTTCTTTATCTAAATTAAAAAAAACAAACAATAAAAGTACACATATTTAGTATTGCCGCGTCCGTAACGGCCCGACCTATAAACCTGGCCCACTAGTTAACCCCTTCAGTAAACACCGTAAGAAAAAAAAAAAAAAACGAGGCAAAAAACAACGCTTTATTATCATACCGCCGAACAAAAAGTGGAATAACACATGATCAAAAAGACAGATATAAATAACCATGGTACCGCTGAAAGCGTCATCTTGTCCCGCAAAAAATGAGCTGCCATACAGCAACATCAGCAAAAAAATAAAAAAGTTATAGTCCTCAGAATAAAGCGATGCAAAAATAATTATTTTTTTCTATAAAATAGTTTTTATCGTATAAAAGCGCCAAAACATAAAAAAAATGATATAAATGAGGTGTCGCTGTAATCGTACTGACCCGAAGATTAAAACTGCTTTATCAATTTTACCAAACGCGGAACGGTATAAACGCCTACCCCAAAAGTAATTCATGAATAGCTGGTTTTTGGTCATTCTGCCTCACAAAAATCGGAATAAAAAGCGATCAAAAAATGTCACGTGCCCGAAAATGTTACCAATAAAAACGTCAACTCGTCCCGCAAAAAACAAGACCTCACATGACTCTGTGGACTCAAATATGGAAAAATTATAGCTCTCAAAATGTGGTAACGCAAAAAATATTTTTTGCAATAAAAAGCGTCTTTCAGTGTGTGACGGCTGCCAATCATAAAAATCCGCTAAAAAACCCGCTATAAAAGTAAATGAAAAAAATGTATTTATTTCCATTTTCCCATTAGGGTTAGGGCTAGGGTTAGGGCTAGGGTTAGGGCTAGGGTTAGGGCTAGGGTTAGGTTTAGGGCTAGGGTTAGGGCTAGGGTTAGGGCTAGGGTTAGGGCTAGGGTTAGGGCTAGGGTTAGGGTTAGGGCTAGGGTTAGGGTTAGGGCTAGGGTTAGGGTTAGGGCTAGGGTTAGGGCTAGGGTTAGGGCTAGGGCTAGGGTTGGGACTAGGGTTAGGGTTAGGGCTAGGGTTAGGGTTGGGGCTAGGGTTAGGGCTAGGGTTAGGGCTAGGGTTAGGGTTAAGGCTACAGTTAGGGTTGGGGCTAAAGTTACGATTAGGGTTTAGATTACATTTATGGTTGGAATAGGGTTGGGATTAGGGTTAGGAGTGTGTCAGGGTTAGAGGTGTGGTTAGGGTTACCATTGGGATTAGGGTTAGGGGTGTGTTTGCATTAGGGTTTCAGTTATAATTGGGGGGTTTCCACTGTTTAGGCACATCAGGGGGATCTCCAAACGCGACATGGCGACCGATCTAAATTCCATCCAATTCTGCATTGAAAAAGTAAAACAGTGCTCCTTCCCTTCCGAGCTCTCCCGTGTGCCCAAACAGGAGTTTACCCCAACATATGGGGTATCAGCGTACTCAGGACAAATTGGACAACAACTTTTGGGGTCCAATTTCTCCTGTTACCCTTGGGAAAATACAAAACTGGGGGCTAAAAAATAATTTTTGTGGGAAAAAAAGAGATTTTTTATTTTCACGGCTCTGCGTTATAAACTGTAGTGAAACACTTGGGGGCTCAAAGTTCTCACAACACATCTAGATAAGTTCGTGGGGGGGTCTAGTTTCCAATATGGGGTCACTTGTGGGGGTTTCTACTGTTTAGGTATATTAGGGACTCTGCAAACGCAATGTGACGCCTGCAGACCATTCCATTTAAGTCTGCATTCCAAATGGCGCTCCTTCCCTTCCGAGCCCTCCCATGCGCCCAAACGCTGGTTCCCCCCCACATATGGGGTATCAACGCACTCAGGACAAATTGGACAACAACTTTTAGGGTCCAATTTCTCCTTTTACCCTCGAGAAAATACAAAACTGGGGGCTAAAAAATAATTTTGAGGGGAAATTTTTTTTTTTTATTTTCACGGCTCTGCGTTATAAACTGTAGTGAAATACTTGGGGGCTCAAAGTTCTCACAACACATCTAGATAAGTTCCTTGGGGGGTCTAGTTTCCAATATGGGGTCACTTGTGGGGGGTTTCTACTGTTTAGGTACATTAGGGGCTCTGCAAACACAATGTGACGCCTGCAGACCATTCCATCTAAGTCTGTATGCCAAATGGCGCTCCTTCCCTTCCGAGCCCTCCCATGCGCCCAAACGCTGGTTCCCCCCCACATATGGGGTATCAACGCACTCAGGACAAATTGGACAACAACTTTTGGGGTCCAATTTCTCCTTTTACCCTCGAGAAAATACAAAACTGGGGGCTAAAAAATAATTTTGAGGGGAAATAGTTTTTTTTATTTTCACGGCTCTGCGTTATAAACTGTAGTGAAATACTTGGGGGCTCAAAGTTCTCACAACACATCTAGATAAGTTCCTTGGGGGGTCTAGTTTCCAATATGGGGTCACTTGTGGGGGGTTTCTACTGTTTAGGTACATTAGGGGCTCTGCAAACACAATGTGACGCCTGCAGACCATTCCATCTAAGTCTGTATTCCAAATGGCACTCCTTCCCTTCCGAGCCCTCCCATGCGCCCAAACGCTGGTTCTCCCCCACATATAGGGTATCAGCGCACTCAGGACAAATTGCACAACAACTTTTGGGGTCCAATTTCTCCTGTTACCCTCAGGAAAATACAAAACTGGGGGCTAAAAAATTATTTTTGTGGGAAAAAAATGTTGTTTTATTTTTACGGCTCTGCATTATAAACTTCTGTGAAGCTCTTATTGGGTCAAAGTGCTCACCACACATCTAGATAAGTTCCTTAGGGGGTCTACTTTTCAAAATGGTGTCCCTTGTGGGGGGTTTCAATGTTTAGGTACATCAGTGGCTCTCCAAACGCAACATGGCGTCCAATCTCAATTCCTGTCAATTTTGCATTGAAAGGTCAAACGGCGCTCCTTCCCTTCCGAGCTCTCCCATGCGCCCAAACAATGGTTTACCCCCACATATGGGGTATCAGAGTACTCAGGACAAATTGTGCCACAACTTTTGTGGTCCAATTTCTTCTCTTACCATTGGTAAAATAAAAAATTGGGGGCGAAAAGATTTTTTTTTGTGAAAAAAAATGATTTTTTATTTTTACGGTTCTGCATTATAAACTTCTGTGAAGCACTTGGTGTGTCAAAGTGCTCACCACACCTCTAGATAAGTTCCTTAGGGGGTCTACTTTCCAAAATGGTGTCACTTGTGGGGGGTTTCAATGTTTAGGCACATCAGTGGCTCTCCAAACGCAACATGGCGTCCCATCTCAATTCCTGTCAATTTTGCATTGAAAGGTCAAACGGCGCTCCTTCCCTTCCGAGCTCTCCCATGCGCCCAAACAATGGTTTACCCCCACATATGGGGTATCAGAGTACTCAGGACAAATTGTGCCACAACTTTTGTGGTCCAATTTCTTCTCTTACCATTGGGAAAATAAAAAATTGGGGGCGTAAAGATAATGTTTGTGAAAAAAAATGATTTTTTATTTTTACGTTTCTGCATTATAAACTTCTGTGAAGCACTTGGTGGGTCAAAGTGCTCACCACACCTCTAGATAAGTTCCTTAGGGGGTCTACTTTCCAAAATGGTGTCACTTGTGGGGGGTTTCAATGTTTAGGCACATCAGTGGCTCTCCAAATGCAACATGGCGTCCCATCTCAATTCCAGTCAATTTTGCATTGAAAAGTCAAATGGCGCTCCTTCCCTTCCGAGCTCTGCCATGCGCCCAAACTGTGGTTAACCCCCACATATGGGGTATCAGCATACTCAGGACAAATTGTACAACAACTTTTGGGGTCCATTTTCTCCTGTTACCCTTGGTAAAATAAAACAAATTGGAGCTGAAGTAAATTTTTTGTGAAAAAAAGTTAAATGTTAATTTTTATTTAAACATTCCAAAAATTCCTGTGAAGCACCTGAAGGGTTAATAAACTTCTTGAATATGGTTTTGAGCACCATGAGGGGTGCAGTTTTTAGAATGGTGTCACACTTGGGTATTTTCTATCATATAGACCCCTCAAAATGACTTCAAATGAGATGTGGTCCCTAAAATAAAATGGTGTTGTAAAAATGAGAAATTGCTGGTCAACTTTTAACCCTTATAACTCCCTAACAAAAAAAATTTTGGTTCCAAAATTGTGCTGATGTAAAGTAGACATGTGGGAAATGTTACTTATTAAGTATTTTGTGTGACATATCTCTGTGATTTAATTGCATAAAAATTCAAAGTTGGAAAATTGCGAAATTTTCAAAATTTTCGCCAAATTTCCGTTTTTTTTACAAATAAACGCAGGTAATATCAAAGAAATTTTACCACTATCATGAAGTACAATATGTCATGAGAAAACAATGTCAGAATCACCGGGATCCGTTGAAGCGTTCCAGAGTTATAACCTCATAAAGGGACAGTGGTCAGAATTGTAAAAATTGGCCCGGTCCATAACGTGCAAACCACCCTTGGGGGTAAAGGGGTTAAAGTAATGATGGCCACTCGTTTTTCTTTACTTAGCTGCTTTTTTCTTGCCAAAATACAAATTCTAACAGTCTATTCAGTAGGACTATCAGCTGTGTATCCACCAGACTTCTGCATAACACAACTGATGGTCCCAACCCCATTTATAAGGCAAGAAATCCCACTTATTAAACCTGATAGGGCACACCTGTGAATTGAAAACCATTCCCGGTGACTACCTCTTGAAGCTCATCAAGAGAATGCCAAGAGTGTGCAAAGCAGTCACCAAAGCAAAAGGTGGCTACTTTGAAGAACCTTGAATATAAGACATAATTTCAATTATTTCACACTTTTTTGTTAAGTATATAATTCCACATGTGTTAATTCATAGTTTTGATGCCTTCAGTGTGAATGTACAATTTTCATAGTTATGAAAATACAAAAAAATCTTTAAATGAGAAGGTGTGTCCAAACTTTTGGTCTGATACATCACATGAAAGTTCATATTTACCATAACATGGAAGCTGTAGACTGTCTTTACAGATGTATCTGGTAGAAGTTATTTTTACTATTCTGACTCCATAACTAGACTGCGAGTGTAGGACGCTTGAGAAACCGTTTCTGTGGCTCTCTTTGTATCGTTACTTCCAAAATTATTTCATCAGATAGTTTGACTCGACTGCAAAGGCACATGTGAAGATTTCAGAAGAAGGTTTATTTTGTCCAGCTGAATTATTGTAGTTATGCACAATTATTGTAGATAAAAAGAAATTATTCTGAATTAAAGATGCAGACTATGAGGACACAGTGTCACTCTGGCCACTGGGTCAGGGGTGATTTATTCTTAATTATGCCAGACATATTGTTCTTTTGTTCAGTAGGTCAGGGGACACGAGTCATTGTTTCATATGAGACTGTCTGTTGACTCTTGTATGTTAAATTGTGCAGTGTAATAGACTGCACAACTTGGAGGACAAATATGCAGTCTGATTGAACAATGAGGGATTACCTCCACCCACCTATCCCCAATCCTGTGGGACAATGACCTGAAAGAGCAATGAGATATAAACACTACAGGACGTCCGCACAGAAACCACATTTCCAGCTGGTGGAATACAGATCTGCTCCACTTCCCATCACTGAGTCCATAAAGTAGTTTGGAAAACCCAAGTTGGGACAATCAGGTTACCCGGCCAAATACTTCACTTTGCTCAGTCAGCTTCCTAAGCTTGCCGCTACCTCTTCTTTGTAGGTGCCTGCCAAAAGCGGGGTGCTACTTGTTGGGGTATTTGGCCCTGGATGCACAGAAGTCACAGAGGTTCTAATCCCTGGTGAGCCTCCAGAAGGGTGAGACTCATTTTGCACCATCTTGTGTACTTGCTAGCAATGTTCTATATGTTTTTGACTATTGGTGATCCAATAAAGTCTTAGTATAGCACCCTCAGTCTGTGTTGTCTGAGTAGTGTTCTTCCCATGGGAAAGGAGTACGGGTGTTCAATGGGATGAGCCCTGGCCCTTGTGGTCTTCCTAAAGAAAGCCAGACCAGCAGACGAAAGCACCCACTAACCCTCGTGTCTCCACACAGATATGCTTCTTAACATGGCTGGCTTGTAGAATGAGGAAGAAGAAGGGAGGGTTTACTGACATCAGAGCTACAGGGAGAGAGGAAGGCCAGACTTGTAAAACAGCAGCACAATGAAAATAAAAATCTGTCTGTATGATTCATAAATCATTGGACAGGACAGGACATATTGGATATTGCTGCATTTGTAAGAAATTTGTTTATAAATGTGGGAGTCCACGTCTTCCTATTATTCTTTGTGAAAATAAAAAATTTGGGGTTAAAATTACCTTTTTCGTGGAAAAAATATATTTTTTTTAGAGGAGTTTAGTTTCCAAAAAGAGGTCACTTTCAAGGATTTTTTGCTATTTTTGTACCTTGACGGTTCTGAAATTTGCACCCCCAAACTATTCTAGACATATCTGCACTCTAAAAGCCAAATAGCGTTTATTTCCTTCTGAACCAAGCGGTGTGTCCCATCAGCAGTTGTGAAACCACTGTGAAATGTCAAACTCTGACTGCGGCATTTAACAAGCGCTTCCGGCCATCCGGACGGAAATGCGTGCACTGGTGTCCCCCGTCACATGATCGGGGGTCATCGGTTCTTTGGCATAACACCCAGAGGTCTCCTGCAGACCTCTATGGCTGTTGATGCCAGATTTCTGTGAGCGCCACCCTGTGGTCAGCTCTCATAGCAATGCTGTAATTTAGCTACATAAGGGCGATCTGAGCATTGCTACTATGTAGCAGAGCCGATCAGGCTATGCCAACTTCTAGCCTCGCATGGAGGCTATTGAAGCATGGCAAAAGTAAAAAAAATGTTTTTAAAAATATGAAAAAAATAAAAAAATATAAAAGTTCAAATCACCTTCCTTTCGCTCCATTCAATATAAAATAAAAAAAATCAAACCTACACATATTTGGTATGGCTGCATTCAGAATCGCCAGATCTGTCAAAGAATTAACCCGATCGCTAAATGGCGTAGCGAAAAAAAATTCAAAATGCCAGAATTCCTTTTTTTTTGTCGCCGCGACATTGCATTAAAATGCAATATCATACGATCAAAAGAACGTATCAACACTGAAATGGTATCATTAAAAACGTCAGCTCGGAAAGCACAAAATAAGCCCTCACCCAACCCGAGATCACGAAAAATAGAGACTCTACGGGTCTCGGAAATTGCACATTTTTTTTTAACCAAAGTTTGGAATTTTTTTACCACGTAGATAAAATATAACCTAGACATGTTTGGTGTCTATGAACTCCTAATCACCTGGTGAATCATAAAGGTGGGTCAGTTTTAGCATTTAGTGAACCTAGCAAAAAAGCCAAACAAAAAACTAGTGTGGGATTGCACTTTTTTTGCAATTTCACCTCACTTGGAATTTTTTTCCCGTTTTCTAGTACACGACATGGTAAAACTAATGGTGTCATTCCAAAGTACAACTCGTCCCCCAATAAAAGCCCTCACAAGGCCATATTGACGTAAAAATAAAAAAGTTATGTCTCTGGGAAGGAGGGGAGCGAAAAACAAAAACCAAAAAAATCTTCGGGGTTAAGTGGTTAATCGAAAAATGTAATTTTTCATTTTTGCTTCCCAATGTTTTAAACCATAAACAAAATTATTACCATACTATACTCGACAAATTTCTTGTGGAATGTAGATTCCAAAATGGAGTAATTTGTTGGGTATTTCTACTGTTTTGACACCTTGGAGGCACTAAAAATGTGACACAGCGTCCACGATTTATTCCAGCCAAAAATGTGCTCCAAATTTCAAACAGCACACCTTCCCTTCTGAGTCCTGCCATGTGCCCAAAGAGTAGTTATGAGGTAGTGGTGTACTCATCAGTCATTGATTTACAAGTTGTGCTGTCCATTTTCACCTGTTACCCTTATGAAAGGGAAATACATGGGGCTAAAATAACATTTTCGTAGAAAAACCAACATTTTTCATTTTCATGTCCCAATAAATAACATTTTCGTAAAGCACCTGTGAATCACAACACCCCAAGTTCAATTTCTTGAGGAGCTTAATTTTCAATATGGGGTCACTTTTAAGGGGTTTCTGGTGTCTTGGCACCTTGTGGGATTTAGAAATGTAATATGGCATTCGTATTCTGTAAGTCTATTAGAGGGGTCAGACCAGAGCTGGGCAAACTGTGGCCTGCGGGCTCATCTAGCCCTCTGACCGAGTAAGCCAAAGTGCTTAAACAGTGGCCTATGCGCCACACCATGCCCTCGCTCTGTCTGTCCACCACCGCTGCCTGCTGTCACCGTTATCTGCATCCTCAGGATGCCGATAGTGGGGAATACATTGGTGGAAGATGGAGCCACCGGTTCCTTCTTTCACTGATCAGCGTGTGCGACTGAGCCAGCAGAAGCAATGACATCACTTTAGCGCGTCTGCTGTACGTAAAGAGTCAGTTATCCAGAGGCAGGAGGAGATCACCAAGGGAACGGAAACGTGATGTGTATTTTTTAAAATATGTTTATGGGATGTTTGCATGTATAAAGGGGCTATGTGTGGGCTCATACTGTATTTAGGGGGTTATGTGATGGCTGATACTGTATATAGAAGGCTATGTGCTGGCTCATACGGTATTTAAGTGACTATGTTGGGGCTCATACTGTATTTGGAGCGCTATGTGGTTACTCATACTGTATTTAGGGCGCCTATCTAGGGGCTTATACTATTAATAGAGGGCTATGTGGGGCTCATACTATAAATAGGGTCTATGTGATGGCTCATATTATATATAATATATATTGAGGTTATGTGGGGACTCATACTGTTTGTAAGGTGATATGTAGGGTCTCATACTGTATATAGAGAGGCTGTGGGTGCTCACACTATATATAGGGGGCTATGTGGATGCTCACACTGTATACAGGGAGCTATGTGGAGTCTCATACTGTTTATAGATAGACCGGTTGTTCACACTATATACAGGGGGCTATGTGAGTGCTCACAATGTATACAGGGGGATATGTGGGTTCTCATATTGTATACAGTGGGCTATGTGGGGACTCATACTGTTTATAGAAGGGCTGTGGGGTCTCACTGTTTCTAGGGGCCTGTGTGTGGGCTCAAACAGTATATAGGGGCTGTGAGGGGGCTCATACGGCATATAGGGGGATGTCAGCATAGTTAATTCTGCTAAATATTAAGTGATACTATTAATATTAAATAATATAATGATAATTAATATGATAATATCAATATTGAGCACAATTAATTTCAGCCTATTTGTTCGTCCCCCACAACAGTCATGGTCTCTCATTTAGCCTCTAAGGAAAATGAATTGCCCGTCCCTGGTTCAGACTCACCCTGTGAGTGTGATCCATACTCTCGCTACCGACTTGCGCCTTATATGTACATGTTGGTAAAGGGGGTTAAAGAACAATTAGGCCTACATAAGACCTTATTTTTTCTCTTCACATTCCAACAATCTCATCCTTTGCTGATGGTCTTTGATAAAGTTTTGCCATTATTTTTAACTTGTGCCAATCTCTTTTTAAGCACGTCGTATAACATGTACGGTAGTTAAAAATAGCAAAGTTAATTGTTTCTCTCCAATGTAGTAAAGGCAGAGAGTCTGAGGAAAAAGAAGCCATGTGAACTTATCTGCGACAGTGACGAAGATGAGCAGAACAAGCAAGAGCAGAAAAGTAATACAGCTTGTTGTGAGGACAGTGAAGAAACTAAACTGGAGAAACTATTTCGCTATTTTTCAGGTTTTATTTCCTTTATACGTGAAACAGAAAATGGCAGTAAAGTTTAAAAAAAATCTCTGTTGCTATGTATGCTATTTCAATACAGTACATCTCTAATGCCAGTCAAAAGTTTGGACACACCCATTGATGCAGTATTTTTTTGTTCTTATTGGAATGTGCACATTGTAGATTCAGACTGATGACATCAAAGCCATGAAGGGACAAAAGAGAAACAAGGAGTAAAGAAACGTGTAAAAAAAACCAGAATATGTGTTAAACTTTAGATTCTACAAAGTAGCCACTGCTTTATGTACCCTTGAAATTCTCTCAAGCAGCTTCATTAGGTAGTCACCTGGAATTGCTTTCCAACAGTCTTAAAGGGACACTGTCACCTGAATTTGGAGGGAACAATCTTCAGCCATGGAGGCGGGGTTTTTGGGTGTTTGATTCACCCTTTCCTTACCCAAAAACCCCGCCTCCATGGCTGAGGATTGTTCCCTCCAAATTCAGGTGACAGTGTCCCTTTAAGTTCCCAAAGGTGCTAAGCACTTGTTCTCTGCTTTACATTCATTATCTGGTCCAATTCATCACAAACTATCTTCATTAAATTAAGGTCAGGTGATTGTGGAGGCCATCAAGCGTGAATTTGAAATAAATCACCAACAATGTCACCAGCAAAGCACCATCTCACCACCTCCTTCAAGTTTCACTATGGGCACCTCACATATAGAAACCATCGTTAACGTTTGTTAACAAAAATCTCAAATTTTGACTAATCAGACCACAGTACAGATTTCCACTGATTCACCTTACAGTCTTTGTGTGATTAAACCAAGCAAATCTCTTCGTCTTGCTTGTTGCCCTCAGTAGTAGCTTTTTGGCAGCAATTTGCTCATAAAGGCTGTAACGGGGTCTACCAAGCTGGGATACCTTTTTCAGTACCACCCAGTGTTTTAGGAGGTCCACTCTTCTTTGGCTGGAGTCTGAATGAAGGACGCTGGCTGGATTTCCTTGATTACATGGGCGCATATAAAATCTCACTGCTTCTCCACGTATTTCCAGTCTGATAACCCTTTATTCACAGGACACAGAATATATCACACAGATACAGAGGGCAGGCCAATAGAAAAGCAGCAGGCCAGACATACATTACAATAGCCGCAGGGGGCCGGAGCCTGCCGATATTTACTGTGGGAATTACAAAGGTGGGGGAAGGACAGAAGGGGGATATCTTGTCCCCTCTGCCCAGGGGCGCAGCCTGTGGGCTGATACATCTCACATGGAACCTATTATACATACATATAACTCAACATAATCTGGGTGCTGTTGGGTTCCGTAACACGTAACAAAGGCCTACTTTTCATAGTTAGTTGCAAAATACTCCGGTCACATGGAAGCGCACAGGACACAGATGAAAGGATTAAAAGTTTCTTTGTTTATTGAAATCCACAACGCGTTTCGACAGAACAGCTCCGTCTTCATCAGGTGGCAGTATACAGAGAGTGGGCCAGAGTGAGTATATAAAGAAGCACCAACCAATGAGATTTAAGGCGCAATTGTTCAGAACACATGATTAGGTGGGATCACATGATTAATTAAGATACAAGTCGAACGCAGTTTAAAAGCATATACAGTATATCAAAAAAGATTAAAAAAAAACGGACACAGCATAATAATATAAAATCAACTAAAATAAAACCAATAAAATGCATAAAAATAATAATAAAAAAAAAAAACAGGGCAAAAATGCAGCCATTATGTGACCTTTTCAATGATGAGATTTAACCCCTCAGGTGCCAGTGTGCCGAGTTTAAAAATCCAATAACTTTCTCTTCTTACTAAATTGGTAAAGCGATCAGGCATATCCTTTGGTATCTGATCTATGATGGTAAGCTTTAGTGAACTTAGGTTCCTATTATGTACTGTGAGGAAGTGTTTTGACAGACTGCATTAAATACCCATTCCGGATGTTCTGACGGTGTTTATTCATCCTTGCATGCATAGCCTGTATCGCCCGACATATTGCAGCCCACAACCACATTCGATCAGTTTAGATAAACTACATAACTAGGGCGGCAGTTTACATGACAGTTAATATTAAAACTGGTGCCCGTAGTATATGACCGAAATTCTTTCGCTCCATTACTGATGGAACCACAACATAAACACTTAGCTGCCCTGCAAGCAAAGCAACCCGGATTATGTTGTGTCCGGCAAGTAGATGTGGATGCACACTCACGAGTTACGTTGCTGGGAGCAACGATGTTACAAAGGGTGCGATTTTTTCTGAAGATGGTTCTAGGTTGCGCAGGAATATGTGTTGATAAAACTGGATCCCATTTCAAGATGAACCAATATTTTTTCAAAAGGTTTCGTACGACCCCATGTGATTGATTAAAGGTAGTTATAAAACTCCATTTAGTGAAATCAGAGGGTTTAACAGACCTATTATTCTTATTTTTAATCTGCTCAATGCATTCTTTTTGTGTGAAGGCTCTGGCTCTTGTGAATGCATCAGAAACCAATTTTTTAGGGTACCCTTTACTCTTAAAACGATGTTTCAGGATATCGGCTTCTTTGAAGAAATCACTGTCTTTAGTGCAGTTCTTCCTGATCCTCCAGTACTGCCCATAAGGGATATTTAAAATCCAATTAGGGAGGTGACCACTGCTAAAATTTAGATAGCTATTCACGTCTACCCTTTTGAAATGCGTGGATGTTGAAAAGTGACCATGTGGGTCAACATGTACCAATAAATCTAGAAATTGGATTGCTGTACTATATAAGTTGGCTGTGAATTTTAGTCCCCAAGAATTCATATTCAGGGACTGAACAAAATCCAGTGCTTCTAGTTCGGAACCCGTCCAGATAATAAAAAGATCATCAATAAAACGGCGGTAGAGGGCAGTCCGTCTTCATCGCGCAGTCCCCACTGGCGGTTGGCAAAATTGCCCTCTACCGCCGTTTTATTGATGATCTTTTTATTATCTGGACGGGTTCCGAACTAGAAGCACTGGATTTTGTTCAGTCCCTGAATATGAATTCTTGGGGACTAAAATTCACAGCCAACTTATCTAGTACAGCAATCCAATTTCTAGATTTATTGGTACATGTTGACCCACATGGTCACTTTTCAACATCCACGCATTTCAAAAGGGTAGACGTGAATAGCTATCTAAATTTTAGCAGTGGTCACCTCCCTAATTGGATTTTAAATATCCCTTATGGGCAGTACTGGAGGATCAGGAAGAACTGCACTAAAGACAGTGATTTCTTCAAAGAAGCCGATATCCTGAAACATCGTTTTAAGAGTAAAGGGTACCCTAAAAAATTGGTTTCTGATGCATTCACAAGAGCCAGAGCCTTCACACAAAAAGAATGCATTGAGCAGATTAAAAATAAGAATAATAGGTCTGTTAAACCCTCTGATTTCACTAAATGGAGTTTTATAACTACCTTTAATCAATCACATTGGGGTCGTACGAAACCTTTTGAAAAAATATTGGTTCATCTTGAAAGGGGATCCAGTTTTATCAACACATATTCCTGCGCAACCTAGAACCATCTTCAGAAAAAATCGCACCCTTTGTAACATCGTTGCTCCCAGCAACGTAACTCGTGAGTGTGCATCCACATCTACTTGCCGGACACAACATAATCCGGGTTGCTTTGCTTGCAGGGCAGCTAAGTGTTTATGTTGTGGTTCCATCAGTAATGGAGCGAAAGAATTTCGGTCATATACTACGGGCACCAGTTTTAATATTAACTGTCATGTAAACTGCCGCTCTAGTTATGTAGTTTATCTGATCGAATGTGGTTGTGGGCTGCAATATGTCGGGCGGACGATACAGGCTATGCATGCAAGGATAAATAAACACCGTCAGAACATCCGGAATGGGTATTTAATGCATAGTCTGTCAAAACACTTCCTCACAGTACATAATAGGAACCTAAGTTCACTAAAGCTTACCATCATAGATCAGATACCAAAGGATATGCCTGATCGCTTTACCAATTTAGTAAGAAGAGAAAGTTATTGGATTTTTAAACTCGGCACACTGGCACCTGAGGGGTTAAATCTCATCATTGAAAAGGTCACATAATGGCTGCATTTTTGCCCTGTTTTTTTTTTTATTATTATTTTTATGCATTTTATTGGTATTATTTTAGTTGAGTTTATATTATTATGCTGTATCCGTTTTTTAATCTTTTTTGATATACTGTATATGCTTTTAAACTGCGTTCGACTTGTATCTTAATTAATCATGTGATCCCACCTAATCATGTGTTCTGAACAATTGCTCCTTAAATCTCATTGGTTGGTGCTTCTTTATATACTCACTCTGGCCCACTCTCTGTATACTGCCACCTGATGAAGACGGAGCTGTTCCGTCGAAACGCGTTGTGGATTTCAATAAACAAAGAAACTTTTAATCATTTCATCTGTGTCCTGTGCGCTTCCATGTGACCGGAGTATTTTGCAACTTACAGTTTATTCCTCTCCTGAGGCACCCGGCAGGAGCTGCATCGGACCTTTCTCAATCAACATCTCCCCTGACCGCCAGCCTGGCGCTCCGTTAGCCTGTCCTTTCTGTATCTATTTGTACTTTTCATAGTTTGCTCTGGACACTTCATGTTGAGATGTGATAGATGAGGTACTGTCAATTTGTGGTTTCTGATTGTAACATCTGTTTCAGCCACTATGTGGCACTTTCCTGTTGTTGCAGGTGTTGCTTGACAGCATGAATCCTTTATTATTCCTGGGACTTGTGACTCTGGCCAGTTCAGAAGCTACAGGGTTATTTCTGTGCATTTGGGTTTCTAGCAGCTGTCAGCTCTGGGTGGGGCTATTACTATAAAAGCTCCTAAGTGCCAGTTCCCACTGTCAGTCAGTGCTTGTGCTACCTTATCTTTACCTGTGTGCTGTGCATCTGGTGTTTTTTCCGGACTTATCCTTTTCCTGAACCCAGCTTGACTTTTGATTTCCCGCTAGCTTTACGATTTTGGCCCTGATGAGATTTTGGCCTCTTGGCTTTGACCCTGATTGGCGATTATTCCAACCTGTAGTTTCACACTTCTACATGGCAGCCCTTCCGTGGTAGCCACCCACTGGGTCCTGTTATAAAACCAGATCCTTGCACCTTAGTTAAAGGGCATTGGGGTTTCTCTGGAATTTGCCAAGTTTATGGCTTATGCCAAGTCTGACGATCAAGTTATTCTCTGCAGCACAGGTCATCTTAGGCTTTCTATCCAGGGTCCGTCCTCATGAGAGCCAGTTTTATCACAGTGATTGATTTTTTCATGACTATATTTGAAGATTGCTTCAAGGTTGTAGCAATTTTGGGGATTTTCTGACATTCACATAATAAATAATGATGGATTGGCAATTTGGTTTACTGTACTTAGTTGAATTGCTCTTGCTTTTTCCTGGCTTAGAAAGGTTTCTGAAGGCCTGCTTTTACACAAAGGGATCACCTAATATTGGTCACTGTTTATTAATTTGCAGATAAAAGCATGCTACAATATAAAAACAATTAATCCAATAAATAACCACTTGTATGCAAAATAAATGTCATGCACTAATAGGCATAAATCATCCCAAACAAAAACGTGCAACACAAAGACACTGTATAAAATTAATTTAATTTTATTAATAATAATACAAATTTTAAAGAAATAACATACACAAATAAAGCTCATAAAATTAGAGCACACTATAATGGTATGATAGGACACCTCAAAGACTAGAACCTATATGGCACAAAAAATGCACAAAAAATATGAAAAATATAAAGTAATACCCAGATACAAAATATATTATATTAGATGTATGCACAAGAATAAGAAAGTGTGAAAATAAAAATTTTAAAATTTACTAAAACAGTGTATATGAAAAAACAATATGGTAAATACAAAATTTTATTAAAAATATATTAATATTTGAAAAAATTAATAATATATATATTGCACAACCCAAATATGATATATATGTATATGTGCAAAAAAGTGCTAGAGAGTCAAGTGCAAAAATGAGATATGTAGAAAAAAATAATAATAAATAAGATATGCAAAAAAATCCCTGCATATAGTATAAGATGTGCCAATATAAAGTGCAACAGTGCTAATTTAATAAATTCACCTGGATCCCTAATTTGTGCAAATACATAAAATATAAATAGTACCAAACGCTAGAAAGTGCAAAACAAACCATATAATATGTAATGCATACAATATACTATGTACCGCCAATGAAATGCAGGTATGCTGAAAGCTAACACTAGGTATTTTGCATTGCACAATGCCACGCTGGAACTCACAACACAGAGTATAGCAGCGATAATAAGGTAACACTAAAGTGCAACAGTGCTAATTCAATAAATTCACCTGGGTCCCTAATTTGTGCAAATACATACAAATATAACTAGTACCAGACGCTAGAAAGTGCAAAACAAACCATATAATATGTAATACATATAATATACTATATACCGCCAATGAAATGCAAGTATGCTGAAAGCTAACACTAGGTACCGTATATACTCGAGTATAAGCCGACCCGAGTATAAGCCGACCCCCCTAATTTTGCCACAAAAAACTGGGAAAACTTATTGACTCGAGTATAAGCCTAGGGTGGAAATGCAGCAACTACCGGTGAATTTCAAAAATAAAAATAGATACCAATAAAAGTAAAATTAATTGAGACATCAGTAGCTGCGTTCATATATCCCCATATCTGCCCCATACTGTGCTCTGCTGCGTTCATATATCCCCATATCTGCCCCATACTGTGCTCTGCTGCGTTCATATATCCCCATATCTGCCCCATACTGTGCTCTGCTGCGTTCATATATCCCCATATCTGCCCCATACTGTGCTCTGCTGCGTTCATATATCCCCATATCTGCCCCATACTGTGCTCTGCTGCGTTCATATATCCCCATATCTGCCCCATACTGTGCTCTGCTGCGTTCATATATCCCCATATCTGCCCCATACTGTGCTCTGCTGCGTTCATATATCCCCATATCTGCCCCATACTGTGCTCTGCTGCGTTCATATTGCACCATAGATGCTCGGTATAAGTCTGTGCCATGGCCGCTGCTGCTGCAATAAAAAAAAAAAAGCCATACTCACCTCGCTGATTGCAGCTCCCAGCGTCAGGTCCCGGCGTCTCTCTGCACTGACTGATCCGGCAGAGGGCGCCGCGCACACTAGTGCGTCATCGCGCCCTCTGACCTGAACAGTCAGAGCGCAGATAGACGCCGGGAAGATGGATCGGCGCCCGGCGGCTGGAACGTGGACAGGTGAATATAACATACTCACCTAGTCCTGGCGATCCTCGCGCTGTCCCCGCCTGTCACAACTGTCTTCGGTGCCGCAGCTTCTTTCTCTATCAGCGGTCACCGGCACCGCTGATTAGAGAAATGAATAGGCGGCTCCGCCCCTATGGGAGGTGGAGCTGCCTATTCATTTTTCTAATGAGCGGTCCCACGTGACCGCTGAAGAGAGGAAGAAGCTGCAGCGCCGAAGCCCATGGGACGGCAGGGACAGCGCGAGGATCGCTGGGACTAGGTAGGTATACCTCAGCGCCCTCTCCCCCTCACCCGCCGACCCCACCGCTACCGTGACTCGAGTATAAGCCGAGGGGGGCACTTTCAGCCCAAAAATTTGGGCTGAAAATCTCGGCTTATACTCGAGTATATACGGTATTTTGTATTGCACAATGCCACGCTGGAACTCATAACACAGAGTATAGCAGCGATAATAATGTAACACTAAAGTGCAAACAGTGCCTAAATATAACCGCCGCTATTGTACACTAGCAGCGGCATGGATAACATAAATAAGGTCTGAATAATTACAAGAGGCTCCACATACCTATAGGTGCTCAGTCCCTACGTACGTTTCGGCTGAATGCCTTCTTCCGGGGGCGTATACAAAGGCTGATTAGGGTCAGTTTATATAGCGTGTTAATTGCCCCTGAATGAGTGAAGCTGAGCGGTATATTGGCGCATGCGCAGTTGCCCGGACCATGGACCCATCCACCCGGCGTCACCCCGGCAACGCGCACACCACCAAACCCCGCCCACGTAGATCATGTGGTAGGGGAAGGCGGGGAACACGTCACCAGGGAGAAAGACGCCGCTCTGAATGAAGCCAGAGACAGGGAAAACCGCGCATGCGCACGGCCGCCGAGCTGCAACTCGGGGGAACAATAAAGCGGCAGAGAACAAATACTCTAATCCAGATTGCGCTGTGCCAATATATAAATAAGAGCCATAATCTTACTCATAACACACATGACGACAATATAAACATATATAAAATAATGGACATATACACCAAAGAATATACATATAATAATATCTAATATCACAATCTTCAAAAACTGGTACATCTTCCAACGAACTCCAAATCTTTGCTCAAGAAGCTGATACGATTCTTGCATAAAGGAATTACGTTCAGATATAATATCTTAGAAACCAATACTGTCAAATATGCAAAAATAAAAATTAAGTAATAGCGAATGACAACAGTTATACAAAATAGCAATAAATGGATAAAAAACATTTCTTGTTAAGAGCAGCTAAAATATGATGACTAATAAAACAATTAAAACAATTTCTTTATATTATGAAAAGGAAAATTAAAAATGATCAGAGAAATGAAGAATAATTTAAAGCCTCATTGAGACCCAGAGGTTGAAGAGTACGGAGGGTCCATATCCATCTGCTTTCTTTTTGAGCAAGCCTACGGCTAACATTACCTCCGCGTAAATCGGTAACAATCCTATCTATACCGATCACGCGGAGACCGGTTGGATCACATCCATGATGAATTTTAAAATGCCGTGGTAGCGTTTTTAAATGTTCCACAGTTTCTTCCTTTTCTGCTGCTCTAATGTCTCTAACGTGTTCACCCACACGTAATTTCAAAGGTCTGGTAGTAAGTCCCACATAAATCTTTGAACACGGACATGTTGCATGATAAATTACTGCTTTTGTGTTGCACGTGATTGTCTGTGTAATTTTATATGGTTTATTATCCGAACCAACAAAACTGGTAGCACAGTCTATATTGGGACATGCAACACAATTGCCGCAAGGGGCACAACCCCATTTCTCAATAGGTTTAGAGACAAGAGAGGGAAAGAGTAATGACTGATCATTAACCGGATAGAAGCTTTTGGTGAGATGGTCTTTCAAATTGCGTGCACGGCGTGCCGTAACACACGGACGCTCAGGTACATATTGCTTCAAAACAGGATCACTCGTGAGTATGAACCAATGTTTGGATAAAATCTCCCGCGTCAACTCCCAATGGGAGTGATACTCTGTAATGAATCTCGTTTTAATTTCTTTCTGAGGCTTGCTTGTAGAGAAGATTAGATTATTCCGTTCTGTTTTCAAAGCACGAAAATAAGCTTTCTTTACACTTCTGTGGCTATACCCACGATCTAAAAATCTTTTTTTCATTTCTTCTGCTCTCATTTTAAAATCCTCAAAAGATGAACACACCCGTCTAAGCCATAAAAATTGCCCAATAGGTATAGCATTAATGACATGTTTCGGGTGTGACGAAGAGGCATGCAAGACTGAATTTACTGCCGTTTTTTTACGAAACAGATCAGTCTGCAGCATTCTAAAATTGTCACGCTTAATAGTTATGTCTAAAAAATCAACAGAATTGGTATCAGAGTGACATGTCAATTTAATATTAAGCTGATTAGTATTTAAAAATTTGATAAAATCTAAAAGTTCAACCGAAGTACCACGCCAGATAAAAAATATGTCATCAATAAAACGGGTCCAAAAAACCACCCGATCCATGGCATCGGTAGAAAAAAGCTCCCTCTCCCACAGCCCCAGGAACAGATTTGCGTAAGAAGGCGCACAAGCTACACCCATAGCTGTTCCCTGGAGCTGCAGGAAGAAGGAGCCATTAAAAGTAAAAAAAATTATGGGTTAAAACAAATTTTAAAAGCAAAATAATAAAATCTGTTTCTTCAGCTTTAAAATTTAGCATGCTTAAAAAATATCTAGATGCCTTGAGCCCATCCTCATGTTTAATACTTGTGTATAGTGCCTCAACGTCACAAGTAACTAGTAACATATCATCGTCAATTACCATAGATTCAATTTTGCGCAAAAGGTCTGTGGTGTCACATAAATATGACGGTAGAGTTTCAACGAGTGGCTTCAGATGTGAATCAATATACCGGCAGACATTCTCAGTCAGGGCTCCAACACCAGATATAATAGGCCTACCTGGGGGGCACAATGGATCTTTATGGATCTTCGGTAATAAATAGATAGTAGATATAGCTGGTTCCTTAATGTAAAGCAAGTCCTGTATCTCCTTTGTAATGAGATTTAAATCCCTTGCGTTCTGTAAAAGTGCCCCAAGTTGCGATCTATAGGATAAAAGGGGATTAAACGTTAATTTCTTATAACATTGGCGATCTTTTAATAGCCGGTTCATTTCTTGCTCATACATAACACAAGGCCAGACTACAATATTACCCCCTTTATCCGGTTAATGATCAGTCATTACTCTTTCCCTCTCTTGTCTCTAAGGGTACCGTCACACAGTGCAATTTTGATCGCTACGACGGCACGATTCGTGACGTTCGAGCGATATAGTTACGATATCGCAGTGTCTGACACGCTCCTGCGATCAGGGACCCCGCTGAGAATCGTACGTCGTAGCAGATCGTTTGAAACTTTCTTTCGTCGTCTAGTGTCCCGCTGTGGCGGCATGATTGCATGGTGTAACATATATCGTATACGATGTGCGCATAGTAACCAACGGCTTCTACATCGCACATACGTCATGAAATTATCGCTCCAGCGTCGTAGATTGCAAAGTGTGACAGCAGTCTACGACGCTGGAGCGATATTGTTACGACGCTGGAGCGTCACGGATCGTACCGTCGTAGCGATGAAAATTGCACTGTGTGACGGTACCCTAAGCCTATTGAGAAATGGGGTTGTGCCCCTTGCGGCAATTGTGTTGCATGTCCCAATATAGACTGTGCTACCAGTTTTGTTGGTTCGGATAATAAACCATATAAAATTACACAGACAATCACATGCAACACAAAAGCAGTAATTTATCATGCAACATGTCCGTGTTCAAAGATTTATGTGGGACTTACTACCAGACCTTTGAAATTATGTGTGCGTGAACACGTTAGAGACATTAGAGCAGCAGAAAAGGAAAAAACTGTGGAACATTTAAAAACGCTTCCACGGCATTTTAAAATTCATCATGGATGTGATCCAACCGGTCTCCGCGTGATCGGTATAGATAGGATTGTTACCGATTTACGCGGAGGTAATGTTAGCCGTAGGCTTGCTCAAAAAGAAAGCAGATGGATATGGACCCTCCGTACTCTTCAACCTCTGGGTCTCAATGAGGCTTTAAATTATTCTTCATTTCTCTGATCATTTTTAATTTTCCTTTTTATAATATAAAGAAATTGTTTTAATTGTTTTATTAGTCATCATATTTTAGCTGCTCTTAACAAGAAATGTTTTTTATCCATTTATTGTTATTTTGTATAACTGTTGTCATGCGCTATTACTTAATTTTTATTCTTAATTTTTATTTTTGCATATTTTACAGTATTGGTTTCTAAGATATTATATCTGAACGTAATTCCTTTATGCAAGAATCGTATCAGCTTCTTGAGCGAAGATTTGGAGTTCGTTGGAAGATGTACCAGTTTTTGAAGATTGTGATATTAGATATTATTATATGTATATTCTTTGGTGTATATGTCCATTATTTTATATATGTTTATATTGTCGTCATGTGTGTTATGAGTAAGATTATGGCTCTTATTTATATATTGGCACAGCGCAATCTGGATTAGAGTATTTGTTCTCTGCCGCTTTATTGTTCCCCCGAGTTGCAGCTCGGCGGCCGTGCGCATGCGCGGTTTTCCCTGTCTCTGGCTTCATTCAGAGCGGTGTCTTTCTCCCTGGTGACGTGTTCCCCGCCTTCCCCTACCACGTGATCTATGTGGGCGGGGTTTGGTGGTGTGCGCGTTGCCGGGGTGACGCCGGGTGGATGGGTCCATGGTCCGGGCAACTGCGCATGCGCCAATATACCGCTCAGCTTCACTCATTCAGGGGCAATTAACACGCTATATAAACTGACCCTAATCAGCCTTTGTATACGCCCCCGGAAGAAGGCATTCAGCCGAAACGTACGTAGGGACTGAGCACCTATAGGTATGTGGAGCCTCTTGTAATTATTCAGACCTTATTTATGTTATCCATGCCGCTGCTAGTGTACAATAGCGGCGGTTATATTTAGGCACTGTTTGCACTTTAGTGTTACATTATTATCGCTGCTATACTCTGTGTTGTGAGTTACAGCGTGGCATTGTGCAATACAAAATACCTAGTGTTAGCTTTCAGCATACTTGCATTTCATTGGCGGTACATAGTATATTATATGTATTACATATTATATGGTTTGTTTTGCACTTTCTAGCCTCTGGTACTAGTTATATTTGTATGTATTTGCACAAATTAGGGACCCAGGTGAATTTATTGAATTAGCACTGTTGCACTTTAGTGTTACCTTATTATCGCTGCTATACTCTGTGTTGTGAGTTCCAGCGTGGCATTGTGCAATACAAAATACCTAGTGTTAGCTTTCAGCATACCTGCATTTCATTGGCGGTACATAGTATATTGTATGCATTACATATTATATGGTTTGTTTTGCACTTTCTAGCGTTTGGTACTATTTATATTTTTATGAATTTGCACAAATTAGGGATCCAGGTGAATTTATTAAATTAGCACTGTTGCACTTTATATTGGCACATCTTATACTATATGCAGGGATTTTTTTGCATATCTTATTTATTATTATTTTTTTCTACATATCTCATTTTTGCACTTGACTCTCTAGCACTTTTTTGCACATATATATATATCATATTTGGGTTGTGCAATATATATATTATTATTTTTTTCAAATATTAATATATTTTTTTATAAAATTTTGTATTTACCATATTGTTTTTTCATATACACTGTTTTAGTAAATTTTAAAATTTTTATTTTCACACTTTCTTATTCTTGTGCATACATCTAATATAATATATTTTGTATCTGGGTATTACTTTATATTTTTCATATTTTTTGTGCCATATAGGTTCTAGTCTTTGAGGTGTCCTATCATACCATTATAGTGTGCTCTAATTTTATGAGCTTTATTTGTGTATGTTATTTCTTTAAAATTTGTATTATTATTAATAAAATTAAATTAATTTTATACAGTGTCTTTGTGTTGCACGTTTTTGTTTGGGATGATTTATATTAATATAAAAACAATAATTGTTTACATTAATAAATAAAGAGTGACTAATTTTAGGTGATTCCTTTGTATGTGAAAAAAGGTGCAAAATAGTCAGCTCATCTGGTAAACGGATTTCTCCACATCCACACTCGCACGGAAAGAGGCTGAGCAGCTGGTTGTAGACTAATAGGAGTCAGGAGTAATTCAGCGACAGACTGTGTCTTTTGAATTAAAATATAGCTTTTAATGAGCCATTAAAATAGAAAAAATATTGTCACTGATGGTGAACCACAAAAATAATACAGCATGTTACAGCCACATACACATAGTGCAGCGTTTCAACCAAAGTGTTTCGACAACCATCTTAACCCCTTCCCGACCTTTGACGCACCATATGCGTCATGAAAACCTGTGCCATTCCGACCTGTGACGCAGCATATGCGTCATGGCCGGATTGGGCTCCTGCAGGCCGGGTGAAAGGGTTAACTGTAATTTCACCCGGCCTGCAGGGACAGGAGGAGTTGTACTTTAGCCCAGGGGGGGTGGCTTCACCCCCCCCTGGCTACGATCGCACTGATTCGCTGTTGAAAGTGAAACTGCCAATCAGAGCGATTTGTAATATTTCACCTAAAAAACTGGTGAAGTATTACAATCCAGCCATGGCCGATGCTGCAATATCATCGGCCATGGCTGGAAACACTGATGTAAGCCCCCCCACCCCACCGATCTCCCCCCCCCAGCCCTCCGATCTGTGGTCCGCTCCCATCTGTCCTGTGCTCCGCTCCCCCGTCCTCCTGTCCGCTCCCCCCGTGCTCCAATCCCACCCCCCGTGCTCCAATCCAACCCCCTGCACTCCGATCCACCCCCCCGCACTGCGATCCACCCCCCCGCACTGCGATCCACCCCCGTGCTCCAATCCACCCCCCCGTGCTCCGATCCACCTCCCGTATTCCGATCCACCCCCCATGCTCCGATCCACCCCCCGTGCTCTTCCCCCCACGCCATCATACTTACTGAGCCTCCCGGGGTCCGTCCGTCTTCTCCATGGGCGCCGCCATCTTTCAAAATGGCGGGCGCATGCGCAGTGCGCCCGCCGAATCGGCCGGCAGATTTGTTCCAATATGAATTTTGATCACTGTGATAAAACCTATCACAGTGCTCAAAATAAAGAGAACAGTAAATGACCCCCCCCCCTTTGTCACCCCCATAGGTAGGGACAATAATAAAATAAAGAATTGTTTTTTCCCACTAAGGTTGGAGTTAATACTAGGGTTAAGGTTAGGGTTAGGGTTGGGTATGTGCACACGTATTCTGGTCCTCTGCGGATTTTTCCGCAGCGGATTTGATAAATCCGCAGTGCTAAACCGCTGTGGATTTATCGCGGATTTACAGCGGTTTTTCTGCGCATTTCACTGCAGTTTTACAACTGCGATTTTCTATTGGAGCAGTTGTAAAACCGCTGCGGAATCCGCAGAAAGAAGTGACATGCTGTGGAATGTAAACCGCTGCGTTTCCGTGCAGTTTTTCTGCAGCGTGTGTACAGCGATTTTTGTTTCCCATAGGTTTACATTGAACTGTAAACTCATGGGAAACTGCTGCGGATCCGCAGCGTTTTCCGCAGTGTGTGCACATACCTTTAGAATTAGGCTATGTGCACACGGTGTGGATTTGGCTGCGGATCCGAAGCGGAATGGCCGCTGCGGATTCGCAGCAGTGTTCCATCAGGTTTACAGTACCATGTAAACCTATGGAAAACCAAATCCGCTGTGCCCATGGTGCGGAAAATACTGCGCGGAAACGCTGCGTTGTATTTTCCACAGCATGTCAATTCTTTGTGCGGATTTCGCAGCGTTTTACACCTGTTCCTCAATAGGAATCCGCAGGTGAAATCCGCACAAAGAACACTGGAAATCCGCGGTAAATCCGCAGGTAAAACGCATTGCCTTTTACCCGCGGATTTTTCAAAAATGGTGCTGAAAAATCTCACACAAATCCGCAACGTGGGCACATAGCCTTAGGGTTAGGGTTGGGTTGGAATTAGGGTTGTGGTTAGGGTTAGGGGTGTGTTGGGGTTAGGGTTGTGATTAGGGTTATGGCTACAGTTGGGATAAGGATTAGGGGTGTGTTGGAGTTAGAATTGAGGGGTTTCCACTGTTTAGGCACATCAGGGGGTCTCCAAACGCAACATGGCGCCACCATTGATTCCAGCCAATCTTGTATTCAAAAAGTCAAATGGTGCTCCCTCACTTCCAAGCCCCGACTTGTGCCCAAACAGTGGTTTACCCCCACATATGGGGTAACAGCATACTCAGGACAAACTGCGCAACAATTACTGGGGTCCAATTTCTCCTGATACCCTTGAGAAAATAAAAAATTGCTTGCTAAAACATCATTTTTGAGGAAAGAAAAATGATTTTTTATTTTCACGGCTCTGCGTTGTTAACGTCTGTGAAGCACTTCGGGGTTCAAAGTGCTCACTACATATCTAGATAAGTTCCTTGGGGGGTCTAGTTTACAAAATGGGGTCACTTGTGGGGGGGTTCTACTGTTTAGGCACACTAGGGGCTCTGCAAACGCAACGTGACGTCCGCAGACCATTCCATCAAAGTCTGCATTTCAAAAGTCACTACTTCTTTTCTGAGCCCCGACGTGTGCCCAAACAGTGGTTTACCCCCACACATGTGGTATGAGCGTACTCAGGAGAAACTGGACAACAACTTTTGGGGTCCAATTTCTCCTGTAACCCTTGGGAAAATAAAAAATTCTGGGCTAAAAAATTATCTTTGAGGAAAGAAAACGTATTTATTTTCACGGCTCTGCGTTATAAACTTCTGTGAAGCACTTGGGGGTTCAAAGTGCTCACCACATATCTAGATAAGTTCATTTCGGGGTCTAGTTTCCAAAATGGGGTCAGTTGTGGGGGGTTTCTACTGTTTAGCCACATCAGGGGCTCTGCAAACGCAACGTGACGCCCGTAGAGCATTCCTTCAAAGTCTGCATTTCAAAACGTCACTACTTCACTTCCGAGCCCCGGCATGTGCCCAAACAGTAGTTTACCCCCACATATGGGGTATCACCGTACTCAGGAGAAACTGGACAACAAATATTGGGGTCAAATTTCTCCTGTTACCCTTGGGAAAATTAAAAAAATTCTGGGCTAAAAAATTATTTTTGAGGAAAGAAAACATATTTATTATTTTCACGGCTCTGCGTTATAAACTTCTGTGAAGCACTTGGGGGTTCAAAGTGCTCACCTCACATCTAGATAAGTTCCTTTCGGGGTCTAGTTTCCAAAATGGGGTCAGTTGTGGGGGGTTTCTACTGTTTAGCCACATCAGGGGCTCTGCAAACACAAATGGGTTTGAATGGCTACTAAAGGTAGCATCCTCACCTGTGACCTGTTTGCTTGTAATCAGTGTGTGTGCATAAAAGCTGAGTGAGTTTCTGGGATTTAGACTGACTCTTGCATCTTTCATCCAGCCAGTGATGTTTCTGGATTGTGAGTCATGGGGAAAGCAAAAGAATTTAGTTGAACTGCATAAAACAGGAAAGGGATACAAAAAGATATCCAAGGAATTGATCATGCCAGTCAGCAGTTCAAACTGTGATTAACAAATGGAAAACTCTGTAAAAACAAAACCACGGTCAGGCAGACCAACAAAAATGTCGTCCACAACTGCCAGGAAAATAGTTCGGGATGCAAAGAAAACCCCACAAATAACATCAGCTGAAATACAGGACTCTCTGAAAACTAGCGGTGTGACTGTTTTAAGATGCACAATAAGGAGGTACTTGAAGAAAAATGGGCTGCATGGTCGAGTCACCAGAAGAAAGCCATTACTGCACAAATGCCACAAAGTATCTCGCCTACAATATACAAAACAGCACAGAGATGAGCCTCAAAACTTCTGGAACAAGGTAATTTGGAGTGATGAGACCAAAATGGAACGTTTTGGCAACAACCATAAATGTTACATTTAGAGAGAGGTTCCAACATGACAACGATCCAAAACACAAGGCCAAGTCGACCTGTCATTGGCTACAGCAGAACAAAGTGAAAGTTCTGGAATGGCCATCTGTCTCCTGACCTCAGTATCATTGAGCAACTCTGGGGCGATCTCAAGGACACAGTTCATGCTAGATAGCCCAGGAATTTACAGGAACTGGAGGTTTTTTGCCAAGAAGAGTGGGCAGCCTTACCATCTGAGAAAATAAAGAACTTTATCCACAACTATCACAAAAGACTAGCTGTCATTGATTCTTAGAGGGGGCAACACACGGTATTAAGAAGTGGGGTGTTTGACCTTTTGATCAGGGTCATTTGGATGTTTTGGGTTGTCATTATGATTTAAAAAGAGAAAACACCATAGTCTACTATATAATTGTCTAAGGGTCACTTCTGTCTGTCTGTCTATCACGGATATTCACTAGTCACGGCCAGCCAGTGGGAGTAGACAAAAGGGCAAGGGAGGCCAGGAAGTATGCAGAGCGAGTCCCCGCCCACTCCGTACAGGCCCGGCCAGAAGCGCTGCAAAGGGGGTGGAGTCGCCATGAGGAGGGCGGAGCCGGCCGGGACCATGGGCGCTGTTGGGCCTACCGCGGCCAAAAGCCGGGGACTAAATTAGCGGCCGCGGTCATTGATGACGGCCGCGACAGCAGGAAACAGCGCAGCACATGCGTCGGTGACAGCTGCGGACGGAAGGTGAGCATATACTACATGGGCTGTGCAATATACTACGTGGGCTGTGCAATATACTACGCGGCCTGTGCAATATACTACGTGGCTGGGTAACATACTACGTGGCTGTGCAATATACTACGTGGACATGCATATTCTAGAATACCCGATACGTTAGAATCGGGCTACCATCTAGTTTGACAATAAATGGCTTCGCCCAACCACTAGCCATGAGTGGAGAAAAAGTTTTGGTGTTCATCCATATTCTCTCAAAAAAGGCCAAGAAAGCAAAAATTCTGCTGGGGTATGTAAACTTTTGAGTAGAACTGTAGGTACTTTGAGAAATCTAAGGTTTAACACATATTTTGGTTTGTTTCACATGTGTTTCTTTAGTCCTTTTTGCCATATATGCTCCTTCACGGTTTAGCTAGCTTCAGTCTGAATCTGAAATGTGAACATTCCCGTTAGAACAAGGAAAACCATTGCATGAACAATTGTGTTCTAACTTTTAACTGGTACTGTATTTGTAGATATACTGTATATATGGTAATGTATAGGTACAAGTACATACTGGTAAGGTTAACTGGAAATCCTATGTAGTCACTGTAAAATGGCTTTAGATGTCTAATGTCATATATAGGACACTAAGAATCCGTAGGACACTGGAATGTTAGAGCATAACTGATTAGGTAAGTTACGTCACACACCACTTTTATGCTGACGAGTTTAACAGTTGTGATCATTGCTTATCTATGAGTGAGACTTGTTCACATTAGCGATTTTCTGGTCTGTCTAGAAAAATTGCAGTTGTATTATTTTATAACGAATTACTTACCCGATTACTGTATGTAAACAATAGTAGAAAAGAAAATGACGCGTACTCATGCTACGGTGGTGCTGACTGTACGTGGAGTTATTCCACAGGCAGCCTCTGTACCCGTCTGCTATGTGACAGGGAGCTGCACACAGAGCAAATCATGTCTGCAATATGTGGATGTGACTTTGCAAGAAATCCATATGAACTTTGCCTAAGGCCTCATTCAGACGTCCGTTATGCAAGTACGATTTCAGTCCATATATGGCTGTTTTTCACCAGCATCATGGATGAGAAGGCTATGCATAGCACACAGATGGAATCCGTGTGCAGTCCATCAGCTGTCCGTGATTAAGATTGTAATGTATAGGAGAAGCTTAGTATTTTTTTCATACGTGAAAATTGCTTTTGAAACACTGATGGGAAAAACTGATACACTAACCAAACACTGATGAAACTCCGATCCAAAGCACTAATGATCCAAAAACATTGAAAAATAAATGAGCCCTATGATTGAATGCTGAAATGTGTATGCCACTGTGCATAATATTGCTCAATCTGTCCGTTTTGTGATATCCACCAATATAGATGATAAGTGTAAGGGATTTCTTAACTGAGTATTAGCTAAGATTGTTAGCTATCTGCAAGAACTTCTGTATGACAGGGATGTGGAACCTTTTTTCTATCAGGGGCCATTTGAATATTTACCAACCATATTTTTTGGACTATAAGACGCACCGGACCATAAGACACACCCCAAATTTTCAGTAGGAAAATGGGGGAAAAAAATTAATGCATCAAATTGGGGTCTGTCTTACAGTCCTGAATTCAGCTTACCCAGGGGGATTGGCAGCGCTGGTGGAGCGGAGTCATAGGGGGTGTTTGGTGGTCCGGCGATGATTTGACCCAGACTGGTGCTCAGGTTCGGTGGTGTGGATGGCTGTGGCAACATTTTGTGAAAGCCCGGAGACCCCGCACATCCGTTGCTGCAATGCGGTGGTCTCCGGGAAATCCCATCCCAGTCTGGTGCTGCAAGTTCGGAGGTGCGCGGTGGTGCTGGGGCATTTTGTGAAATTCCAAAGTCCCCGCACTTCTATTGCCTGATGCTGTGGCCTCTGGGAAATTGTCCGCCAGAAGCGGCGCATGCGCAGATTGAGATCTCGGCAACAAGATCTCGTCCCGAGATCTCGGGAGCCGAGATTTCGGAGCCGAGATCTCAATCTGTGCATGTGCCGCCTCCGGCAGCCATTTTCCCAGAGGCCAGATTGATTCCCTAGGTGCAGATTGAGATCTTGGCAACGAGATCTTGTCCCGAGATCTCGGGAGAGCAGATCTCATCGCCGACATCTCAATCTGCGCATGCACTCCCTCCTGCGGCCATTTTTTCAGAGGCCAGATTCATTCCTCAGGCGCAGATTGATATCTCGGCAATGAGATAGATGAGATCTCGGAGTCGAGATCTCAATCTGCGCATGCACCGCCTGCGGTAGCCATTTTACCGGATGCAACAGCATCGAGGCAATGGAAGTTCAGGGGCTCCGGGCTTCCACAAAATGTCGCAGGAGCCCCCCGCACCACCGAGCACCGTCAAACCGGCCGCACCAGGCTGGGATGGGAGCAGGATCATCGCCCTGCTGCGTCGGACCACTGGAAGAATCACCTGACTCCTGCTGCCACCACACTAACTGTAAGTACGCTCCGACTATAAGATGTACCCCCATTTTACCCAAATTCTTTTGGGGAAAAAAGTGCATTATATAGTCCAAAAAATAAGGTGTACAATAACTCGAGGGAGGTACAAAAATATCAACTTGAAATTTATCCTGCTATGTGTGGTCAAACATTTAATTAACTCACCCCTAATGTGATGGCTGGAACTCCTTCTCGTTAGTGTGACAATGTTAGGTGGTATTGGTGATGTTGCTGCTTGCAACTGCTTTTCCAGATTTACATCGGTCTAAAGCAGATTCAGCTCTTCGCCATGAATTTAAAAAAAAATTCACAGCAATAAGTTCTGAACACAGATGTATAATACACTGCAGGTATTTTCACAGTGGGAAATTCATCACTGCTCATGTAACATTTATAGAACTCAAGCAGTGGGAGGTGTACTGTATTTTCATCACATAGGAGACATTGAGACTGCTCTACATACATCACATAGAAGACACAGACTACCGTATGTACATCACGTAGGAGACACTGGGACTGCAGCATATACTGTACATTACACAGAAGATGCTATGTCCTAGCATCTTCTGTGTAATATACAGTATATGCTGCAGTACTGGGGCACATACATCATAGAAGACACCGGGGCATATAGATTACAGGAGGGGCTGGGACATATACATCACAGGAGAGGCTGGGGCATAAACATCATAGGAGTCTCCAGGACATTTACATCAGAGGAGAAGCCAGGACATATCTGGCAAAGGGATATCAAAAGACTTATCATTTCCAAACAGGAAACTGGTGTGTACAGGTGCATACTAAGAGTGGCCATCTCCATACACTCTTACAAAGTTGCACTCTGTAACGCTATAGCATGTAAACATGAAATAAATGAAATTTGAATTGCATTACCTCTCTAAAAAATGGGAAAAATTGAAGATACTTAGCGCATAATTTGAACAATTCATTCACACCCAGCAGCCACAATAAGGCGACCTTCATTGCTGGGAACCTAACTTAATGTGAATCCTCTGCTAGGCTGAAGACTACATTTATATCGATAGGTAGGATCCTGCTGTAATTAAAACCGCCACGGGCTGATGGGTGGAGTGCATACTGTATTGTAAAGCTGTTTTTTTTTTCAATTAGGTAGAAAATACCAGATTCTAGTGAATGAAGACTACAATGAGGTCCTACCAGTGGGAATGAAGTCATGCCAAGTAAGCATCATACAAAGAACATTTCGTGGCATATCCTATATTTTCGCACATGTAATTGAGATTTAGAAAAGGTGATAAAACTCTAATCTGCTGTAGGAAAAGCAGAAGTCTCTGAGTACATACCGTATATACTCGAGTATAAGCCGACCCGAATATAAGCCGACCCCCCTAATTTTGCCACAAAAAACTGGGAAAACTTATTGACTCAAGTATAAGCCTAGGGTAGGAAATGCAGCAGCTACTGGTGAATTTCAAAAATAAAAATAGATGCTCCATACCGTTCATTATTGCCCCATAAGATGCTCCATATAAAGCTGTGCCACATATAATGCTGCATACCGTTCATTATTGCCCCATAGATGCTCTGTATAAAGCTGTGCCACATACAATGCTGCATACCGTTCATTATTGCCCCATAGATGCTCTGTATAAAGCTGTGCCACATATAATGCTCCATATTGTTCATTATTGCCCCATAGAAGCTCCATATAAAGCTGTGCCACATATATGCTCTGCACTGTTCATTATTGCCCCATAGATGTGCCATATAAAGCTGTGCCATATAGTGCTCTGCACCGTTCATTATTGCCCCATAGCTGTGCCATATAGTGCTCTGCACCGTTCATTATTGCCCCATAGATGTGCCATATAGTGCTCTGCACCGTTCATTATGGCCCCATAGATGTGCCATATAAAACTGTGCCATATAGTGCTCTTCACCATTCATTATTGCCCCATAGATGTGCCATATAAAACTGTGCCATATAGTGCTCTGCACCATTCATTATTGCCCCATAGATGCTCCTTATAAAGCTCTGCCATATAGTGCTCTGCACCGTTCATTATTGCCCCATAGATGCTCCTTATAAAGCTCTGCCATATAGTGCTCTGCACCGTTCATTTGTGCCCCATAGATGCTCCTTATAAAGCTGTGCTACCGGTATATATAATGCTGCCTGCGGCTGCTGCAATAAAAAAAAGGAATGCCATACTCACCTCTCTTGCTTGCAGCTCCCGGCGTCTCATCCCGGCGTCTCTCCGCACTGACTGATCAGGCAGAGGACGGCGCACACTATATGCGTCATCGCGCCCTCTGACCTGCACAGTCAGTGCGGTGAGACGCCGGGAAGATGGAGCGGCGCCCGGTGTGTGGAACGGGGATAGGTGAATATGCGATACTTACCTGCTCCCGGCGTCCCGCTCCTTCCCCCGGATAGCTGGTCTTCGGTGCTGCAACTTCTTCCTCTATCAGCGGTCACCGTTACCGCTGATTAGAGAAATGAATATGCGGCTCCACCCCTATGGGAGTGGAGTCCATATTCATTTCTCTAATGAGCGGTCCCACGTGACCGCTGAACAGGGGAAGAACTGCGGCACCCGAAGACCGTGGGACTGCAGGGACAGCGCCAGGATCGCCAGGACTAGGTAAGTATGCCTCAGACCTCTCTCCCCCTCATCCGCCGACCCCACCGCCGACCGTGACTCGAGTATAAGCCGAGAGGGGCACTTTCAGCCCAAAAATTTGGGCTGAAAATCTCGGCTTATACTCGAGTATATACGGTATGTTTGATACATTTAAGGAAGATATTGGTTACTGTTGCACTAACTGGACAACCTCCTCACTCCTGATAGGGGGGCCATATCACAGCATGCACTGTGCTTTATGTATATCAATTCTTCAATTATAGCTAACCATGTCATTGACCACATCTTTATGTCAAAAGTGGCATTGTAGGGCAGTACTATGGTCCATATACAGCAATATTTATTTATCCTGGTAGTAAGGTGAACAGATCCTTCAGAGGTTTGTATATCCTTAATGTATAGGATTGACATTGCTCCAAATAAAGAAGTACGCTCTATGTAGATCTTGTTTTACGCCACGTTAGATGTGTTGAATAATAGACTAGAAGGTTCAGAATCAAGAATGCGAATGCTAACATAAAAGGAGCCCCAAAAGAATAGTAATAAAATATAACTTTTATTGAGAGTAAACATAAAAAAGAGTAACAATAAACAAATCAATACAGACACCACACTAAAAAGTACGCTCTAAGTTAACCCTGTGATAAATTCCTTCGTCTCAGAACCTGCCTGCAAGCGGAGGTTGGCACTCTACATCAGTTACCATGCAATTGGCGCCACGGCTTCTGTCCCTCTCTCCCCTGGAAAACCCTGTATATAAGTGATGACAGGCACCCATTCACGTCATGCTAGTGGTCATTCATGAATAGACTGCCAGGGCAAAGGAGCAAAAAGGGGGAATATAGGCAAACAAATTATGGTAAACCCCTAAAAGAGGAAACCTCAGTGCACAATCCTGAGACGTCTTAAATGATATAAGATAAGATAAACAAGACCCCTCTTTAGACACTAAACTCACCTAAACTGAATACCTGCCTAGACAGCGGAGGTTGGCACCCTACTTGACAGCGGCTATGGCCTCTTCACGGCGGCGTACCCTGGGAAGCCCTATTCTAAATATATATTCCCAGGGAGAGTGTATATATGTCTATAGGCAAAAAGGCTAAAATTCCACACTTGCAAACAGCAGGTCCCACATTCCGATAGTATAGTCCTGCCCCATATATGTACAACCTCCACTGTGAAGGATTACCCCTTCTTCCCACGTCACCAATCCGTGACGTCACTACACAGGCCCAGCTCTCCGGCGCCCCCTTTGTCTCTCAGGTCAGTAAGGGAACTGCACCTAGAGCAAATGGCCGCCGGAGAGACTGCCCTGTTACCCACACTGGGTATTCTAAGATTCGCAATCATAGTAAAAGGATCAGCCCAAAATTAATTTATGATTTAATTGCCTTAAGGGCGCACTAGATAATTACAAGAAATATACAATCACAATATATCAAGAGTTACAGTCAGAGTACAATATAACAATAATAATACAAGGCTTAAAGGTATAAGGCTGGAGGTCAATTTACCAGGTTGAAGGTCGCTTGTGGAAGCCGGGGGGGCGCAGCATTCCGCAGGTCCAAAACTTAGTTGCCGGGCAGCCCCCAGAAAGCGTGTGCTTGCTTCCCTCTGGCTGGTCTGCATGACCAGCTCTACCCTCACCTACTGTATTCTCACCCATCCCTTGTAGATTGTGAGCCTTCGCGGGCAGGGTCCTCAGTCCTCCTGTACCAGTTATGACTTGTATTGTTTAAGATTATTGTACTTGTTTTTATTATGTATACCCCTCCTCACATGTAAAGCGCCATGGAATAAATGGCGCTATAACAATAAATAATAATAATAATAATAGGGAAAATTTGATCAAGCCATTAAATGAAGACAGACAGAAGGGGCTACTTATCAGATGTGTAGCTGGTAACCTCTAAGTGTTTCACCACAACAGGCGCATCAGGAGGTGAGATAAATTCATGGAAATTGTACACAATTTTTTTTATTATGTGTTTTTTTTTTTTTTTAAACAGGACGATTCTGAAGACACAGATCGCTCAAATCTTAGCACGGAAACCAGTTACTTCACTGCGGAAATTGATGATTTGTTTGAGAAGACGGAACAAGAGGCATGAAACCACTTTCTTTATTTCTCCTAGTCTCCCCAAAATTGCATCTTGTCCTCATTTTGTTACTGCATGATTTACTTCAGTAGTGATTTTTTACTGGTTGGGAAAGCACTTGGTTAGCAGTGTGAATATGATTTTGGGCGCTTTTTTTCAATGACATTACAGTGTATGTGTTCCTTTCTTCTGACCTGTCATTCAACATATCGGTAGATGGCAACAGTGAGAGGCTTTGCACTCCACCAATTTAATGAACATACAGTTGTATGAAAAAGTTTGGGCACAACTATTAATCTTAAGCTTAATGTTTGTTTTTTTTGCAACAGCTATTTCAGTTTCATATATCTAATAACTGTTGGACACAGTAATGTTTCTGCCTTGAAATGAGGTTTATTGTACTAACAGAAAATGTGCAATCTGCATTCAAACAAAATTTGACAGGTGCATAAGTATGGGCACCCTTATCATTTTCTTGTTTTAAATACTCCTACCTACTTTTACTGACTTACTAAAGCACTTTTTTTGGTTTTCTAACCTCATTAAGCTTTGAACTTCATAGCCAGGTGTATGCAATCATGAGAAAAGCTACTTAAAGTGGCCACTTGCAAGTTGTTCTCCTGTTTGAATCTCCTCTGAAGAGTGGCATCATGGGCTCCTCAAAACAACTGTCTAATGATCTGAAAACAAAGATTATTCAACATAGTTGTTCAGTGGAAGGATACAAAAAGCTGTCTCAGAGATTTAACCTGTCAATTTCCACTGTGAGGAACATAGTAAGGAAATGGAAGAACACAGGTACAGTTCTTGTTAAGGCCAGAAGTGGCAGGCCAAGAAAAACATCAGAAAGGCAGAGAAGAAGAATGGTGAGATCAGTCAAGGACAATCCTCAGACCACCTCTAGAGAGCTGCAGCATCAGCTTGCTGCAGATAGTGTCACTGTGCATCGGTCAACTATACAACGCACTTTGCACAAGGAGAAGCTGTATGGGAGAGTGATGCGAAAGAAGCCGTTTCTGCAAGCACACCACAAACAGAGTCGGCTGAGGTATGCAAAAGCACATTTGGAGAAGCCAATTTATTTTTGGAAGAAGGTCCTGTGGACTGTTGAAACCAAGATTGAGTTGTTTGGTCATACAAAAAGGCGTTATGCATGGCGGCCAAAAAACACAGCATTCCAAGAAAAACACTTGCTACCCACAGTAAAATTTGGTGGAGGTTCCATCATGCTTTGGGGCTGTGTGGCCAATGCCGGCAGCGAGAATCTTGTTAAAGTTGAGGGACGCATGGATTCCTCTCAGTATCAGCAGATTCTTGACAATAATGTTCATGAATCAGTGACAAAGTTGAAGTTACGCAGGGGATGGATCTTTCAGCAAGACAATGATCCAAAACACCGCTCCAAATCTACTCAGGCATTCATGCAGAGGAACAATTACACTGTTCTGGAATGGCCATCCCAGTCCCCAGGCCTGAATATCATTGAACATCTGTGGGATCATTTGAAGAGGGCTGTCCATGCTCGGCGACCATCAAACTTAACTGAACTGGAATTGTTTTGTAAAGAAGAATGGTCAAAAATACCTTCATCCAGGATCCAGGAACTCATTAAAAGCTACAGGAAGCGACTAGAGGCTGTTATATTTGCAAAAGGAGGATCTACTAAATATTAATGTCACTTTTCTGGTGGGGTGCCCATACTTATGCACCTGTCAAATTTTGTTTGAATGCAGATTGCACATTTTCTGTTAGTACAATAAACCTCATTTCAAGGCAGAAACATTACTGTGTCCAACAGTTATTAGATATATGAAACTGAAATAGCTGTTGCAAAAAAAACAATTTTTATAAAACATTAAGCTTAAGATTAATAGGGCTGCCCAAACTTTTTCATATAACTGTAGGGACCACACAGCCTGGCCAAGTGCCATGCGTCTTTGACATATCACAGTTATGTTCATGGCTTCCCAGTGAAACCAGTAGTATTTCAATAATCATTCACTGATCATAAAGGAATTATTCCATTTCAAATATAATTCATTCTTTCCTCAGTATTTTTTGTTTTAAAAAAAAATATGCCGCACTATACTCACCTTCCCTGATATCCCCTTGAGCCTTCGCCACTGCTCATGAGAATATGGCATTGGCTGTGGCACTGATATTACCTTGATTATAGTGGCAGCCAATCAGTGAACTCAGTGGATCTGACATAGGCATTCTAGTGTAGACAGAATGCTCATCTTCAAGTGTCTTAACTCACTGATTGGCTGCTGTACAGTTGATGTGACGTCAATGCCGCAGCACTTGCTACATACCGGGAGCTGTGGAAGAATCTCGACAGGAGAATTGGGGAAGGGTGGTATTGTGCGGTTTGAGACTATATTTACAGGGGAAGAACAGCTTTTAATCTTTTAGAAACATATATCACACATAATGTTTGAATGACAGTTCTTTATTGTTGCTTAACTTAATTTTAGACGCTGAATGTGTGCGGTGGATCAAGCTCCAATTTTTGCTTTGGTAAGTGAAGCAGTAAGTTAAGCATATACAACCGCTATACAGTTTCTCCAAATTGACTGAAGGTTTAAGGTAATTGCAGAAAGTTTTATGATGCTGCAAAACCAACTAATTTTCCAGTCATAAAAGAGGCTTTTTGGATGGGATTTCAGGGAGTGAAACCAGGCAGTGTGGCTAAATGTGGATTCACAAACTACGCTTGACTGCACAATATTTCTACATCAATGAAAATATTACCAGAAGCATATATATTAACGACAAAGATTAACCAAAGCATATTATCATATGTGAGTTATGTTGTTATGAGATGATGGGTAACAGAGTATCTATTCCAGATATAATTATACTAGCTATTGAACCCGTTCTACGCCTGGGTTGCGAGCATTTATATTGCTCTATGGTCTCAATCCTGGTATGTGTTGCTTCCATCCTGCTCCCTAATCTTGTCATGTGCTGCTACCATCTTGCACCCCCATCCTGTCATATACTGCTCCCATCCTGCGCCCCCTTCCTGTTATGAGCAGCCCCCATTCTGCGCCCTCATCCTGTTTTGTTCGCCTCCATCTTGTCATGTGCTACTCTCTTCCTGTGCCCTCATCCAGTCATGTGCTCCCATCCTGCGCCGCAATCCTGTCATGTGGTGCTCCCATCCTGTCATGTGGTGCTCCCATCCTTTCATGTGGTGCTCCCATCCTGCACCCCCATGCTGTCATGTGCTGCTCCCATCCTGCACCCCATCTTGACATGTGCTGCTCCCATCCTGCGCCCCCATCCTGTCTTGTGCTGCTCCCATCCTGCGCCCCCATCCTGTCGTGTGCTGGTCCCATCCTGCACCCCCATCTTGACATGTGCTGCTCCCATCCTGCACCCCATCCTGTCATATGCTGCTCCCATCTTTCTCGTCCTGCACCCCCATTCTGTCATGTGCTGCTCCCATCCTGCCCCCCCATTCTGTAATGTGCTGCACCCATCTTGTGCCCCCCATCCTGTCATGTGCTGCTCACATCCTGCGCCCCATCCTGTCATGTGCTGCCCTCATTCTGTCATGTGCTGCTCCCATCCTGTGCCACCATCCTGTCATGTGCTGCTCCAATCATGCGCCCCCATTCTGTCATGTGCTGGTCCCATCCTGTGCCCCCATTCTGTCATGTGCTGCTCCCATCCATATGCCCCGTATGCTGCTCCATAAAGGTTGATGGCCCCCATAAGATGCTCCATAGCATAATATGCCCGGTATGCTGCTCCATAAAGATGGCCCCCATAACATGCTCCATAGCATAATATGCTCCATATAATGCTCCATAAAGGTTGATGGCCCCAAACGATGCCCCATAGCATAATATGCCCCATGTGCTGCTCCATAAAGATTAGTGGCCTCATAAAATGCTCATATGACATAAAATGCCCCGTATGCTGCTGCGATAAAAAAAAAATGACATACCTCTCTTCGCTGGGCACCGTGTGCTGGGGGCCTGAGCAGGCGGGGACACCAGTGCACTATGGGGTCAGGTGCGGGAGTCGCCGCTGGCTCAGGCCCCTGGCACTTGAGATATTCATCTGTCCCCGTTCCACTGCCGCACCGCTCTGTCTTTCGGGTCCTCTGGCTGAGGATGCGGAAGACAGAGCCTGGCGGTGGAACGGGGACAGGTGAGTATCGCATACTCACCCTCCTGGCACGTCCCTGCTTCTTCTTCGGAGATCGCGGTATACGTTCAGTGCTTACGCATACCGCGAGGAGGGGAGAGAAGAACATGTCTGAGACAGGTACATCTCTTACATATTGGTCACCCATCATGGACGCGTAACCTTAAACTCTCTATGAGAGCTGTGCAGGACCCACCAACACCAGAGTAGACTCCCAACACCTAGAAATGTCTTTATGCAGTGGTTCTCCTAAAAAATATTTCTATATATGCGCTTCTAACTGTAATTGCTCTTGATACCATATTGTTGGTTGAAAATAAGTTCTAATGTCATCCTGAATGCATCGTGGAATCATGGAGATGAAACTTTCACAAGTTTCAAAAAAGGACTGCACACGTCCCTCTTTATGTAAGGAGGCCTCAGCCCAGTCCATCCGAAGCAGAAACGACAGCTTGTCTAGAAAGATCTTGAAAGGAGGAGCCTGGTCGTGAATCCATACTTGCAGAATGGCTTTAATACCGACTGCCGCCACCATATGTAGTAGTTTATGGGTCCCTGGAGAGCACATGTATTTTATCTTGTTTTAAATATCCAAAGATGGCCCATAGGGTCTCATTAGGAGTAAAGCTTGTCAGATGTGTGGTGGTGAACTGATGCACTCTAACCCGAAAGGCTCGATTGACCGGGCATGTCCACAGGCAGTGAAACAAATTGGCTTGGGGGAGTGGCACTTAAAACACCTGGAGGTTGTGTATAGCCCTATTTTGTATCCTTTTTGTGGAGATAAATAGGATCTATGACAGATTTTCAGTCTCATTTCTAGAAAACAAGCTGAAGGCTTCATCTAAAGCTTCCAGAATGGCACTGCAGGACAAGGTGTGGTCCTCGATCTGCCACTTTGTTAGCGGAAATTGAGATTGATCATATTCCAAGGCTATATGGATGAACTTGTAATTGGTGGCTATTTGGCCAGATGAAGAATTAGATTTAGCGAACCATCTAAGCAGTTATCGTCTCCACTCTTGCTCAGGAAGATGTGTTAGTATTTTTGTTATGTAAGTCTATTTGTTATGTATTTTTGTTTTTGTTATGTAAGTCTTAGCTTGTAGGTATTGCAAAGAAGGGAATATAGTGGTAGGTTATTTAGACTGCATCTCCTCCATTGAGTACACACGGAGTTCCTCTAAGTGCAACAGGTGTTTAATAGATATTATATCTTGAGGGTGCCACCTATAAAAGACAGGGTGAGAATGTCCATGTTGAAAATGAGAGTTATTAACTAGTGGGAGAAGGAGAGATGCCCAGGGAGAGAGTCGAAACTGTTGGTGTATTTTCTGCCATGCCTTCCATGTACATATCAGAAATGGGTTTGATCTTACCTCAACCAGCAATTTTGTATAAGAGAGGTGTAAGAGGGCAGGAAGAGCCAGCTGCAGTGTGAGACAACACATAAATAGTTGATACATTTCTTCTCTTTAGGACAGGGGTCCCCAACCTTTCTTACCTTGAGAGCCACATTCCGCTATGAAAGTTGGTCGAGAGCCACAATGCAGATAAAGACGTAGTCAAACCAATTTACTAGTAAAAAACAAGAAACAAATGGAAGCTAACATGTAGTAGAACTTCAACAGTGCTATGAAACTTGAAAATGTCCAACTTAATAGTTCAGTGTGAAATCTGGCACTGCATGTTTTCTGCCAGTGTTTCAAAATCTGGGTTGTAATTAGTGAGAGCCATGCGCATGCAGTCATCCAGGTGTTCATCAGTCAAGCGAGATCTGTATTTAGATTTTAATATTTTCAGAGCTGAAAAACCTGATTCACAAAGATATGTTGATCCAAAGCAGGCATGCAGTCGTTTCGAAACAGATTTCAGAAGAGGGTACTTGCAGCGTTCAACTAATCTCCAGAAGTTATCCTCCTGAGACCTGGATTTGAGCAACAGATCAGTGTTCAATGTTATAATCTCATTTTCAAGTTGAGAGGTGTCCATTTGAAAAGCAGTTGCAATTTCTGATGAAATTACAGAAATATCAGTGGTCATAAATGGATTGGACATAAATAAAGCTATGGCTTCAACACAATGAAACTCTGAAAAACGTTTCTCAAATTCTTTGTTAAGTTTTTCACAACTTTCAAGGTAGACATTTTTATCAAATGGGGTGTTCTCCTTTAACAAATGTTGCAAACTTGGGAAATGATGAAACACACCTTTTTGTAGCTGAGTTTGGCACAATTTTAGCTTTTGTGTAAAAGCGTTTACTGCCCCAATCATTTCAGTTATTGTTTTGTCTTTACCCTGAAGCTCACGGTTGAGGTCATTTAATTTTGATGTTATATCAGTTAAAAATGCCAGGTCTGCCTGCCACTGGGAGTCTGAGATTTCAGCACAGAGGTCATCTTTCAGTTCTAAAAACTGAATGATTTCTGGTAAAAGGCTCTGAAAACGTTCTAACAGTTTCCCTCTGCTTAGCCAACGTACTTCAGTGTACAAAAGAAGGTCTTTGTATTGGCTATCAAGCTCTTCAAGAAAAGACTTAAAGAGTCTATGCTGAAGTGGTCTAGCTCGTATAGAGTTCACAATCTTCACAACTACTTTCATAACATGCTGGAAGTTAATGACTTTGGTACATAGAGACTCCTGGTGAATAATGCAATGATAATTAAGAAAGTGAGGAAAGTCATGGTCATTCCTGCATAATGTGACAAAACCAATTTTAGACCCAATCATTGCAGGTGCACCATCAGTTGTAATGGATACTAGCTTCTGGAGAGGTATGTTGTGCTCTTGTACATAAGTCTTGAAAGCAGTGTAAATATCTTCCCCTCTGGTTTTCTCCTTTAATGATATTACTGCTAGCAAATCTTCTTTTACACTCAGGTCTTCAAACACCATTCGTATATAAATGTTAAGTTGAGCTGTGTCGACTACATCCAAGGATTCGTCAAACTGCAAGCTGATGAAGTCACACTTTTCTAAGTCTCTCTTCAGCTGGTGACGTATATCTTCAGACATAGATTCAATTCTCCGAGTTATAGTGTTTCCAGATAGTTGAAGGCTTTTTATAGCAGAAATAATATCGGAGTTTTTCTTAAAATCTTGGAATAGTGAATCTGCGGCTGCAAGCATGGCATCTTTAACTATTTCTCCATCCTCAAATGGTTTTTTCCTTTGGGCAAGAATATGTGCAACTTTAAAGGATGCAATTGTAGCTGCTTTAGATTTATTGCGTGGCTTTCTAAATACAGCTTGTTGGGCAGTCAAAGCACACTTCAAATCTTCGACTTTTATCTTTCTTAGATTAGTGCCCTTTGGATATTCCTGGTCAAACTTCTTGTGTGTTGTTGTGTAATGACGCTCGACATTGCACTTTTTCCCAATGGATACAGTGGCCTGACATATAAGGCAGATACACTTGTCCCTAAAATGAGTAAAAAGATATTGTTCTTCCCATTCTTCATGAAAACTGTATGAGTATGAGCGCTTCTTTTTTTGTGAAGGACCTTCGTTAACAGAAGCCATGATTTGGATGGGTTCTGAACCTGAAATGTGGATGATAAATACTATCACAATGTGTAAGTCTCTGGTTAACCTATAAATATAGCTTTATAGCACATACTTTTGGTTCGGGTAAGGATCATTATTTCTTACCTCTGTAGAGCTGTTCTTTGCACGTTTCTATGCAGGAACTCTAGTCTTCTTTTGTAAGTGCTGCTGTTCACTGCCTCTTCCCCCAGATGCAGACCTTAAAAAAATTTGGATCCTGTAGCAGAGAGACAAGAATTTGTGTTATGAGTGTCCAAAACTGCACATTTAGATGAGCACTTCCCACTGCAATTAATACTTACCTCTGTAGTGCTTATTGCTGTCCTCTAATTTCCCAGTAATGGAGGGAAGTTGTTTCGACAATGGCGTCATTTTTTTTTTGTGCTTTTCATATTCCACGGCCATAGGAAAACCTAGAGAAGGCACAAATAATAACATGCAGATTTTCACTTTCACTCTGGTAACCAGGGTAAACATCGGGTTACTAAGCGCGGCCCTGCGCTTAGTTACCCGATGTTTACCCTGGTTACCAGTGAAGACATCTCTGGATCGGTGTCACACACGCCGATCCAGCGATGTCAGCGGGAGATCCAGCGACGAAATAAAGTTCTGGACTTTCCTCAGCGATCAACGATCTCCCAGCAGGGGCCTGATCGTTGGTCGCTGTCACACATAACGATTTCCTTAACGATATCGTTGCTACGTCACAAAAAGCAACGATATCGGTAACGATATCGTTATGTGTGACTGTACCTTAAGGCTGCATTCTATGAAGGTGGCTGTTATGTTTTTTTATCCCTATTACCCCAGAAATACTGACTTTTATAAATTTCGCGCCATACCTGTTTTGAGTCAGGGAGGTGTTTTCTCTCCGACTCAAGCACCTTGCATCCATTCATCATGCCCCTCTGGCCCCCGGGAGCCTCTGTGTCTCCTCAAGTCAGCGGCGCCTGTACTGTACAATCATTATTCAGGCATGCGCCATCCACGCTGCCCTGGAACTTACATCCACTGATGTACTGATATCGCACCTGCGTGTAGCAGAGGCCCCAGATCCCACCCTGCAGTGTGTTATGATTTTTTCACACTGCGGGGCTGGAAATCTGGTGCCTGCACAGCGAGTCTCTGCGCCTGTCCCCATCTCCATCCGCCTATTTCCGACGTATTACAGGTGCAGAGATCTGCACTAGACAGGCAACAGATTCAGCCCCGCAGGAGGCAGATGAGGACAGCCGCAAAGAGACTTACTGCGCAAGCGCCAGATTCCCAGCCCCATAGTGTGCATAAATCATAACCCACTGTGGGGTGGGATCTGGGGCCTCAGCTACATGCAGGCCTGATCTCCATACATCAGTGGATGTAAGTTCCAGGGCAGCGCGCACGGCGCATGCCCGAAAAATGATTGCACAGCGTAGGTGCCGGTGACGTGAGGAGACAGAGGAGGCGGCGCCCGGGGGACTGAGGGGGATGATGGATGGCAGCGAGGCGCTTGAGTCAGGGGGAGAAAACTTACCTCCCTGACTCAATACAGGTATGGCGCGCAATTATATTTGTATTTCTGCATTACTCGTGATAAAAAAACATAAGAGCCACCTTCAGAGAATGCAGCCTTAGGGTACCGTCACACAGTGGCATTTTGATCGCTACGATGGTACGATCCGTGACGCTTCAGCATCGTAACAATATCGCTCCAGCGTCGTAGACTGCTGTCACACTTTGCAATGTACGACGCTGGAGCGATAATTTCATGACGTATGTGCGATGTAGAAGCCGTTGGTTACTATGCGCACATCGTATACGATATCTGTTACAGTCGGAAATGGCGGACACAACACTGCAAAAAACGTTACATGTAACGTTTTTTGCAGCCGACGGTCCACCGCAACACGACGCAACCGTCGCACAACGGTTGCGAAGTGTGGCAAAGCGTCGCAATGCGTCGCTAATGTTAGTCAATGGAGAAAAAACGCATCCTGCTAGCAATTTTGCAGGATGCGTTTTTTCACCTAAACGACGCATAGCGACGTGCAGTGCACAACGCAAGTGTGAAAGTAGCATAATACGCGATTCAGCACTTGATATTGGGGGGTGATGTCTGTTTCGGTGTCTGCCCGCACTATCTTCCCCTCAAATAGAATCAGCGCCCCTGGGGAATGAGATTATATGAAATGCAGACGTCTGTGATCCCGGAATCCTACAGGACAGGTAATGTCATTATATTGACATCCAACGAAACTACTGGTGACCCTGTGCCATAAACTAATATTGTGCGGTCATGTGACAGGCTCCAGAGATAATGAGGCTCCCTGCACATTTGGAGGCCAGCGCACATAATATGGGGGCCAGGAGCATGTGAAGTACCTGTATCAGAATGTCACACAGACCCGGACATTGCAGCGATTAATGGTGCAGTACAAAGTCTTGCGAGATTTGTGAAGTCTCGCGAGACTTTGTGCGACTTTAACAGATCACAGTGACCTGCTTCACTGCCCAGGAGTGAATGCAGTTGCTGACGCAGGACAGGGCAGGTATTGCAAGCGGCGGGGCGGCTCCTTTCTCACATAGCAGGAGCAGGTGGCGGGGCGGGTATTATACACAGCGGGGCGGGTATTACAGCCGGCGGGGCGGCTCCTTTCCCCACATACCAGGAGCAGGTGGCGGGCGGGTATTAACGCAGCGGGGCAGGTATTAAAGCCGGCGGGGCGGCTCCTTTCCCCACATACCAGGAGCAGGTGGCGGGCGGGTATTAACGCAGCGGGGCGGGTATTACAGCCGGCGGGGCGGCTCTTTGGGGACCTTTTTTTCAGTGACCATCGGCGAGCCACATGCCTGGAGCAGGCGAGCCACATGTGGCTCGCGAGCTACGGGTTGGGGACCCCTGCTTTAGGAGCTAAATAGATTGGGAGAGTATGAAAAAGATAGAGAAGACGCAGTAATTCTATCATTTTGATTAAAATGGCTCTGCCTAGGTATGACAGATTAAAATCCTTTCATTTATCGAAGGTGGATTCTAAGTTATTGAGATATAAATTTGTATTGGTTTTGAATAATTAGCAGGTGTCTTATCAGATTTTTTAATGAGCAATTAATTTATTGTTTTGTCTCATTTGATATTATAGCCCATCAAGACTTCCACCTCTTCTAATTTTCGTATAAGGGAATGCAGGACCTGTTTGGGGTTAGTTACTATCAGCAAAATATCATCTGCAAATGCCGTGACCTTTAACTCTCTAGAGCCCACCATAAGTCCCCTAAAAGTAGGGATCTGCAATAGGTGGCATAGTAAGGAGTCTATAGAGAGGTTAAATAGAAGGGGTGGCAGAGGATATCCCTGTTTGGCTGCCCGAAAGAGATCTATTGCTGGTGCACCACAACCATTAACCGTCACACAAGTATTTGCATTTATATGAAGGTATTGAATATATTGCAGGAATCTCGGGCCAACATTTCCCCTGCCTAGAACTTCATACAAAAAAGGCCATGCCACCTTATCAAAGGCCTTTTCGGCATCCAGACTCATCAGCATTGCGGAATGTCGTGATGCGTCTTGGGCCAAGACCGTGGCTACGACCTCCAGGCGTATATTTGCCACACTGCTCCATCCCTGGGTAAAGCCAGTCTGAGCCCCACAAAGAAGGCCAGGCAGCAACATTTGCAGATGGTTTGCTAAGATCTTCTCCAGAAGCTTACAGTCATGGTTGAGGAGTGAGATTGGGCGGTATGATTGTGGAAGTAATGGGTCTCCGTTAGGTTTAGGGATAACTATAGTTCGTGAGTCAGTGTTTCAATCGATAGAAGCCCCTTGAGGGAAAGCTGCATTGAAAAGGTTAGTCAAAATGGGAGCTAAGTCATCAGATAGAATCTTATAATATTCTGCAAAGAGACCATCAGGGTCTGGGGTCTTAACATTGAAAGCGTCAGTTATAGCCTGTCTCACTTCGTCCTCCATTATTATTGAGTCTAACTTCACTTGTTGCTCAGTGATCAGAGATGGGAGATTAATTGAATTAAAAATGGAGTTAATCGCTGGGAGGTTGGCAGGGGCTCTGTATGTGTCCTCATAATAATCACTGAAAATTTGCTTGATCTCTTAACCGTCAGTCATCTGCTAGCCCATTACTGGGTACTACAGCTTAGTAACTGGCTTATAGGGCTGCTTGTGTAACGCGGTGTAACACAGTCTGTTAACGCTGCTATTAACACTGTGTGACCAACTTTTTACTATTGAGGCAGCCTATGCAGCCTCAATAGTAAAAAGATATAATATTAAAAATAAGTACAAAAAAAATGGTGCCATTCTCACCTTCCGCCGTCCACCGATGCGCGCGAGCGGCGAGGCTGCCGCTAGCTTCCGTTCCCACAGATGCATTGCGAAATTACCCAGATGACTTAGCGGTCTCGCGAGACATCGGGACAACTTCGGTGGAAGCCGGAGGGTGAGTATATAACTTTTTTATTTTAATTCTTTTTTTAACAGAGGTATGGTGCCCACACTGCTGTATACTACATGGGCTTTGTTATATACTGCGTGACTGATATATACTACGTGGGCAGTGTTATATACTGCGTGGGCTGTGTTATATGCTACGTGGCTGCTATATACCACATGGCTGTGCTATATACTATGTGGCTGCTATATACTATGTGGCTGCTATATACTATGTGGCTGCTATATACTACGTGGCTCTGCTATATACTACGTGGCTCTGCTATATACAGTACTACGTGGCTGTCTGTGTTATATAGTACGTGGGCTGTGTTATATACTACGTGGCTGTGCTATATACTACGTGACTGCTATATACTACGTGGCTGTGTCATATACTACGTGGCTGTGCTATATACTACGTGTCTGCACTATATACTACGTGGCTGTGCTGTATACAACGTGGCTGCTATATACTATGTGGCTGCTATATACTACGTGGCTGCTATATACTATGTGGCTGCTATATACTATGTGGCTGCTATATACTACCTGGCTGTGCTATATACTATGGGCTATGCTATATACTACGTGGCTGCTATATACTACGTGGCTGTGTTATATACTACATGGCTATGCTATATACTACATACTACGTGGCTGTGCTATATACTACGTGGCTGTGTTATATACTACGTAGCTGTACTATATCCTACACCCCGAATCCCCAACATCCAGCACCCCGAACCCCCGACATCCTTCGACCAATCAGCGACAGACGCAGTCCAGCCGCGAATTGATGCGGGATTTAAACCACGCTTCGCTGATTGGTCGCTCCTGGCCGGCCGTGACCAATCAGCGATATTGGCACGGGATTTAAACACCGCTTCAGTGATTGGTCGTGCACTGCCTGCCGCGACCAATCAGCGATATTGGCACGGTATTTAAACACCGCTTCAGTGATTGGTAGCTCACGGCCGGCCGCATCCAATCAACGATATTGGCGTGGTATTTAAACACTGCTTCGGTCATTGGTCGTGCCCGGCCGGCGCGACCAATCAGCGACAGGCGCAGTCCGGCCGCGAATTGGTGCCAGATATGAACCATGTTTCACTGATCAGCCAGCCGGGCGCGACCAATTAGCGATATTGGCGTGGAATTTAACACCCACTCACTGCGCGACGTACATACATACATACATATTCTAGAATACTCGATGCGTTAGAATCGGGCCACCATCTAGTCTATATATATAATCGCCAGTTGGGACTTCCGGCCGCTGTCCCCGAATCCCATAAGGCACCGCAGCAGTGTCACTTGCACAAGTGACATACACGTCTCCGCTATTCCCACACAAGCACAGTAACAGCTACGTCGTTACCACGCATGCGCGGGAATAGCGGTAACGTGCATGTCACTTGCGCTTGGGCAAAAATGCAGAGGGATGATATAGAACAGATATGTAGGAAAGTGCAAACGGTGTGAGACATGTCCGCTGCTCCTGTTAGCACCACTAAGCATACACTGATATTAGTTTACCGCACTCCCGATGCAATAGCATCAGGCCTATTTCTAGTATAGCAATAATCACAGACTCCTATAAAGCCCAGGAGCATCACCATGGCAGAGCATGGCTATGGTCGCCCATCATCACCCTGCATTTAAACCATAGAAAGGGGGGCAGTGGGCCCCTGGATTGTGTGCTTTATATGAGTAACACAGCCAGTTTGTGAACGTGCACCAAATATGGGACCCAACATTTGAGGTACCAGTGTGTTATATATCAGGTGTTGCTAAGAGCTATAAGTAACAGGATCAGTGCTACCTTTTTATTTTGAGAATGTTATAAAGCACCTTCATTCATCATTGTTACAATTAATTATACTTGTTTGCATACATGTAGATAAAACATTATTGACTGGAGAAAGTACCACGGAAAAGAGGTTACTTGGACTTACCACCTTGGGCCTATCAATGAATACCAGGTAATAGGGAATATTGATTTCCGATTTTCAAGTTTTTGTTATCTAAATTAGCAGAAAAGCTTGGCCATAGATATTCCATTATCGTCTACCAATTCTCCTTTAACAACCAGAGTGTAATATCTGCAACATACAGTTGTTATTTCTCTTTGAGGTGTAGTTGATGTACAAGTTTAAGTGCAAAAGGTGAAAATGTTCCATTTGATGAACAGCTATTTGATGAGGTGTATAGCCGGCTGTGATGGGATTGTCTGCCATCCTCCTGCATGCCGGTGGTTGGTGCTGATTGATAGTTTGGGTTGGCGGCATGGCTGCTCTGCTGGCCCAAACTATGCACCCTCTGATGATGCAAGCACAAGAGGCTTTTCCTCTGCAGCATCAAAGGAGCGCAGGGGTATTATAACTACCGTAGATCTGGACGGCTTCAAAGCACTTACAAGCATATAACAAAGGTGTTGTGAAATGATGAAAATATTCAATTATGACATTTTTTGCGTTTTGTTTTTATGATTGTGCTGTAAAAATACAATACAATCATTGTGCTGTAAAAATGGAAACCGGATTCCCCAGGTCTGTAGGATTATGGAAATACCAAACTTACATTTTTTTATGTAAGTGTTTAATAAAAAAAGTTCAGAAGTTTGAAAAAAAAAAAAATTTTGGTTTGTGTCGCCATTTTCTAAGAACGGTAACATTTTTACTTTGTCAAAAATGGAGCTGTCTGAAGGCTTGTTCTTTGACTGATGAGCTGGCATTTTCGTTGATAAATGTTGGGTTATTTACGACGTGCTGAATTGTAATTTTTAAGGACGTGTGATGACTGAAAAATCTAAATTCTGGCGTCTTGATTTTTTTTCTCATTACTGCCTTTACCGATCGTGTTAATTTATTTTATATTTTGATAGATTGGACTTTTATAGACATAATGCAAAATTTTTATTTTTTTATTTTTTTAACTTCTTTATTTTTAATGGGGTAAAATTCTGAGATTAAAATGTTTTAACTGGTCACTTTATTTTTTAGTCCCCTTAAGGGACTTGAACTTTTGATCGTCTTATCACTTATTCTATATACTACAATATTGCAGTATTGAAGTATATGGTGAAAATCGACATCTCCTTTGGGTTTCAGAGAAGGACTATCTAGTGACAGCGGCCTTCAAAAGGCTCACGACTGCCATGGTAACACATGTAAGACTGTGCACTCTCTGGCTGTGATGTCAGTCCCTGTGTGGTTAAATGCCACTGTCTGAGACTTTAAGAATAAAGAGGTTATGGTGGCACTGAAAGGTCTAATCATTTTGGTGGTGTGGGGTTGGGGCACATACACAATAGAGGAGTAGGAGGCAGCTCCAATTGGATTCCCATTCAGGGGATAGAGCAGATAGAATGTGATCATTAAAGAATGGGGTGCTGGTGTGCTGCCAAGGAGGATAGTGAAGACTTGAAAGGTAAATGTAGATAACTTTATTCTAAAGGACTTACCAACGATCACGACCAGCGATACGACCTGGCCGTGATCGTTGGTAAGTCGTTGTGTGGTCGCTGGAGAGATGTCACACAGCTCTCTCCAGCGACCAACGATCAGGGGAACGACTTTGGCATCGTTGAAACTGTCTTCAACGATGCCGAAGTCCCCGGGTAACCAGGGTAAACATCGGGTTACTAAGCGCAGGGCCGCGCTTAGTGACCCGATATTTACCCTGGTTACCATTGTAAAAGTTAAAAAAAAAGTAAAAAAAAAAAAACAGTACTTACTCACATTCCGATGTCTGTCACGTCCCCCGGCGTCAGCTTCCCTGCACTGACTGTGTCAGCGCCGGCCGTAAAGCAGAGCACAGCGGTGACGTCACCGCTGTGCTCTGCTTTACGGCCGACGCTTACAGTCAGTGCAGGGAAGCTGACGCCGGGGGACGTGACAGACATCGGAATGTGAGTATGACAGCGGGTGATCAGCGACCAAAAAAAGGTCCTGATCATTCCCCAGTGACCAACGATCTCCCAGCAGAGGCCTGATCGTTTGTCGCTGTCACACATAACGAGATTGTTAGCGGGATCGTTGCTACGTCACAAAAAGCGTGAGGTTGCAACGATATCGGTAACGAAATCGTTATGTGTGAAGGTACCTTAAGTGTTCTGGATCGCAAACCAGTTTTTGCCTCCGGACCAGAGCCTTTATCAGGTGTTACCCATCAAAGGGCTAAGTGGTGTGCTATTCACGTGTACCTGGCAGTTACGTTAAAGCGATCCTCATTGCCAGGATGTAATGCCAATGTATTAGATAGATAGAAGAAAAGCCGGTATTTCATGTGCCGCGATCAGTAAAATCACACTGACAGGTTAGAATAGAATAGATATATACACATAGAATACATAGATATATAGAAGTCAGTGACACACACATATATATGTATGTATATATATTACATAGATAGAAGAAAAGCCGGCAAAAGTCAGTAAAGTCACTGCAGGAGCCAACAGGATAGAATAGATGGATTACATACAGTAAATACATATATAATAGATAAATAGATGTCAGTGGTGACAAATACAATTAGTCCAGTGTGTATGCAGCTTACTGTACATGTATTTAATTAATAAAAAATTATTTTTTGGAAAAGGATTTTGTGGCATGCAGTTTTCGGAACCAGCAGAGCAGATGGAAAGCCAATGTTTGGGAGCCAATGTTTATAGCCTGGGAAGGGGGTAATACCCATGGAGCTTCCCAGGCTATTAATATCAGCTCACAACTGTATACTTAGCCTTTACTAGCTATTAAAATGGGGGACCCTAAAAAACATGACGTAGGGTCCCCCTATAATTAAAAACCAGCAAAGGCTATGCAGACATCTGCGGGCTGATATTAATAGCCTACAAAGGGGGCATGGATACTGGTCCCCCAGGCTGAAAACATCAGCAATCAGCCGCCTCCAAAAAGGCGCATCTCTATTATGCGCCAATTCTGTCACTTAGCCTCGCTCTTCCCACTTGACCTGAAGCGGTGGCAAGTGGGGTAATAGTTTGGGGGGGGGGAGTTCATGTCACCTTTGTATTGTCAGGTGACAGCAAGCCCCGAGGTTAGTAATGGAGAGGTGTCAATAAGATGCCCCCATTACTAAACCCATAGTCACATTGTATGAAAACACAGACACCCAGAAAAAGAAGTCCTTTAATTGAAAAAAATGACACAGACTCCTTTAATAAATCTTAATTAAACCATACTTACAACCTCGCCCTTTCCCTCAACGCCGATTTTTCATGGCGAACATGGCCGAATTAGATATTTTCTGTATTCCCCACTGCTAATCAGATTATACTTTGCTGTAACTTATTGCAACATTTGTAGAATGAACAGTGAAACATTTAGTTTGTATCATATTATTTAGGTCTCTTATAAATGTGGATGAATTGTCAAGTATTTCAATCGATCAGAAAAATTCTCCATTGCAATGTACTACTCCCGGAAACGGTGAAACTTCAGCGAGACACAGCACTCCAATCAGCCCAGGTATGGACAGGTTTATATTCACTTGTTTCATGTAGTATTTGGGTTCTGCTGCTCAGATAATATTGCATTTCTAGTTATTTTTGTAGCTAGAAATCTGTTTAGAAATTTCACAAGATCAAATACCTTGTAGCATCAGGAATTAATGAGGAATAAATAACATCTTGAATAGTTTTTGGTCCAAGCAAGTCGTAAAGTACCGTAACTCTTTTTGCTCGCAGACGAGCGCATTAATCGGAGATGAGACTCGCCCATTTCAGTAAATGATTTTTACGAATACATTTGTATTATAAACCTAGACAATTGTATTTGATCATGTATATTTTTTAATGTAGAAGTATGAAAATGGATCGCACACAGACGTCACACGGATAAAAACGGATACAATTAGATAAAAATCGCCCCAGTTTTCCGAATTAAACTTATATGCTCGTCTGCAGCTGGCCTAAAACTAAACTTAAATTATTTTCTGTTTCAAACTTGCTTAGTTTGCAGTAACCCTAAATTATTATTTAATGTTCGGTAGTGAGTATATAAATATTTAATATAGACATTTTTGCATTTTTGTTCTTTACAGGAAGGATGTGACATTTTGACATGGCAGTGATTGTCAATTTTCAGTCAAAATTGGAGCCAGGGCTCTTAATTCTTTAAAACAACAAAATAAGCATTAAAGGGTATTCCCATCTCCACGATCCTATGTGTAGTAGGTGTAATAATATTATTAGAAATGTATAGTTCTTCTGATTTGCTTAACCCATGTTCAGGGCATTGCAGTAGCTTAGGTATCCATGGTTACGACCACTCATATAGTGACAGTAAGCTGTTAATGGTTATAACCATGGATACCTAAGCTACTGCAATGCCTGCAGATGGAGTAATCTACATAGCGAATCAGAATAACTATACTACATTTTTAATTGGAGGTATTAAACAGATTATTATTATTATTATTATTATTATTATTATTACAACCTCTAAATATTTGCATAGGATCATGGAGATGGTAATACACCTTTAAGCGTCACTTGCTTGTTGAACCACCTGTCTCTAATTCTTAGCCGATGAACAAACACCGGAGCAGTGACGAAGAGGCATCGGTGGATCGGAGGAGAGTAAGTAAAAGCGCAATTTGTTACTTTATAGGCTTGGATGTAGAGGAGAGCAAATCGATTTGCAGGACTCTTGTCCAGGTCAGTGGTACCTGGCAGCTGGATGAGAGGCCCACAAACCTCTTATTTTCTGGTGTCTCCAGCACTGGTTTTGTTTAGCCGGAGCTAGCGTGACATCATCTGTATGTCATGTTGTACAGATGACATTGCACCAACACCAACAAATTAAATAATGCTCTGGGGAAAGTGCTGGACTGGTGACATGCATCACTGAGGTTAGGAGCTTCACTGATATGAACCTAGAAAAATGCTCCAGCACACTAAGTGCTGAGAGGGCTTGATCGGCCATGTTAAGGGCTAAGTTTAGTGAACAACTGTAGAGTGTGTGGGAGACTGTTCACCATATCTCCACCCCAGGGTGTGGTTTAGGAGGTAAATAGTCAGGCTTCTGAATCATTCAGTGCTCTGTGTGTCTGGAGGCAAGACCTCCAGAGCTGTGTTTATACTAAAGGAGAACTCTGTTGTTGTTCCTGAGCTGGAAGATACCCGCAACCACATGGATTGTGCTGTATGTTTTCTTTTGTCTTCCCACTATGCCACAAAGGCCGTGTTTATTTTGACAAACTTTGATGGTTTATGCTGTACTTTTTAATAAACTGTGTCTACCTTTGTGAGCAACCGAGTGAGCGAGTCAACCACAGGACGCTAGAAGGTAAGAGATTTGCAAGCCTATCATCTAGTTGCCAGGTAGCACTGACCTGGTCCCCGAACTTCGGATCGGAGTCTCGAGAATCGATCCGCTCATCTTCACTTGGACTAAATAAGGACAAAAAAAATGTAAACAGGCCAACTTTTTAATGATCCTTTCAAATATGATACACAGTTCGGTAAAGCAGCTGTCGTAACACACAGTATATGCATCATGTACAACTTGCTGACTGTTTCCAGGTCGCAACAGGAGATCTTGGAGATAAAATATGTGGACTGGAATGATTATGCGAAATGTGTTTGTGACTAATTGTATGGCCCTTTAGTTTGTGCTAAATAGTTACATTTGTTGACATTATAGGAAAACTGATGCCTGGTGATACCTCTAAAAGAAGATTTTTTCTAGAAAAGCAGTTAAAAAGCCCTAATACTGCTATTGAGAGAAGTTTTGCATCTCCGTCATCAAACAGAAATGTTTCAAGTAAAACATCAGAATGCTTTGTGTCTGCTATGGTAATGTGAAGTTTCCAAACTTTTCTTCACTTAAAAAGTGTTGTTTGAGGAATACGTTGCACAGTAGACTTGTAATTCATACCCCTAGGCTGTGCATCAGCATTTGGAAGGGTGAATTCTCACACAGCAGATCTGTTGAATAAGACCCTGTGCACACTGTGTTTCTGCAGTGCTTTCAGGGTTTTCTCCTGAATCCTCCTAAAAACGGGATTTAAATGAATCCTGACGGGGCCGGGCCATAGGGTGCAATAATATAAACAGAGGTGAAATAAACTATTTTTTTTTCTGAAAGTTCCTGTTCAGATGGGCACAGAAATGTAGTGTACCATGTTTTTGTGCCCATCTGAACTAATGGACACTTTCAGTAAAAGAACACAGGCTGAGTTAATATGAACTCATTTAGCAGCCTATGGCCTCGTAGGGGGTACGTATGAATCCTGTTTTTAGGAGGACTCGGGCAGAATCCCTGAATGCATTGCAGAAATGCAGTGTGAACAGGGCCTTAATGTGGCTTGCAGAAATTCATGTTCTTGATATCAAAACTACCCCATTCTGAAGTGTGAAACTGGTCTTCAGTAGAAGAAATTTCTGCGGCAGATCTGCCTTGTGTTAACGTCCTCTTGATGTTACCCAGTGTGTCATGATTCCTAGTTTTGAGAGAATTTTGACCTTCCTATCGTTAAAGGGTTTGTGAGATTACAAAACTATTAGCCAGTACCTATTATAGTATTGTGATCCAACAATGGAGGTATCCCTCACATGGAACCTATATTAAAGGAGTTACCCAGTTCTATCATATTTTTTTCTCATGGTGCTATGACTAGAGATGGGTGGACACCTGGATGTTCACGTCCGGGAGGGCGGGGGGGGGGGGGGGGATTTCGGCTGAACAGTTACAAAAAGTTTGTGTTCGGGTACCAGAGCAGGACCCGAACCTGGACCTCATTCTCTTGAATAGGGGGACCGAACATCTAGTGTTTTCTGTGCTGTCATGTGCATGACACTGCGGCAAACACCGCTTCTGATTGGCAGTGAAACCATCCCCGCCGATTAGAGAGCCGCTGTTCCCATGCTGTCAAAAGACAACGGGAGTCCTCAGCTGTGATCGGAGGTATAAAGTTTACCTCCGGTCACTGGTGTCAGTTGATGGGACAACTGCTCCCATCATCCGACACCTGCTGCCGCTAATAACAGCGAGAGCAGGAGCGGCAGATGGGAGTATTTATCAGCCGCTCCTGCGCTGTAAATAAATAATTTTAAAAAACAGCGTGTTCTCCTGTATTTTTGTTAACCAGCAAAGCAGACAGCTGGGGGCTGGTATTCTCAGGCTGGTGAGGGGCCATGGATATAGCCCCCCCAGCCTTAAAGGGAACCTGCCGCCCCCAAGTGTTATAAACTAAAAAAGCAACCTTGTGCAGCAGTAATGCTGCATTCTAACAAGGTGGCTCTTTTAGTTATTGGTGCTGTAAATGCCGAAATAATGCGTTTTGTAATATCTCCGAAATACCTGTCTTCAGTCCTGGAGGCAGGTCTTTCCCCCCCTGCTGCACATGCCACACTGCCGTCACTCAACTGTCTTCTCGGCGCTGTGCGCCGCCTCCTCAGCGCTGTTTTCAAATCATCCGGCGCCTGCGCTCTTTTATCCTGTCTGAGGCAGGCGCAGTGAGCGCTGGAGAAAAACAAAAAGCCAGCTCACCAAGCAGCTTGTAGCAGGTGCACGGAACTTCCACGTTGATCCACGTAGTGTTGCATAGGAAGACGAAAAAAGCTTTGTTCCAGCTCCAAAATTTAAAATTGAGTCCTTTATTAGTACATGATAAAAGCACAAGCTGAATAACTCTCCACAGCACAATAGGAAACGAGCTACGCGTTTCGATCTTTGCAGATCTTTGTCAGAGCTGGCAGTGAGCGCTGCCCGTCTAACCTCATATGCAGTCTCGCAGACTGCACCTGTGAGGCCGCCCTGCTTGTGAATCCCAGCCCCGCAACATGAATAAATCATAAGACACTGCGGGGCTGGGATTCACAAGCAGGGCGGCCGCACAGGCGCAGTCTGCGAGACTGCATATGAGGTCAGACGGGCAGCGCTCACTGTGCCTGCCCCAGGCAGGACAAAAGAGCGCAGGCGCCGGATGATTTGAAAACAGCACTGAGGAGGCGGCGCCAAGAAGACAGTTGAGTGACGGCAGTGTGGCGTGTGCAGCGGGGGGGAAAGACCTGCCTCCAGGACTGAAGACAGGTATTTTGGAGAAATTACAAAACGCATAATTTCGGCATTTACAGCACCAATAACTAAAAGAGCCACCTTGTCAGAATAGTCACACTGTATGAAAACACAGACACCAATTAGCAACTACCTGACTGTAAGTTCTTAGGCCCATAGGATAAAAATAAAATACACCCACATAACTGCTTTAATTAGCTGAAGTGGAGAAAAGCTGCAAAGCTGCTCCCAGTACAGTAATTTTAATGAGAACTATGTAATGCATCACTTTCCTTGTGATGGCGCTGCAGTAAAATTGAATCAATGCTGCTGGGTTCAGCTTATTGTTGGGGGATCCTTCTAAGAAAAAGGATTGTCAAGTAGACAACCTATTTACCTTCACCAGCCAAACCATATTTCAAGTGGCTGTCATTTCTCTCTGCCATGTGAGTGTTCCTCATTTATTGCACTATTAGTGGACAGTCATTGTGCCACACTATCACTGAAACATAATATTAAGCCAAGGTTTAGACAAAATTATCACGCCCATAGCCTTTAGATTTGGTTGATATTGGCTAGATAATTGCTAGACCCAGCTACAAGAGCAAAAAGAGAGAGGATATAAGGATATAAGCTGGGTATGTTTCCAAAGCTCATATTGTATCTGCCAGTTACTTATTCTTTGTGATATGTTTGTGTAGTGTCACTCAACTGACTTCATGAGCTCATGTCAGGAAGAAATATCCACTACGAAAGATGAGAACATAAATATCACATCTGTCAAGAACCAGGAGTCAGGTGTAGTAGAGATGTTCCTCTGATTATCATGTCAGAATTCCTTTCAGTACTTTGCATCAGTATCTCCTCACAGATAAGATTATTTGCTTAGAGTAAAAAAACCTTTCAGAAAAAAGTCTAAAATAAAAAGTTATATCAAAGAACTGTGTTGGAGGTAATTGACAGAACCTAGTGAGAAAAAACTATGCATATGAGTTGGACCTGGCACTCAAAACACCCCGAGCATGTGAACTTATATGAACCAATTCATGAAGGTATTTATATCTTTGTACCATGTTATAGAAATATACTGCATTCCGTCAAGGAGAATATGGTGCTCCAGTAGGGGTCCAGTTCATAAATATAATGAGAAAAATGTGGCACTCAATTTTGCATTGCGTGAACAAAAAATTTCGGTCCTAACCCATAATTTGGCATAATCTAAAGGTGTTGTTCCATTAAAACTGTTGCATGAAACTAAATAGGATTTGTCAGATGAAGTCTATTAACAATATACATTTTTTAAAAATAGTGTGGATTTTTGTACTGTATATGTATTACATATATATTGCCTCCTGCATCATGTTGTGTAGTTATCTAAAAGAGGTCAATACTGTGCAGTAACGACAGAATAAATGGAGGTATGAGGTGGATATAGCGAGCGAGGATGAGCGTGAGGTGATGAGAGATACAGATAGATATTTATATTTATATATATATATATATAGTCATTATTGGATACAGAAGATAATAATATATAATAATAATAATTTTTATTTATGTAGCGCCAACATATTCCGCGCTTTACAATTACGCATGGACATGTGTAGACAATAAAAACAATACAATGTAATACACATAAAATTACTAAAAGAATTTAATGAAAAAAAAGAAACTTTTTTCACCTTTTTTTTTTAGTAGACAGGAGTGCTGCCTCTTTCAATCTAATCTTGTATCTAATATATAAAGCTGAATGTGTGTGTGTGTGTGTGTGTATGTACATGTATGTGTGTATGTCCGGGATTGGCATCTGCACCGTCGCAGCTACAGCCACAAAAATTTGCACAGTCACACGTCTGGACCCCGAGAGCATCATAGGCTATGTTGTGAAGCGAAATTGAAACCCCGCGCGTCCCAATTCACCAAACAGTTTTGCCCCTATCTACATAATGGGGAAAAAGTGAAAGGAAAAGTGTTGGAGGCAAATTGACAGCTGCCAAATGTGAAAAAGGGGGACTTAAAGAGTGAGAGCGATGGCGCCAAAGAGTATATAGTGTACAGTTGCAAAGGTGGGGCCCCGACATGGGATACTCACCACACACGGGGATATGAACACACACAAAATGAGCCACACACTACCACGTGCTTGAACACATATACCACCCTCAGCACACATTTCACCACACATACACCAACCTTGCCACACAAGTCGAAACACAAAAGTCACTGCTCAAAACTCGCCACGCCCAAAAGTCGCCACATGCAAAACTCTCTACATGCAAAATTAGGCTCACGCAAAATTCGCCACACGTGCAAAACTCAACTCAAGGAAAACTCTCCAAACGCAAAACTAGCACAAGCGGAAAATTTGCCACATGCACAAAAGTTGCAACACATGCAAAAGTTGCCTCACACAAAACTTGCACATACTCAAAACGCACCACACATAAAACTCGCCACGCGCAAAACTCACCATGCGCAAAACTTGCTGCACATAACTTGCTACACTAACCTGTCACATGCAACTCGACACAAAAAGTTGCTACACGCATGTCGCCACACAAAACTCATCTCACAAAAGTCGCTACATGCATGTCGCCACACGCAACTCAACACACACAACTTGACACATGAAACTCGCCCTATAATACACACAAGTCTGGTATTATCCTTCAAAAATAAAAGTCTGATTAATAAGCAGACAAACTACAAGAGCAACAAATGTACCATATAGGAACTACGGCAGCTGTCAGTCACTTGACCTGTCTATTTTGTGTATGTGTGAGCTAATATATACTGCCAGGGGGGAGAGCTTCCTCTTGGCTGGGGATTTATCAGGCTGCCAATTTAGCTTACAAATACTGAGGTAAAAATACTGACCAAATAACGTGTGAACGAGGTCTAATACAGGAGGAGATGACACACAGATATATACTATATACAGGAGGAGATGACATACGGGTACATACTATATACAGAAGAGATGACATACAGGTATTTACTATATACAGGAGGAGACGACACATAGGTATATACAATATACAGGAGGAGATGACATACAGGTATATACTATATATAGGAGGAGATGACATACAGGCATATACTATATACAGGAGGAAATGACATACTGTTATATACAAGAGGAGATGACATACAGGTATATACTATATAAAAGATGAGATGACACATAGGTATATACAGGAGGAGATGACATACAGCAGGTATATACTATATACAGGGGTGATGACATACAGGTATATACTATATACAGGGGAGATGACACACAGGAGCAGATGACACACAGGTATATACTATATACAGGAGGAGATGACTTACAGGTATATATTATATACAGGAGGAGATGACATACAGGTATATACTATATATATATAGGAGGAGATGACATACAGGTATGTATTATATACAGGAGGCGATGACATACAGATATATACTATATAAAAGGAGATGACACATAGGTACTGTATATATAGGAGGAGATGACATACAGCAGGTATATTGTTGTGAATTCTGCTTTTGGGCTCCCTCCGGTGGTTGTAAGTGGTAATGCAGTTGTCCCTGGGCTGCAGTCTTGCACAGGTGTATCTGTTGATTGCAATTCTGACTGGGGTATTTAGGTTTTCTGGACTCTTTACTCCTGGCCAGTTGTCAATGTTTCTTGGGAAGTGTTGGATCTCTCCTGGCCTCTCCTGCCTAGCTGCCAGTTCAGCAAAGATAAGTGTCTGTTTCTTTTCCTGTGGCACACATGCAGTGTGCTTATTTTCAGTGCTGTTCGTTTGTTTTTCTATTGTCCAGCTTAGACTGTGTCAGTGTTTTCTCAGTCTGGTTGGATTTTCTGGAGTTGCAGATATACGCTCCACACCTTTAGTTAGGTGGTGGAGTTTATTTTTGTATTTTCTGCTGTGGATATTTTGGAAGGATTTTAATGCTGACCGCTTAGTGTCCTGTCCTATCCTTTCCTATTTAGCTAGAAGTGGCCTCCTTTGCTAAATCCTGTTTTCTGCCTGAGTTTGTCTTTTCCGCTACTATTCACAGTCATTATTTGTGGGGGGCTGCCTATCCTTTGGGGTTCTGCTCTGAGGCAAGATAGTATTCCTATTTCCATCTTTAGGGATATATAGTTCTCCGGCTGTGTCGAGGTGTCTAGGTTTTGTTAGGCACACCCCACGGCTACTTCTAGTGGCGGTGATAAGATCAGGGTTTGCGGTCATTATAGTTACCACCTACTCCAGTGAAAGTTTTCATGCTGCTCCAAGGTCACCTGATCATAACAGTACAACTGGCCAATAATGAGTTAAATGCATCTCAGAAGAAGGGAAGAAAGGTCTTGAGCCTTTTTTTTTTCTTCAGTCTACTTTTTCTACTCCTCCCTCTTAATCCCTGGGTGGCTGAAGAGCCTTGTGCTAGCATGAATGTTCAGGAATTAGCTTCTCGTGTAGACCAGCTTGCTGCTAGAGTACAGGGTATTTCTGATTACATTGTTCAGACTCCTGTTTTAGAACCGAAGATTCCTACTCCTGATTTGTTTTTTGGTGACAGGTCCAAATTTTTGAGTTTTAAAAACAACTGTAAACTGTTTTTTGCTTTGAGACCTCGATCATCTGGTGATTCCATTCAGCGGGTTAAAATCGTCATCTCCCTGCTGCGTGGTGACCCGCAGGATTGGGCATTTTCCCTGGAAACTGGGAATCCGGCTTTGCTTAATGTAGACTCCTTCTTTCAGGCCCTAGGATTATTATATAATGAACCTAATTCTGTGGATCAAGCTGAGAAGACCTTGTTGGCCCTGTCTCAGGGTCAAGAGGCGGCTGAATTGCATTGTCAGAAATTCAGAAAATGGTCTGTGTTGACTAAATGGAATGATGATGCTTTGGCGGCAATTTTCAGAAAAGGTCTTTCTGAATCCGTTAAAGATGTTATGGTGGGGTTTCCCACGCCTTCCGGTCTGAGTGATTCTATGTCTCTGGCCATTCAGATTGACCGGCGCTTGCGGGAGCGCAGAACTGTGCGCGCTGTGGCGTTATCCTCAGAGCAAATTCCTGAGCCCATGCAGTGTGTTAGGATTCTGTCTAGAATGGAACGACAAGGTTTCAGACGTCAGAATAGGTTGTGTTATTATTGTGGCGACGCTTCTCATGTCATTGCTGTCTGCCCTAAGCGGACAAAGAGGATCGCCAGCTCGTTTACCATCAGTACTGTACAACCTAAATTTCTGTTATCTGTGTCCTTGATCTGCTCATTGTCATCATTTTCTGTCATGGCGTTTGTGGATTCAGGCGCCGCCTTGAACCTAATGGACTTTGAGTTTGCTAGGCGTTGTGGTTTTCCCTTGCAGCCTTTGCAGAACCCTATTCCTTTAAAAGGGGCATTGATGCTACACCCTTGGCTAAAAATAAACCCCAGTTCTGGACACAGGTGACCATGCGCATGGCACCAGCCCATCAGGAAGATTGTCCATTTCTGGTGTTGCATAATTTGCATGATGCTATCGTGCTGGGTTTTCCGTGGTTGCAGGTACATAATCCTGTGTTGGACTGGAAGTCTATGTCTGTGACTAGTTGGGGTTGTCAGGGGGTTCATAATGAGGTTCCTTTGATGTCAATCGCCTCTTCTTCCTCTTCTGAAATTCCAGAGTTTTTGTCTGATTTTCAGGATGTATTCGATGAGCCCAAGTCCAGTTTCCTTCCACCGCACAGGGACTGCGATTGTGCTATTGACTTGATTCCAGGCTGTAAGTTTCCTAAGGGTCGACTTTTCAACCTGTCTGTACCTGAACATACCGCCATGCGGAGCTGTATTAAGGAGTCTTTGGAGAAAGGGCATATTCGACCATCTTCTTCACCGTTGGGAGCGGGGTTCTTTTTTGTTGCTAAAAAAGATGGTTCCTTAAGACCCTGTATTGATTATCGCCTCTTGAATAAGATCACGGTCAAGTTTCAATACCCTTTACCTTCAATACCCCTTGCCTTTGCTTTCCGATTTGTTTGCTAGGATTAAGGGAGCTAGTTGGTTTACTAAGATTGACCTTCGGGAGGCATATAATCTTGTTCGTATTAAGCAGGGAGATGAATGGAAAACTGCGTTTAACACGCTCGAAGGCCATTTTGAATACCTTGTGATGCCATTCGGACTCTCTAATGCTCCATCTGTTTTTCAGTCCTTCATGCATGATATCTTCCGGAATTATCTTGATAAATTCTTGATTGTATATTTTGATTTTTTCCAATGATTGGGAGTCTCATGTGCAACAGGTCAGGATGGTATTTCAGATCCTTCGTGACAATGCCTTGTTTGTGAAAGGGTCTAAGTGTCTTTTTAGGGTGCAGAAGGTTTCTTTTTTGGGCTTTATTTTTTCTCCCTCGTCTATAGAGATGGATCCGGTTAAGGTTCCGGCCATTCATGATTGGATTCAGCCCACATCCGTGAAGAGCCTTCAGAAATTTTGGGGTTTTGCTAATTTTTATTGCCGTTTCATTGCTAATTTTTCCAGCGTGGTTAAACCCTTGACCGATTTGACGAAGAAAGGCGCTGATGTGGCGAATTGGTCCTCTGCGGCTGTCTCTGCCTTTCAGGAACTTAAACGTCGATTTACTTCTCCGGTGTTGCGCCAACCGGATGTTTCTCTTCCGTTTCAGGTTGAGGTGGACGCTTCTGAGATTGGGGCAGGGGCCGTTTTGTCTCAGAGGGATCCTGTTGGTTCCTTAATGAAACCGTGTGACTTCTTTTCCCGTAAGTTTTCGCCTGCTGAACGCAATTATGATGTCGGCAATCGGGAGTTGTTGGCTATGAAGTGGGCGTTTGAGGAGTGGCGACATTGGCTTGAAGGAGCTAAGCACCGTATTGTGGTCTTGACCGATCATAAGAATTTGATTTACCTCGAGTCTGCCAAACGGCTGAATCCTAGACAGGCTCGATGGTCCTTGTTTTTTTCCCGTTTTGATTTCGTGGTCTTGTACCTTCCGGGTTCTAAGAATATTAAGGCTGATGCCCTCTCTAGGAGTTTTTTGCCTGATTCTCCTGAGGTCTTGGAACCGGTCGGTATTCTGAAAGAAGGGGTGGTCCTTTCCGCCATTTCCCCTGATTTACGACGTGTTCTTCAGGAATTTCAGGCTGACAAACCTGACCGCTGTCCTGTGGGGAAACTGTTTGTTCCTGACAGATGGACTAGTAGAGTGATTTCTGAGGTTCACTGTTCTGTGTTGGCTGGTCATCCTGGCATTTTTGGTACCAGAGACTTGGTTGGTAGGTCCTTTTGGGGGCCTTCTTTGTCGCGTGATGTGCGTTCTTTTGTGCAGTCCTGTGGGATTTGTGCGCGGGCCAAGCCTTGTTGCTCCCGTGCTAGTGGGTTGCTTTTGCCATTGCCGGTCCCTGAGAGGCCCTGGACGCATATTTCTATGGATTTTATTTTCGATCTTCCTGTTTCCCAGAGGATGTCGGTTATCTGGGTTGTTTGTGACCGATTCTCTAAGATGGTTCATTTGGTGCCTTTGCCTAAATTACCTTCCTCTTCGGATTTGGTTCCATTGTTTTTTCAGCATGTGGTCCGTTTGCATGGTATTCCGGAGAATATTGTGTCCGACAGAGGTTCCCAGTTTGTTTCCAGGTTTTGGCGGGCCTTTTGTGCTAAGCTGGGCATTGATTTGTCTTTTTCTTCTGCATTTCATCCTCAGACAAATGGCCAGACCGAGCGAACTAATCAGACTTTGGAGACTTATTTGAGATGCTTTGTGTCTGTTGATCAGGATGATTGGGTGGCTTTTTTGCCATTGGCCGAGTTTGCCCTTAATAATCGGGCTAGTTCGGCTACTTTGGTTTCGCCTTTCTTTTGTAATTTTGGTTTTCATCCTCGTTTTTCTTCTGGGCAGGTTCAGCCTTCTGACTGTCCTGGTGTGGATTCTATGGTTGACAGGTTGCAGCAGATTTGGGCTCACGTGGTGGACAATTTGGTATTGTCTCAGGAGGAGGCTCAACGTTTTGCTAACCGTCGTCGGTGTGTTGGTTCCTGGCTTCGGGTTGGGGATCTGGTCGGGTTGTCTTCCCGTCATGTTCCTATGAAGGTTTCTTCTCCTAAGTTTAGGCCTCGGTTTATTGGTCCTTATAAGATTTCTGAGATTATTAATCCAGTGTCTTTTCGACTGGCGCTTCCGGCCTCCTTTGCTATCCATAATGTCTTCCATAGATCTTTATTGCGGAAATATGTGGAGCCCGTTGTTCCCTCTGTGGATCCTCCGGCCCCTGTGTTGGTTGATGGGGAGTTGGAATATGAGGTTGAGAAGATTTTGGATTCCCGTTTTTCGAGGCGGAAGCTTCAGTACCTTGTCAAATGGAAGGGTTATGGCCAGGAGGATAATTCTTGGGTTTTTGCCTCTGATGTCCATGCCGCTGATTTGGTTCGTACCTTTCATCTGGCTCATCCTGATCGGCCTGGGGGCTCTGGTGAGAGTTCGGTGACCCCTTCTCAAGGGGCGGGTACTGTTGTGAATTCTGCTTTTGGGCTCCCTCCGGTGGTTGTAAGTGGTAATGCAGTTGTCCCTGGGCTGCAGTCTTGCACAGGTGTATCTGTTGATTGCAATTCTGACTGGGGTATTTAGGTTTTCTGGACTCTTTACTCCTGGCCAGTTGTCAATGTTTCTTGGGAAGTGTTGGATCTCTCCTGGCCTCTCCTGCCTAGCTGCCAGTTCAGCAAAGATAAGTGTCTGTTTCTTTTCCTGTGGCACACATGCAGTGTACTTATTTTCAGTGCTGTTCGTTTGTTTTTCTATTGTCCAGCTTAGACTGTGTCAGTGTTTTCTCAGTCTGGTTGGATTCTCTGGAGTTGCAGATATACGCTCCACACCTTTATTTAGGTGGTGGAGTTTATTTTTGTATTTTCTGCTGTGGATATTTTGGAAGGATTTTAATGCTGACCGCTTAGTGTCCTGTCCTATCCTTTCCTATTTAGCTAGAAGTGGCCTCCTTTGCTAAATCCTGTTTTCTGCCTGAGTTTGTCTTTTCCTCTACTACTCACAGTCATTATTTGTGGGGGGCTGCCTATCCTTTGGGGTTCTGCTCTGAGGCAAGATAGTATTCCTATTTCCATCTTTAGGGATATATAGTTCTCCGGCTGTGTCGAGGTGTCTAGGTTTTGTTAGGCACACCCCACGGCTACTTCTAGTGGCGGTGATAAGATCAGGGTTTGCGGTCATTATAGTTACCACCTACTCTAGTGAAAGTTTTCATGCTGCTCCAAGGTCACCTGATCTTAACAGTGTATACTTTATTCAGGGGAGATGACATACATGTATATACTATATACAGGAGATGACATACAGGTATATATTATATATAGGAGGAGATGATATACAAGTATATACTATATACAGAAGAGGTGACATACAGGTATATACTGTATACAGGAGGAGATGACACATAGGTATATACAATATACAGGAGGAGATGACATACAGCAGGTATATACTATTTACAGGGGAGATGACATACAGGTATTTACTATATACAGGGGAGATGACATATAGGTATATACAGTACTATATACAGGAGATGACATACAGGTGTATACTATATGTAAGGGAGATGACAAACATGTATATACTGAGGGGAAAATGTGAGGTGAAAATGAGAGGTGTGAGGTGAAAATGAAAAGGTGTGAGTGCAAAATGAGAGGAGCGAGGGAAATTAGTGGAGTGATCGGAAAATGACAGATGTAAGGTCGAAATGACAAGTAGGGGGGAATGAGAGGAGTGAGGGGGAAAATAAGAGGAGGGGGAAAATGAGAGGTGTGAGGGAGAAAATGAGAGATGTGAGGGGGAAATGTGAGGCATGATGGGAAAATGAGAGAAGTGATGTGCTAAATGAGAAGCGTGATGGGAAAATAAGAGAACTGAGGTGCTATAACTAACCACAGATATTTACTATGCCCAGGCAACGCCGGGCTCTTCAGCTAGTATTTACATATATATGTAAACGGCTGAATGGGTGGAAATGACACTGTAGGATAGGTAATAATTATCTTTATTTTAATATAGCGCTAACATATTCCGCAGCGCTCTACAGTTTTGAATACATTATCATCACTGTCCCAATCTAAATTCCCTGTCAGTTTGTCTTTGCAATGTGGGAGGAAACCCACACAAACACGGGGAGAACATACAAACTCCTTGCAGATGTTGTCCTTGTTAGGATTTGAACCCAGGACTCCAGCGCTGCAAGGCTGCAGTGCAAACTACTGAGCCAACGTGCTGCCCACCGTGATAGGTAATTAATATCAGATCAATAGAGATTCAATACCTGACATCCCCACCTATCAGCTGTTCTTGGTGCTGGCAGCAGCCAGATGTTAGCAGTTGCAGAGCTAAATACCACATCTGCATAGCAGGCGCTCTCGAGTACTGCAAATCCGCCCCTATGGACATACAGTATCTTTCAACGGCTATTGCGCGGTTGTCAGATCTGTGCTGCTCAGCTCTGCAACTGCTAAAATTTGGCTGCTGACAGCACAACAATGGCTGATCAATAGGGGTGCCTGGTGTCGGACCTCCACTGATCTGACATTGATGAGATCCATAGGCTATCAATATAAAAATAGTGGAGCAACCCTTTAAAATAATAAGATGCATTTTACCCAAGATTTTTACTCATTTTTTCAGTTTTTGAAATAATCTCTTCAGTAAAAACTCCCAGCCCCTACAAAGTACATCTAATAGTGTACGTCTCATACATGGGCTGTAAGCCTTCTCAGTAAAATTATCCCTTCAGAGACTGAACATAATGGAAAAATATAATGACTGTAATTATGTTTTAAGTGTAATTTTCCTGTCACCACATTCTTTTATGTATTGCTTATATAATTGTTATTAATAAAATAGCTTTACCTACTGCAAACCTTCATCTTATGCTGCTGATACCAGAGGAGATGAATTTAACACCTACACATTATCTGTAATTCTGTCTATATCGAGCACCATCTCTTGAATTAGGTGCTTACGATACACATAAAGATTCATACATTTCCACCAATGTTGTCACACATTGCATTGGCAATATTGGTTATCTTTCTAGTGGATATGCATTAGAATTCTGATTGGCAGAACTCATTTGCCACTTCTATATTTCCAAATACTATGATAAAGAGTATGGTCCATCTATAGCCCAACCAGTCAGACTTTTATGGCTTATCCCATAGATGTGCCATGAAAGCGGTTCTTTGTGAAATCTTTTAAAATCACCTTAGTTAACTCGCATGCACCTACTTCTAAGATATTTTGGTATATTGGTAGGAAACCTAATGTTCTCAGGTCTTCATGTACCAGCCTGTCATTACCTTTTTTGAGAAACATGTTCTTAAAGTCACATGGTCTACAACTAAAACTTTTTAAAGAGGACCTTTCACCAGTTTTGGCCTGTTAAACTGACCAGATTGTGAAATAATGGCTGCAGAGGTGTATGAAACAAATGTTTTTCTAATTTATCCTCTTTGTTGTTGAGATATTCACTTGTAAATTTATAGGTTTTTATGGTGGCCTTACCTGAGCTTCTTCTCTGGGGATGCATACTTCTGCCCCCTTCATGATGTTGACCAATCATGAGCAAGCAGCAACATACAAGGGAAAGAAGAACAAGCCCCTACAATAGCTTAAACCAGTTTTCTTAGTAGGAGACATGTAACGACAGACAGCCCTGTTCTCATTGTAATCAAACAGAGCTCTGTAATGTTACCAAAGTGCCTGAAGCAGAGCAGAAATGAGTGTGATTTCATCCCCCCACAATGACTGCAGTGAGATGAAAGCTGAAAAGTGTCTATAATCAAACTCATCTCTGCTCTGCTCCTGGCACTTTATAATCAGACACTGCTGTGAGATCTGTGAGGAGAGCAGACTGTCTGTCATTACATGTCTCACATAAGAGAATCTGCTTTCCTCACTGATCTCATTGCAGAGCTGTGTATGATTACAAAGTGTCAGGAGGAAGAGAGCAGACATGAGTCTGATTACAAACAGCTTTCAGCTTTCAGCTCATGGCAATCAGTGTGAGGGGAGGGGCAGTACAGCAGAGCTGAGTTTTGTCTCATTATAAACAATCCAAGCAGCTTTCCTCTCACAATGAGGTCAGCTTTGCTGAACTGCAGTTACACTCACACTCACTACCTTGACCTGAGAGCTCATCTGTACTTTACTCCTGTCACTTTGTAATGAAACACAGCTCTGCAGTGAGATCAGTGAGGAAAACAGACTACAGCTCTGGCAAAAATTAAGAGACCACCACATCAGAACCCTGTCATGGGCAGCCCAATCTCCAGACCTGAACCCCATTGAAAACCTCTGAAATGTAATCAAGAGGATGATGGATAGTCACAAGCCATCAAACAAAGAAGAACTGCTTACATTTTTGCACCAGGAGCAGTATGAAAGACTGGTGGAAAGCATGCCAAGATGCATGAAAGCTGTGATTAAAAATCATGGTTATTCCACAAAATATTGATTTCTGAACTCTTCCTGAGTTAAAACATTATTATTGTTGTTTGATGATTATGATTATGAACTTGTTTTCTTTGCATTTTTTGAGGTCTGAAAGTACTGAGGTTTTTTTTTTAATTTTTACCATTTCTCCTTTTCAGAAAAAAAATACAAAATTTATTGCTTGGAAATTCGGAGACATGTCAGAAATTTATAGAATAAAAGAACAATTTACATTTTACTCAAAAATATACCTATAAAGAGAAAAATCAGACAAACTGAACTTTTGCAGTGGTCTCTTAATTTTTGCCAGAGCTGTATTTGTCATTACTTGTCTCACACAAGAGAAAACTGTGGCTAATCTATTGCTTGGACATGTTCTTTTCCCTGCATGTCCCTGCCTGCTTATGATTGGTCAACCTCATGCAGGGGAAGCAGTAAACACACCCAGTGACAACTCTGTTAATACCCAGTTGTACTATGACATAAATTATAACCTAAATGTTACAAGCTAATATCTCTGCACTGGAGAAAATAAATAAATAAAATAAAAATTACGTTTTGCCAATATGCTCAGCCACTATTTAATGAAGTGGACAGTTTAGCATGCTCAAACTGGTGAATGTTCCTCTTTAAGCAATACTGAATAATTTTGATTCATTGAAGCAACTATTAGCCTAATCATCCTACTCCCTACTTCAGCGCATATTGGGAGCTGAAAAATGGCCAAGACGCTCCCGGCTGCATTTATAATGATAATCTATTATATTGATATATTCCTTTATTGTAGGGTCTGATGAAAATGCACTGCCTGCACCTCAGGGTTCACTGAACAAAACTGGTAAGCAATTTGTCATGAAGTTGCATTTTGTAAGTTGGTTAGGAATACTAAATGTGTTTTTTTCATGCTTGTGTTCATCAGACCAAAGGTTCACATTTATTAATGCTTGACACAGAGGTGTCACCTAAATCTGGTGCTCTATACACAATGAGCTGAGGCATTACAGCTGTTTATTTAGAAGTATCTTGGGGATAATTTCTGTTATTTAAGGTTGCTATGTTTGTTAATAAACAGTGGACTAAATCAAAGTATGAGACCACCTGTCTCAATGAATAGAAGACAACTTTGAGATTATACAAACTACCGTCATAGTTTTAGTTCATATTTAGATATTTGCAATGCAGAAAAAGGGATTTGTAGTTGTTATGTTTCTCCAATATTCTTAATGTTCTAATATTCTATGAAAATACTCATTCTACCATAAACAGTGTCAGACTGGGGTGCCAAGGGCCCACCAATAACATTGACTTTGGGGTCCCACTTTTCACCTGCATACAAATATTACACAATCCTGGTTCACAAATGTAACTACATTTCTACAGTATATAATTATAAATTGCGTAGTTTGGTTAATGAATGATGAGATGCAGCTTTTTTTCTGTACAGAGTGAATTAAGTGAATTATGACAAGTACTGCCCATGCAGGAAGGTTGGGGGCCAATGTCTGCACAGGGGCCCACCGGGGATTCCACTGTTCCCCTATTGGCCAGTCCGAGCCTGACTGTAAATCACCTTAGTTCTTGGTTAATAATAGCCTTGAACACACATTAAACTTTGTGTTATTGCGCCTAGGTTCTCAAATTATAGTACATGTAACTCAAGGCATTGCTCTGTAACTGATCTTCCTACTCAAAGCTGGGAAAGAACATGGCCATCATTGTTAGACATTCTGGAGGCTATGAGGAGCTGTGTCACATAGTCACCTATTGTTTTGGCAGACGATTCCATTTTCTCTCTTCTGTCCATCCCATTATCATTCCTCGTCTGTCACATCTCTGTGTTCTTACTACGATCAGTGCAAAAAGGGAATGCAAACATACAGCAAAGTAGGAAGCCTCTCTTGTTCTGACACACTCATGATACATGGATGACCATGTATTGAATGACTGCCATTTTATATTATTTTATACTGCCTACAGTAAAATCTCTCATGACAAGGTAACAGCTTTAAAGTGAACCTATCAGCTGATACATGCTGCCCAAACCGTGAGCAAGCATGTACATTATCAGCCTCTGGCTGTATGATCACAGCTATATACGCTGCAGCATTTCAGAGAAAAACAGACTTTTATTAGCCGCAGGGGACTGAACGGCACTATTGACTAGTCCTTAAAGCAGGTCCCTGGTGGTTGCCTATACGTGCACGTAGGCAGAAGCTTGCCAATCAGTATCAGCGGGACGGGAAAATCCCCCGGGGACACACCTGTACAACTAGTCAATAGTGCTCGGTCCCCGCGGCCAGGGCTGCCATCAGGGCATTTGTGCCCTGACTGGCATATGTGGCCCGATGAGCAGAAAGGGCCCGCATCAGGCCCTGTCTCTTCTGCTCATCGGGCCCCAGCAGCAGGATTCTGTCGGTGCAGAAATTGAACCTGTGTCCAAGACGGAGGTTCCGTTCAACTCTATTGCCATGCGGGCCCGCACAGTAAGGCTACGTGCACACGTTGCGGAAAGTCCTGCAGATTTTTCCGGACTGATCTTGGTAAATCCGCAGGTAAACCGCACTGTGGATTACCTGTGGAACTACCGCAGATTTACCGCAATATTTTTGCGTATTTTGTGCAGATTCCTGTTATGGAGCAGATGTAAACTGCTGCAGAATCCGCACAAATTATTGACATGCTGCACTGCAGATTTTGTTTTCCATAGGTTTACATTGTACTGTAAACGCATGGAAAGCTGCTGCGAATCCGCAGCGGCCAATCCACTGCGGATCCGCAGCAAAATCCGCAGCGTGTGCACATACCCTAATAGCCACCAGCCAATCGGAGGCTGCCACCTGACGTCAGCACGCATGTTGCCAGGGTATGACGTCATTGTCATTTGCCGGTGAGTCCGTGCTTGAAATGTCTGGAGGGAACATCGCCGCAGGAATGCGGCCAGGTAAGGAGAAAGTTTTTGTTTTTATTTTTATTGAAAGCGACAAACTCGGGGCAGAATGGAGAAACGGGGCAGAATGGAGACACAGGGCAGAATGGAGACACGGGACAGAATGGAGACACGGAGCAGAATGGAGACACGGAGCAGAATGGAGACACCGGAGCAGGATGGGAGACACGGGGGCAGGATGTAAACTGTTATGACCTGGTGATAAGGACAATAATGGACCTGGTGGTTAAGAGCACACTGAATGAACTGATAGTTACAAATAATATAGGACGAGCTCTGAGACGTGGGAACTCTGCTGACCGCAATCCCTAATCCTATCACACACACTAGAAATAGCCGTGGATTGCTCCTAACGCTCCCTATGCAACTCGGCACAGCCTAAGGAACTAGCTAGCCCTGAAGATAGAAAAATAAAGCCTACCTTCCAGCAAGCAAGACAAAAATTAAAATAGCAAGCTGGACAGAAAAATAGCAAACAAAGAAAAACAAGCAGGAACTTAGCTTCTGCTGGGAAGACAGGTCACAAGAACGATCCAGGAGTGAACTAGACCAATACTGGAACATTGACAGGTGGCATGGAGCAATGATCTAAGTGGAGTTAAATAGAGCAGCCAGCTAACGAATTAACCTCGTCACCTGTGGAAGGAAACTCAGAAGCCGAAGTACCATTCATGACCACAGGAGGGAGCTTGACAACAGAATTCACAACAGTACCCCCCCTTGAGGAGGGGTCACCGAACCCTCACAAGAGCCCCCAGGCCGACCAGGACGAGCCAAATGAAAGGCACGAACCAGATCGGCAGCATGAACATCGGAGGCAAAGACCCAGGAATTATCTTCCTGACCATAACCCTTCCACTTGACCAGGTACTGGAGTTTCCGTCTCGAAATACGAGAATCCAAAATCTTCTCCACCACATACTCCAACTCCCCCTCAACCAACACCGGGGCAGGAGGATCAACGGATGGCACCACAGGCGCCACGTACTTCCGCAACAACGACCTATGGAATACATTATGGATGGCAAAAGAAGCCGGAAGGGTCAAACGAAACGACACAGGATTGAGAACCTCAGAAATCCTATACGGACCAATGAAACGAGGCTTAAACTTAGGAGAGTAAACCTTCATAGGAACATAACGAGACGACAACCAAACCAAATCCCCAACACGAAGTCGGGGACCCACACAGCGCCGGCGGTTAGCGAAACGTTGAGCCTTCTCCTGGGACAATGTTAAATTGTCCACCACATGAGTCCAAATCTGCTGCAACCTATCCACCACAGTATCTACACCAGGACAGTCCGAAGATTCAACCTGCCCTGAAGAGAAACGAGGATGGAAACCAGAATTGCAGAAAAACGGCGAAACCAAAGTAGCCGAGCTGGCCCGATTATTAAGGGCGAACTCAGCCAAAAGCAAAAAGGACACCCAATCATCCTGATCAGCAGAAACAAAGCATTTCAGATATGTTTCCAAAGTCTGATTTGTTCGTTCGGTTTGGCCATTTGTCTGAGGATGGAAAGCCGAGGAAAAAGACAAATCAATGCCCATCCTAGCACAAAAGGCTCGCCAAAACCTCGAAACAAACTGGGAACCTCTGTCCGAAACGATGTTCTCCGGAATGCCATGTAAACGAACCACATGCTGGAAAAACAATGGCACCAAATCAGAGGAGGAAGGCAATTTAGACAAGGGTACCAAATGGACCATCTTAGAGAAGCGATCACAAACCACCCAAAGGGCAAAAGCAACCCACTGGCACGAGAACAGCAGGGCTTAGCCCGAGCACAAGTCCCACAGGACTGCACAAATGAACTCACATCCCGCGACAAAGACGGCCACCAAAAGGATCTAGCCACCAAATCTCTGGTACCAAAGATTCCAGGATGACCAGCCAACACCGAACAATGAACCTCAGAGATAACTCTACTAGTCCATTTATCAGGTACAAACAGTTTCTCCGCTGGGCAACGGTCAGGTCTATCAGCCTGAAATTTTTGCAGCACCCGCCGCAAATCAGGGGAGATGGCAGACAAAATTACCCCCTCTTTGAGAATACCCGCCGGCTCAGGAACACCCGGAGAGTCGGGCACAAAACTCCTTGACAGGGCATCAGCCTTCACATTCTTAGAGCCTGGAAGGTACGAAACCACAAAATCAAAGCGGGAGAAAAATAGCGACCAACGAGCCTGTCTAGGATTCAACCGTTTGGCAGACTCGAGATAAGTCAAATTCTTGTGATCCGTCAAGACCACCACGCGATGCTTGGCTCCTTCAAGCCAATGACGCCACTCCTCGAATGCCCACTTCATGGCCAACAACTCTCGATTGCCAACATCATAATTGCACTCAGCAGGCGAAAACTTTCTAGAAAAGAAGGCACATGGTTTCATCACCGAGCCATCAGAACTTCTTTGCGACAAAACAGCCCCTGCTCCAATCTCAGAAGCATCAACCTCAACCTGAAACGGGAGCGAAACATCTGGCTGGCACAACACAGGGGAAGAAGAAAAATGACGCTTCAACTCCTGAAAAGCTTCCACAGCCGCAGAAGACCAATTGACCACATCAGCACCCTTCTTGGTCAAATCAGTCAACGGTTTAGCAACACTAGAAAAATTACTGATGAAGCGACGATAAAAATTAGCAAAGCCCAGGAACTTTTGCAGACTCTTCACAGATGTCGGCTGAGTCCAATCATAAATGGCCTGGACTTTAACAGGGTCCATCTCGATAGTAGAAGGGGAAAAAATGAAACCCAAAAATGAAACCTTCTGAACTCCAAAGAGACACTTTGACCCCTTCACAAACAAAGAATTCGCACGAAGGACCTGGAACACCATTCTGACCTGCTTCACGTGAGACTCCCAATCATCCGAAAAGACCAAAATATCATCCAAATATACAATCAGGAATTTATCCAGGTACTCTCGGAAGATGTCATGCATAAAGGACTGAAATACTGATGGAGCATTGGAAAGCCCAAATGGCATAACCAGGTACTCAAAATGGCCCTCGGGCGTATTAAATGCTGTTTTCCATTCATCGCCCTGTTTAATACGCACAAGATTATACACACCACGAAGATCTATCTTGGTGAACCAACAAGCCCCCTTAATTCGAGCAAATAAATCAGACAGCAGCGGCAAAGGATACTGAAATTTGACTGTGATCTTATTAAGAAGGCGGTAATCAATACAAGGTCTCAAAGAACCATCCTTCTTGGCCACAAAAAAAGAACCCAGCTCCCAATGGTGACGACGACGGGCGAATATGACCCTTCTCCAAGGATTCCTTTACATAACTCCGCATAGCGGCGTGCTCTGGCACAGATGAATTGAACAGTCGGCCCTTAGGAAACTTACTACCAGGAATCAAATTGATAGCACAATCGCAATCCCTATGAGGAGGTAGGGCACTGGATTTGGGCTCATCAAATACATCCCGGTAATCCGACAAAAACTCCGGGACTTCAGAAGGGGTGGATGACGAAATAGACAAAAATGGAACATCACCATGTACCCCCTGACAACCCCAGCTGGACATAGACATTGATTTCCAATCCAATACTGGATTATGGACCTGTAGCCATGGCAACCCCAAAACGACCACATCATGCAGATTATGCAACACCAAAAAGCGAATATCCTCCTGATGTGCAGGAGCCATGCACATGGTCAATTGGGTCCAGTACTGAGGCTTATTCTTGGCCAAAGGCGTAGCATCAATTCCTCTCAATGGAATAGGATACTGCAAGAGCTCCAAGAAAAAACCACAGCGCCTGGCAAACTCCAAGTCCATCAAATTCAGGGCAGCGCCTGAATCCACAAATGCCATAACAGAATAGGATGACAAAGAGCAAATCAGAGTAACGGACAAAAGAAATTTCGACTGTACCGTACCAAATGGTGGCAGACCTAGCGAAACGCTTAGTGCGCTTAGGACAATCGGAGATAGCATGAGTGGAATCACCACAGCAAAAACACAGCCCATTCCGACGTCTGTGTTCTTGCCGTTCAGCTCTGGTCAAAGTCCTATCACATTGCATAGGCTCAGGTCTATGCTCAGATAATACCGCCAAATGGTGCACAGCTTTACGCTCACGCAAGGGTCGATCGATCTGAATGGCCAAAGACATAGACTCATTCAGACCAGCAGGCATGGGGAATCCCACCATGACATCCTTAAGGGCTTCAGAGAGACCCTTTCTGAAAATTGCTGCCAGGGCACATTCATTCCACTGAGTGAGTACAGACCACTTCCTAAACTTCTGACAATATATCTCTACCTCATCCTGACCCTGACACAGAGCCAGCGAGATTTTCTCTGCCTGATCCACTGAATTAGGTTCATCATAAAGCAATCCGAGCACCAGAAAAAACGCATCAACATCACGCAATGCCGAATCTCCTGGCGCAAGGAAAAATGCCCAGTCTTGAGGGTCGCCACGTAACAAAGAAATAATGATTTTCACTTGTTGAACAGGGTCACCTGAGGAGCGAGGTTTCAGAGCAAGAAACAATTTACAATTATTTTTGAAATTCAGAAACTTAGATCTATCCCCCAAAAACAAATCAGGAATTGGAATCCTAGGCTCTAACATCAGATCCTGAACCACAAAATCTTGAATGTTTTGTACCCTTGCAGTGAGATTATTCATACAAAAGGACAGACCTTGAATGTCCATATCTACACCTGTATCCTGAACCACCCAGAGGTAAAGGGGAAATGAGAGACAAAACACACTGCAAAGAAAAAAAAAATGGTCTCAGAACTTCTCTTATCCCTCTATTGAGATGCATTAATACTTTGTGCCACCTGTACTGTTATGACCTGGTGGTAAGGACAATAATGGACCTGGTGGTTAAGAGCACACTGAATGACCTGATAGTTACAAATAATATAGGACGAGCTCTGAGACGTGGGAACTCTGCTGACCGCAATCCCTAATCCTATCACACACACTAGAAATAGCCATGGATTGCTCCTAACGCTCCCTATGCAACTCGGCACAGCCTAAGGAACTAGCTAGCCCTGAAGATAGAAAAATAAAGCCTACCTTGCCTCAGAGAAATTCCCCAAAGGAAAACGCAGCCCCCCACATATAATGACTGTGAGTAAAGATGAAAATACAAACACAGAGATGAAATAGATTTAGCAAAGTGAGGCCCGACTTACTGAACAGACTGAGGATAGGAAAGGTAACTTTGCGGTCAGCACAAAAAACTACAAAAAGACCACGCAGAGGGCGCAAAAGACCCTCCGCACCGACTCACGGTGCGGAGGCGCTCCCTCTGCGTCCCAGAGCTTCCAGCAAGCAAGACAAAAATCAAAATAGCAAGCTGGACAGAAAAATAGCAAACAAAGAAAAACAAGCAGGAACTTAGCTTCTGCTGGGAAGACTGGTCACAAGAACGATCCAGGAGTGAACTAGACCAATACTGGAACATTGACAGGTGGCATGGAGCAATGATCTAAGTGGAGTTAAATAGAGCAGCCAGCTAACGAATTAACCTTGTCACCTGTGGAAGGAAACTCAGAAGCCGAAGTACCATTCATGACCACAGGAGGGAGCTTGACAACAGAATTCACAACAGTAAACACATGGTGCAAAATGGAGATATGGGGCAAAAAGGAGACACTGGGTAGGATGGAGACATGGGGGCAGGATGGGAGACACGGGAGCAGGATGTAAACACATGGTGCAGAATGGAGACATGGAGGAGAATGGAGACACGGGGCAGGATGGAGACACAGGGAAGGGTGTAAAGACATGGTACAGAATGGAGACACGGGGGCAGAATGGAAACATGGGCAGGATGGAGACACAGGGCAGGATGGGAGACACGAGGGCAGGATGTAAATACATGGTGCACAATGAGGTCGTGGGACAGAATGGAGACGCGGGGGCAGGATGGAGACATGGGGCAGAATGGAGACATGGGGCAGGATGGGAGACACAGGGGCAGGATGGGAGACATGGGGGCAGGATGAGTGACATGGGGGCAGGATGGGTGACATGGGGGCAGGATGGGAGACACGGGGGAAGGATGTAAACACATGGTGCAGAATGGAGACTTGGGGCAGAATGGAGACACAGGGAAGGATGTAAAGACATGGTGCAGAATGGAGACACCGGGGCAAAATGGAGACACAGGGGCAGGATGGAGACACAGGGGCAGGATGGAGACACAGGGCAGGATGGGAGACACGATGGCAGGATGTAAACACATGGTGCACAATGGAGTCATGGACAGAATGGAGACGAGGGGGCAGAATGGAGACACGTGGCAGGATGGAGACATGGGGCAGGATGGAGACACAGGAAAGGCTGGAGACAAATGGGGCAGGATGGAGACAGATTGGGCAGGAATATGGGGCAGGATGGAGACAGATGGGGCAGGATGGAGACAGATTGGCCAGGGTTATGGGGCAGGATGAAGACAGATGGGGCAAGATCATGGTGCAGGATGGAGACACATTGTGCAGGATCATGGGGCAGGATGGATACGATGGAGACAGATGGGGCAGGATCATGGGACAGATGGGGCAGAGTCATGGGACAGATGGAGCAGGATCATGGGAAAGGTGGGGCAGAATGGAGACAGATGAGGAGATCATATGGGGGCAGAATGGATATTCATGAGGGCAGGATGGGAGAACATATGGCTGGAGCCAGGAATGAGATAAACTGGGTCAGGAAGGGGGATATTATTACCATAGGGGCTAGTTATTAGTATTATTATTATTTATTTATATAGCACAATTGATTCCATGGTGCTGTACATGAGAAGGGGTTACATACAAATTAGAGATATCACTTACAGTAAACAAACTAACAATCACAGACTGATACAGAGGAGAGATGACCCTGCCCTTGAGGACTTACATTCTACAGGATGGTGGAGAAGGAGACAGTAGGTTGAGGGTTGCAGCAGCTCCAGTGTTAGTGAGGCAGTAGCTCTGGCAGTGGTGAGGAGGCAGCGGGATCATTGCAGGCTGTAAGTTTTCTTGAAGAGGTGGGTTCAGTCTGAAGGATCCGAATGTGGTTGGACAAAGAATTGCAGAGGATGGGGGATATTCGGGAGAAGACTTGGAGGTGGTTGGGTGAGGAGCAAATAAGTGTGAAGGAGAGAAAGTGGTCTTGGGAGGACCGGAGATTACGTGAGGTGTGAGGGTGTTAACAGGGAGGCCACAGATTTAAGGGATGTTATTACAGCAGTGATGCATTTATTTTATTTTTTGAGGACACTGTTTTAAATGGAGGGGGTGGTCCTGTTACTGGGCAGAGCGACACTGTGTTGCCTTTTTTCCTTCATCTGGTATAGTGTAGAAGTTGGGAAAAAATTAAGTAATGTGTTCTGCAAGCGGAGTTCTAGATAACTGTGTTATTTCCTGCAGAGACAATCCCTGGCTGGAAGAAGTGATGGTGATCTGTGCTGGATAAAGATGAAAAGCGAAGATGAAGGACTTCACATAGAGACGTCACTGGTGAGTAAGTGTGTTACCTGTACAATGACACTATACACTGTATACTATATACAGAGGTCCTATCTGCAGTGTCACCAGGGATCACTGTATTACCTTTACACTGACACTATATACAGAGCTCCTGTGTATTTTGTCACTGGTTATCCTTGTATTACCTATACACTGACACTATATACAGAGCTCCTGTGTATAATGTCACTGGTGATCACTGTATTAACTGTACACTAACACTATATACAGAGCTCCTGTGTATAATGTCACTGGTGATCCTTGTATTACCTGTACACTGACACTATATACAGAGCTCCTGTGTATAATGTAACTGGTGATCACTGTCTGTACACTGACACTATATACAGAGCTCCTGTTTATAATGTCACTGGTGATCCCAGTATTACCTGTACACTATACACTATATACAGTGCGCCTGTGTATAATGTCACTGGTGATCCCTGTATTACCTGTACACTGACACTATATACAGATCTCCTGTGTATAACAAGTATCAAATATTAATAGTAAAGCCGCACCCTATAATGGCAATGTCTCTATGGACAGCAGAGTGCACGTCCTCACCAGGGGATCCATCCCAGTAGGTAAATCCAGAAGCGCATGAAGAGAAGGACAGCACCACAGCAATTGTGAAAAAACAGCTCCCGTATTTACTCTGCCATCTGCAACGTTTCGGTCCGTGGACCTTTTTCAAGCCTTTTTGTCCTTCTCTTCATGCGCTCCTGTGTATAACGTCACTGGTGATCCCTGTATTACCTGTTCACTGACACTATATACAGATCTATTGTGTATAATGTCACTGGTGATCACTGTATTACCTTTACACTGACACTATATACAGAGCTTCTGTGTATAATGTCACCGGTGATCACTGCATTACCTGTACACAGACGCTGCATACCAAGTACAGATTTCCTGTGTATAATGTCACTGGTGATCACTGTATTACCTGTACACTATACACTCTATACAGATCTACTGTGTATAATGTAACTGGTGATCCCAATATTACCTGTACACTATACACTACATACAGTGCTCCTGTGTATAATGTCACTGGTGATCCCTGTATTACCTGTACATTGACACTATATACAGATCTCCTGTGTAGAATGTCACTGGTGATCCCTGTATTACCTGTACACTGACACTATATACAGATCTACTGTGTATAATGTAACTGGTGATCACTGTATTACCTGTACACTATACACTATATACAGATCTACTGTGTATAATGTAACTGGTGATCCCAGTATTACCTGTACACTGACACTATATACAGATCTCCTGTGTAGAACGTCACTGGTGATCCCTGTATTACCTGTACACTGACACTATATACAGATCTCCTGTGTAGAATGTCACTGGTGATCCCTGTATTACTTGTACACTGACACTATATACAGATTTGTAGAATGTAAGCCCACAAGGGCAGGGTCCTCTCCCCTCTGTATCAGTCTGTCATTGTTATTTTGTTTACTGTAAGTGATATCTGTAACTTGTATGTAACCCCTTCTCATGTAAAGCACCATGGAATCAATGGTGCTATATAAATAATAATAATCTACTGTGTATAATGTCACTGGTGATTACTGTATTACCTGTATACTGACACTATATACAGAGCTCCTGTGTATAATGTCACCGGTGATCACTGCATTACCTGTACACAGACACTGCATACTAAGTACAGATCTCCTGTGTATAATGGCACTTATGGTGATAGTATTGTTTATTTTTATTAATGGTCAGTATTGTAGTATTCAGTCACTATGTGGTGGTAATATGTTGACAGGCCATGGTGTGGCAGTATTTGTTTCTTGTATGTGCTATTATTTGGTCACTATGTGGTGGTAATATGTGGTCTGGTCATGGTGTAGTGGTGTTTATCCCTTGTATGTGCTATTATTCGGTCACTGTGTGGTTGTAATATGTAATCTGATCATGTTGTGTTGGTATTTGTTCCTTGTATGTAGTATTATTGGTCACCATGTGGTGGTAAAATGTGGTCTGTACATGGTGCAATGGTATTTGTCCCTTGTATGTGATATTATTGGGTCACTGTGGTGGTAATATGTGGTCTGGACATGGTGTGGCAGTATTTGTGCCTTGTATGTGGTATTATAGGTCACTATGTTGTGCTAATATGGTGTCTGGTCATGGTACGGGGGTATTTGTCCTTTGTATGTGATATTACGATACGATACACTTTATTGATCCCGTGGGAAATTATGGTATCACAGCAGCACGACTTAAATCATAAAAATCATAAAGGAATTACATAGTTGACATGACAGTTTGTTGACAGAAGAACATTATACATTAGAATAGGACATACACAACAAGTGAACTGAAATGTAGAGAAATAAGTAGACATTCACCTTGGTGGTTTAACCCTAATGTTATTGTTGTACATTCCCATGGCAGTTGGCACAAACGATTTCCTATATTTTTCCTTCTTACACCTCAGAAGTATTAGCCGGTTACTGAAGGTGCTCTTCTGTCTCATGAATAGCTCATATAGTGGATGTGCATTATTGTTCATAATTGCCATACACTTTTTCAGAGTTCTTTTCTCCACTACCTCCCCAAAAGAGTCCAGATTACAGCCGACAGCAGAACTTGTCTTCTTAATAATCTTATTCAGCTTATTAGCATCAGAGGCCCGCACACTACTACCCCAGCACGTGATTGCAAAAAAGATGGCACTTGCCACCACAGATTGGTAGAACATTTCTAACATTTTGCTACACACATTAAAAGACCTCAGTTTCCTTAGGAAATACAGTCTGCTCATCCCCTTCTTGTAGACAAACTCTGAGTGGCATCTCCAGTCCAGTTTGCTATCCAAATGGACCCCCAAATATTTGTAACTCTCCACCTGCTCTACCTCCTGACCAGCAATAGTGATCGGTAAGCATTCCATCTTTATCCTGCTATAGTTGGCCACCAACTCCTTAGTTTTCTTAACATTTAGTTGTAGATAGTTACCATTGCACCAATCCACGAAATTCGACACCACCCTTCTATATTCCTCATCCCCCTGATCTCCCCAAATGCATCCCACAACCACAGAGTCATCTGAAAATTTTTGAAGGTGGCAAAGTTCAGATTTATACTGAAAGTCTGAAGTATACAGTGTGAATAGAAAGGGCGCAAGCACCGTTCCTTGGGGGGCACCTACACTGCTCAGTAATCTGCTTGACACAACTGCTCCCATCTGTACAAACTGTGGTAGATCTGATAGGTAGTCAGTTATCCAATTTCTCATCCCCTCCTCAACCTTCATATCAGTCATCTTTTTGTGTAGTAAAAGTGGCTGCAGGGAGTTAAATGCACTCGAGAAATCGAAGAACATCGCTCGCACCATGGTTCCGTCAGTCTCCAGAAATGAATGTACCCTATGTAACAGAGAAAGGATAGCATCATCCACCCCCAATCTATGTCGGTAAGCAAACTGAAGGGGAACGATAAAAGCATTGACCCTTGGTCTTAAGTGAGCAAGCACTAATCTTTCCAAGGCCTTCATAGCGTGAGATGTTAAGGCTACAGGACGATAGTCATTTAGGGTTGCAGGAGAAGTCATCTTGGGTACCGGCACCAGACAGGAAGTTTTCCATAACACTGGTACCCTCTGTGTTTGTAGACTTCCATTAAATAGGCGCGTAAAGACAGTACACAGCTGGTCTGCACAAACTTTAAGGACACGTGAGCTGAGTCCATCTGGTCCTGCAGCTTTACCAATGTTAAGTGACTTAAACTGCCTCCTCACATCATTTTCGGATACTCTAAAATTGGTCTGCTCATCCTTCAATATCGATGTTGCAGAATTTGCACCCAGTTCCCATCCACTATCAGTTGGCAGTACACATGTACTGCTAAATCTATTGAAATACTCATTCATCTCATTAGCCTTGTCCATTGTTCCTGGATCATTTTCAGGCCTCACCTTAAGCCCAGTCAGTAATTTCATTCCTGACCAAACCTCTCTGGTATTATTGTGGGACAGTTTCTTTTCAAGTTTAATTCTGAAGGCTTCCTGGGCCTCCTTTATTTTATGCTTCAATTCATGCTGTATCATTTTAATTTCCTCTTTGTCACCTAGTTTAAATGCCTTTTTTTTCCTGTTGAGCAAATGCTTCAATTCCTTTGTTATCCATGGCTTGTTGTTTGCAAAACACCTAATCTTTTTAGTGGGCACCAACATATCAGTGCAGAAGTTAATGTAGTCAGTCACTCTACCAACCACTTCATTAACATTTGTATACTCGTCCATTGTCCCAAGCAGCACATCCCAGTCTGTAAGATGAAAGCAATCCTGTAAAGCCTGTTCATTTGTTGGACTCCACATTCTAACTGATTTAATCTTAGCAGGCTGTTTACTAACAACAGGTTGGTAGACTGGTGACAATAGTACAAGATTGTGATCAGACTTCCCCAAGGGCGGCAGGGTAGACTATGAATAAGCATTCTTGACATTCGCATAGAGTAAGTCCAACGTAATTTTGTCACGTGTTGTACATTTAACAAATTGATAGAATTTAGGTAAGGCAGTAGACATTTTAGCCCGGTTAAAATCCCCAGAGATTACAGTAAGCGAGTTGGGGTGTTTCATCTGGAGCCGGGCAATGACTCCTGACAGCACTTCACCTGCAGCCTCATGGTTTGCAGTTGGTGGTATGTACAATACTATTGCACTAACAAGCGAGAATTCTCTAGGAATATAGTAAGGTCTGAGGCCAACAGCTAGCAATTCAATGTTCGGACAACAATGGCGCTCCCTTGCAGTCACATGCCTCTGATTGCACCAACCATTGTTTATGTAGAGTATAACTCCACCGCCCTTTTTTTTGCCGCTCTTCATAGTGTCTCTATCCGCCCGGACCATGTGAAATCCTGGTACTGAAACACTTGAGTCCGGGATCTCGCCACGTAACCATGTTTCAGTAAAACATATCAAACTGCATTCTTTGTATTCCCTCTGGGTCCGTATTAATGCCAGCAGTTCATCCGACTTATTACCCAGTGATTAAACATTCCCCATGATGATGGACGGAACTACAGGTTTAAACCGTCTTCGCCTTGCCTTAAGTTTTTTGCCCGCTCTGCAGCCTCTGTAGGGTCGCCTTACCTCACACGGGACACGTGGTCTACACACTGCAGGAGAAGGCATTAGCCTGCGCAGCTCCAGAAGTTGGCCCCTTGAGTAAGCAACACGTTTATGAACAGACTTAGGGACATCAATCAAAACCTTGCCCATGTTAGTCGCACTAAGACTGTCCGTGTAGGGAGGTATACAGTGCACTCCTCCAGACATAGCTGTGCCAATTTCCAGACAGGTAGTGGCCGCCTGGCAGTAGGTGCGTATAATACCAGTCCTAGGCTGCTAGGTGATCACAAATGCACTGTAAATCCAGATAGCTGCGGGTAGCAGCAAACATCCAAGGGAAACCTTCCAGGGGAGCCAAGGATCAGAAGCATACATCCAGAAAGCTGTGGGTAGCAGTATGCATCCAGGGGAAACAAATCAGAGGATCCCAGGTTCAGAAGCAACCAGCCAAGGGGAAATCCAAGGGTTCAGCATAAATCCAAGGGTTCAGCATAAATCCAAGGGAAGCATTCCAGCGGATCCAAGTTCAGAAGGAGAAGGTACTGGGGAAAAGAAAATTCCTTAGGAGTACCAAAAAAGCTGAGGTTCAGAAAGAAAAAGGTTCACACATAACAAAAATAATTCCAAAATAAACTAAAGTAAAGTAAAACAAAATAAAACAAAACTAAAACAAAACAAAACTATTGCTGCTGCAATGGGCTGCCACTAGCACGGCGCCTTATTGTCCTCATCCAGCAGAGAGCAGACAGACACGTCTGCTCTCCTTGGTGTCTTGGTGAGGAAAAATTATTGGTCATTTTAAGAATTGAAAAATAAATAAAAATATACCTAAATTGTATTGCATATTTTAACAAATCTGAAGACACAAAAGAGAATAGTAAAACCAAAAACACTCAGTTTGAAAAAATGTTGCAGTAATCCGCAAGTGCTAGTAAAAGATCTAAAAAACAGGGTATTTGGTTGATACGTTTTTTGCAAAAAATGTATACTAAGCTGCTCTACCAAACTTCACGGTATACCCTTATCAGAGCAGTCCTAACTAATGTATGCAATCCCTATCTGATGTATTTAAAAACCTGATCATCTGTATATTACCTGTGTGAACAGGGTTCAGAGAGGAAAAATCCATGTGTGCATACAGGGTAGAACAGCTTTTGTGCAGATAGCCCAAGAGGAGTGGTGGAACTCCCCAGTCTTGTAGACACAAGAGAACAATTATGGAAACAGGAACACATGGGCTACTTGCACAGTGAACAAGTCTGTATGATCATGTTCACACACCACCAAGAAACCTGAAGACACAAAAGAGAATAGTAAAACCAAAAACACTCAGTTTGAAAAAATGTTGCAGTAATCCGCAAGTGCTAGTAAAAGATGTAAAAAACAGGGTATTTGGTTGATACGTTTTTTGCAAAAAATGTATACTAAGCTGCTCTACCAAACTTCACGGTATACCCTTATCAGAGCAGTCCTAACTAATGTATGCAATCCCTATCTGATGTATTTAAAAACCTGATCATCTGTATATTACCTGTGTGAACAGGGTTCAGAGAGGAAAAATCCATGTGTACATACAGGGTAGAACAGCTTTTGTGCAGATAGCCCAAGAGGAGTGGTGGAACTCCCCAGTCTTGTAGACACAAGAGAACAATTATGGAAACAGGAACACATGGGCTACTTGCACAGTGAACAAGTCTGTATGATCATGTTCACACACCACCAAGAAACCTGAAGACACAAAAGAGAATAGTAAAACCAAAAACACTCAGTTTGAAAAAATGTTGCAGTAATCCGCAAGTGCTAGTAAAAGATGTAAAAAACAGGGTATTTGGTTGATACGTTTTTTGCAAAAAATGTATACTAAGCTGCTCTACCAAACTTCACGGTATACCCTTATCAGAGCAGTCCTAACTAATGTATGCAATCCCTATCTGATGTATTTAAAAACCTGATCATCTGTATATTACCTGTGTGAACAGGGTTCAGAGAGGAAAAATCCATGTGTGCATACAGGGTAGAACAGCTTTTGTGCAGATAGCCCAAGAGGAGTGGTGGAACTCCCCAGTCTTATAGACACAAGAGAACAATTATGGAAACAGGAACACATGGGCTACTTGCACAGTGAACAAGTCTGTATGATCATGTTCACACACCACCAAGAAACCTGAAGACACAAAAGAGAATAGTAAAACCAAAAACACTCAGTTTGAAAAAATGTTGCAGTAATCCGCAAGTGCTAGTAAAAGATGTAAAAAACAGGGTATTTGGTTGATACGTTTTTTGCAAAAAATGTATACTAAGCTGCTCTACCAAACTTCACGGTATACCCTTATCAGTGCAGTCCTAACTAATGTATGCAATCCCTATCTGATGTATTTAAAAACCTGATCATCTGTATATTACCTGTGTGAACAGGGTTCAGAGAGGAAAAATCCATGTGTGCATACAGGGTAGAACAGCTTTTGTGCAGATAGCCCAAGAGGAGTGGTGGAACTCCCCAGTCTTGTAGACACAAGAGAACAATTATGGAAACAGGAACACATGGGCTACTTGCACAGTGAACAAGTCTGTATGATCATGTTCACACACCACCAAGAAACCTGAAGACACAAAAGAGAATAGTAAAACCAAAAACACTCAGTTTGAAAAAACGTTGCAGTAATCCGCAAGTGCTAGTAAAAGATGTAAAAAACAGGGTATTTGGTTGATACGTTTTTTGCAAAAAATGTATACTAAGCTGCTCTACCAAACTTCACGGTATACCCTTATCAGAGCAGTCCTAACTAATGTATGCAATCCCTATCTGATGTATTTAAAAACCTGATCATCTGTATATTACCTGTGTGAACAGGGTTCAGAGAGGAAAAATCCATGTGTGCATACAGGGTAGAACAGCTTTTGTGCAGATAGCCCAAGAGGAGTGGTGGAACTCCCCAGTCTTGTAGACACAAGAGAACAATTATGGAAACAGGAACACATGGGCTACTTGCACAGTGAACAAGTCTGTATGATCATGTTCACACACCACCAAGAAACCTGAAGACACAAAAGAGAATAGTAAAACCAAAAACACTCAGTTTGAAAAAATGTTGCAGTAATCCGCAAGTGCTAGTAAAAGATGTAAAAAACAGGGTATTTGGTTGATACGTTTTTTGCAAAAAATGTATACTAAGCTGCTCTACCAAACTTCACGGTATACCCTTATCAGAGCAGTCCTAACTAATGTATGCAATCCCTATCTGATGTATTTAAAAACCTGATCATCTGTATATTACTTGTGTGAACAGGGTTCAGAGAGGAAAAATCCATGTGTGCATACAGGGTAGAACAGCTTTTGTGCAGATAGCCCAAGAGGAGTGGTGGAACTCCCCAGTCTTGTAGACACAAGAGAACAATTATGGAAACAGGAACACATGGGCTACTTGCACAGTGAACAAGTCTGTATGATCATGTTCACACACCACCAAGAAACCTGAAGACACAAAAGAGAATAGTAAAACCAAAAACACTCAGTTTGAAAAAATGTTGCAGTAATCCGCAAGTGCTAGTAAAAGATGTAAAAAACAGGGTATTTGGTTGATACGTTTTTTGCAAAAAATGTATACTAAGCTGCTCTACCAAACTTCACGGTATACCCTTATCAGAGCAGTCCTAACTAATGTATGCAATCCCTATCTGATGTATTTAAAAACCTGATCATCTGTATATTACCTGTGTGAACAGGGTTCAGAGAGGAAAAATCCATGTGTGCATACAGGGTAGAACAGCTTTTGTGCAGATAGCCCAAGAGGAGTGGTGGAACTCCCCAGTCTTGTAGACACAAGAGAACAATTATGGAAACAGGAACACATGGGCTACTTGCACAGTGAACAAGTCTGTATGATCATGTTCACACACCACCAAGAAACCTGAAGACACAAAAGAGAATAGTAAAACCAAAAACACTCAGTTTGAAAAAATGTTGCAGTAATCCGCAAGTGCTAGTAAAAGATGTAAAAAACAGGGTATTTGGTTGATACGTTTTTTGCAAAAAATGTATACTAAGCTGCTCTACCAAACTTCACGGTATTCCCTTATCAGAGCAGTCCTAACTAATGTATGCAATCCCTATCTGATGTATTTAAAAACCTGATCATCTGTATATTACCTGTGTGAACAGGGTTCAGAGAGGAAAAATCCATGTGTGCATACAGGGTAGAACAGCTTTTGTGCAGATAGCCCAAGAGGTGTGGTGGAACTCCCCAGTCTTGTAGACACAAGAGAACAATTATGGAAACAGGAACACATGGGCTACTTGCACAGTGAACAAGTCTGTATGATCATGTTCACACACCACCAAGAAACCTGAAGACACAAAAGAGAATAGTAAAACCAAAAACACTCAGTTTGAAAAAATGTTGCAGTAATCCGCAAGTGCTAGTAAAAGATGTAAAAAACAGGGTATTTGGTTGATACGTTTTTTGCAAAAAATGTATACTAAGCTGCTCTACCAAACTTCACGGTATACCCTTATCAGAGCAGTCCTAACTAATGTATGCAATCCCTATCTGATGTATTTAAAAACCTGATCATCTGTATATTACCTGTGTGAACAGGGTTCAGAGAGGAAAAATCCATGTGTGCATACAGGGTAGAACAGCTTTTGTGCAGATAGCCCAAGAGGAGTGGTGGAACTCCCCAGTCTTGTAGACACAAGAGAACAATTATGGAAACAGGAACACATGGGCTACTTGCACAGTGAACAAGTCTGTATGATCATGTTCACACACCACCAAGAAACCTGAAGACACAAAAGAGAATAGTAAAACCAAAAACACTCAGTTTGAAAAAATGTTGCAGTAATCCGCAAGTGCTAGTAAAAGATGTAAAAAACAGGGTATTTGGTTGATACGTTTTTTGCAAAAAATGTATACAAAGCTGCTCTACCAAACTTCACGGTATACCCTTATCAGAGCAGTCCTAACTAATGTATGCAATCCCTATCTGATGTATTTAAAAACCTGATCATCTGTATATTACCTGTGTGAACAGGGTTCAGAGAGGAAAAATCCATGTGTGCCTCTGATTGCACCAACCATTGTTTATGTAGAGTATAACTCCACCGCCCTTTTTTTTGCCGCTCTTCATAGTGTCTCTATCTGCCCGGACCATGTGAAATCCTGGTACTGAAACACTTGAGTCCGGGATCTCGCCACGTAACCATGTTTCAGTAAAACATATCAAACTGCATTCTTTGTATTCCCTCTGGGTCCGTATTAATGCCAGCAGTTCATCCGACTTATTACCCAGTGATTGAACATTCCCCATGATGATGGACGGAACTACAGGTTTAAGCCGTCTTCGCCTTGCCTTAAGTTTTTTGCCCGCTCTGCAGCCTCTGTAGGGTCGCCTTACCTCACACGGGACACGTGGTCTACACATTGCAGGAGAAGGCACTCCTCCAGACATAGCTGTGCCAATTCCCAGACAGGTAGTGGCCGCCTGGCAGTAGGTAGTATAATACCAGTCCTAGGCTGCAAGGTGATCACAAATGCACTGTAAATCCAGATAGCTGCGGGTAGCAGCAAACATCCAAGGGAAACCTTCCAGGGGAGCCAAGGATCAGAAGCATACATCCAGAAAGCTGTGGGTAGCAGTATGCATCCAGGGGAAACAAATCAGAGGATCCCAGGTTCAGAAGCAACCAGCCAAGGGGAAATCCAAGGGTTCAGCATAAATCCAAGGGTTCTGCATAAATCCAAGGGAAGCATTCCAGCGGATCCAAGTTCAGAAGGAGAAGGTACTGGGGAAAAGAAAATTCCTTAGGAGTACCAAAAAAGCTGAGGTTCAGAAAGAAAAAGGTTCACACATAACAAAAATAATTCCAAAATAAAGTAAAGTAAAACAAAACAAAATAAAACAAAACTAAAACAAAACAAAACTATTGCTGCTGCAATGGGCTGCCACTAGCACGGCGCCTTATTGTCCTCATCTAGCAGAGAGCAGACAGACACGTCTGCTCTCCTTGGTGTCTTGGTGAGGAAGAATTATTGGTCATTTTAAGAATTGAAAAATAAATAAAAACATACCTAAATTGTATTGCATATTTTAACAAATGTTTAATAAGTTAGAGTAGAGTAGGGCCAGGCCAAAAGAGTCTACCTTGTCGTGGTGGCAAATTTAAAAAATCTTTTGGCCAAAACAAGAGCTGGCTCTATGTGTGATCTGGTGATGGGAACTATTAATGTGTGATTGGTGATAAATGGAGTTTTTCCAAGAGAGATCGGTGGGACTGTGGACAGTTCGAGGGGTGGAGGCAGGGCTGCGGTGGAGCCTGGTTGGAGTCTCAAGGGGGCCCCGAAAATTTTGCCAGTATGGGGCCCCAAAATTCCTAGTGGCAGCCCTGCCTGCGGCTAATAAAAGTCTGTTTTTCTCTTAAACACCACAGCATATATAGCTGTGATCATACAGCCAGAAGCTTATAAATGCTGCTCACGGTTTGGGCAGCATGTATCAGCTGATGGGTTCACTTTAAGCAAATGCCTGCACGTTGTCTTGAATTTAAATGGATAAAACAATCAAGCAGAAAACAGTAAAACTAAAAAAATAAAAGATAACTTTTATTAGTCAAGAAACGTAAGAAATTAGCCTGTGTATTAAGCCCTTTATAAATAATGACAATAGGCTCCAAGCTGTTTTTGTTGTTGTTTTTTTTTTTTTACTCTATTCTGTTTGGCATGGATGTTAATAGGTAATGGTATGTCTGAGAATGTTCTCCCTAAGAGCAAAATAAAATACTTTGTGAAGAACAGTATGTCAGATGTCTCCAGAGACAGTTGTTTCCCGGTGCGTTATGCAGCAGTTTAGTGACGTAACTAAATTAGGGGAACATTATTGCATTTACACATTAGCTGGTCACAGATGGTAGTGGCAGATTGAACCTTGTCTTTTCTTTTTAGACAATTTTAAAATAGTTATTTATTTTGTGTCTTCTGAAATCTTCAATTACTGATTTATTTATTACTGATTTATTATGATGGAATATAGGCTGAACTGGATGGACAAATGTCTTTTTTCGGCCTTACTAACTATGTTACTATGTTACTATGTTACTATGATTTAGCTTGCTTCAAGCCATAATTGTATGTTTGAAAATTTAATTGTAGTAAATATTAGGGACTGCCCACTGAGAAATGACAGTGATCGACAAAGATACTAAGTCTACAGAGATGTTTTCTGACATCAATGTACCAACAAACCTGCAGTCTAGTAGAAGGTTATAAAAATCAAGAAAAATTGCTGAATGGTACTAAGAAACAGGTGAGTACTCACTGTTTGAGCGGGTTTAGCAGAGTCCAGTAGGTTTAGCTGAGTCAACAACCCTACCAATCGGTAATCCACGGCGTGCTTGCTTGAAGAAGCATATGTGGAAATCCAAATAGGGAAGAAAGTAGCAGCACCACACAAGTCTTCCGTTAAAAAATCCTTTGTCCTTTATTTCAACAACGTGCTGTGGAGTTGGTTACAGAGGGCAGGATAGTTGCAGAACAAGCTGGTTAGGTTAATGGACTACGGCCGTTTCACGTGTTACACACTTCAACGGGTCCAGATGAAACAGATGGTGTGTCATTTCCTTTTAAACGTCGTCACATGACCTCATAGAATTTAAAATAATTAAAACATGTGAAACACATGTTATATGTCTTGCTCATGTGTTTCACATGTTTTAATTATTTTAAATTCTATGAGGTCATGTGATGACGTTTAAAAGGAAATGACACACCATCTGTTTCATCTGGACCCGTTGAAGCGTGTAACATGTGAAACGGCCGTAGTCCATTAACCTAACCAGCTTGTTCTGCAACTATCCTGCCCTCTGTAACCATGTCCACCGCACGTTGTTGAAATAAAGGACAAAGGTTTTTTTAATCGGAAGACTTGTGTGGTGCTGCTACTTTCTTCCCTATTTAGTAGAAGGTTATGTCTGCTGCGCCTGCAATCCAAGAGAAGGTTAAGTGACCTGTATGTGTCTGTGATGTGGACACTAACCCTACAATGCCACCTCTGCCTGTGATGTGGCCACTAACCCTACAATGCCATCTCTGCCTGTGATGTGGACACTAACCCTGCAATACCATCTCTGCCAGTGATGTGGACACTAACCCTACAATACCATCTCTGCCTGTGATGTGGAAACTAACCCTACAATATCATCTCTGCCTGTGATGTGGACACTAACCCTAAAATACCATCTCTGCCTGTGATGCGGACACTATCCCTGCAATACCATCTCTGCCTGTGATGTGGACACTAACCCTTCAATACCATCTCTGCCTGTGATGTGGACACTAACCCTTCAATACCATCTCTGCCTGTGATGTGGACACTAACCCTACAATACCATCTCTGCCTGTGATGTGGACACTAACCCTTCAATACCATCTCTGCCTGTGATGTGGACACTATCGCTACAATACGATCTCTGCCTGTAATGTGGACACTAACCCTACAATACCATCTCTGCCTGTGATGTGGACGCTAACCCTACAATACCATCTCTGCCTGTGATGTGGATACTAGCCCTAAAATACCATCTCTGCCTGTGATGTGGACACTAGCCCTACAATACCATCTCTGCCTGTGATGTGGAAACTAACCCTACAATACCATCTCTGCCTGTGATGTGGACACTAACCCTACAATACCATCTCTGCCAGTGATGTGGACACTAACCCTACAATACCATCTCTGCCTGTGATGTGGAAACTAACCCTACAATACCATCTCTGCCTGTGATGTGAACACTAACCCTACAATACCATCTCTGCCTGTGATGTGGACACTAGCCCTACAATACCATCTCTGCCTGTGATGTGCACACATACGCTACAATGCTACTTCTGCCTGCGTGTGTAATCACATCGGTGGTACATATTGATAGTATGTTGGATGTTAGCTATCTTTGTGTCGTTTTATCTGGATATATTCTCAAAATACTTAGGTACGGGATGGAGGACTAAGTAAACAACTTTAGTTGAACCCCCTTGTTAATAATGTTATCACATTTTTGTTAATGTTGACGCTAATTATAGCTATTATGCATGTTTTAGCTTCAGATTATTCTAAAAAGCTTTTTGAAATTATACCTAAATACATGCAGCCTAATATTTGTATTAAAACAGGGTATCAATCCATGGCTTCTTGCTTCTGCTTCTCTTTCTATTCCAAGCTTCTGCGGTGCTATTGCATGGTTCATATATCAAAAGTATAAAAGAACATAAAGTAAAATGACCTGTAATCTTTCTAATTATATAGAAAGCGTCCGGCAGGAATATATTGCCTAACATTCCAGGCCCCCATTTAATGTTACACAAAGCTCCTATATCGGGTACTATTATCCACCTACCACTCTATAATGATGAGGCAGATGTGAGGTGACAATGCTAGATATATGTAGAAAATACCTGTTTTTCTTGTATTGGCAGAAGAAACCTTAAAGAGGTTTTATTCATGGCCTATAATTAGGTCATCAATATCTGATCGGCGGGAGTGCTATACCCGGTACCCTCTTGCTCAGCTATTACTGGGAGCGGCTGGAAGTTCTCTAATGCTGCTGGAACACAGCAGCTCAGTCAAAACTATAGTGACCATGACCGGGTACTGCAGATTCACGTTCAAGTGGATAGGCGCCGGTAATAGCTGATCGGCCAAGGTGCCGGGTGCCGCACCCCCACTGATCAGATATTGATGGCCTATTATAAGGATAGGCCATCAATACAAAGGTAGTGACCCTCCCATTTAAGGCTATGTCCCCATGTAGCATCTTTGCTACGGACCTCCCACAGCCATATCCAATTCACAGTTACGATATCGTAGCAAATAAGGTGAAATGCAAAGAGTGAAATACTCAATGATTTCCGCTTGAATAGTTCACATACTGGGGATTTCAAATCTGCAGCACTGATAAATTTTTGCTGCAGAAAAATCTGCATTTTGACTACTTGGGAATACAACTTATAGCAGTGTTCCCCAAGTCCGGTCCTCAAGAGCCACCAACAGGTCATGTTTTCAGTATTTCCTTAGTATTGCACAGGTGATAATTGCATCACCTGCACAGGCAATAATTCCATCACCTGGGCAATACTAGGGAAATCCTCAAAACATGACCTGTTGGTGGCTCTTGAGGACCAGACTTGGGGAACACTGACTTATAGCATTTAGACGTTTGCTTTTTCTTTAAATATATATATTTACCGTATATATATTTTTTATGATTGAAATGTTAATGTTTTCTATGTTTTATTTTAACAGATCGCCAGAGCCGGAGCATGGAAATCACATGTCTGATTAATGACACCGATTGTGACCATTCGGAAAGCGGTACGCTCATGAACTATCAGTGATACAGAATGGTTGACGATTTCAGGTCTAACTAAAACATAAATGGCGATCAGAATAGGTTACAGCTTTTAGCTGATCATCAGCTGTATGGTCTCTCAATACACAGGCAGATCTTATTGATGAATTGCCTGAATGTCTAATTTGAAAAAATCAACACTACTGGACAACCCTTTATTTTATTAATGGGCCCATGGAAGTGAGACATTTTTTTAAAGAATGATACTCGCCTCTCAGTCCAATACCACTCCTCTATACTCAATGCTGCATCCCCTGCCAGTCTGCTGGGATCACCAACTGGTGGGGAACCTTAATACTCCAGCCACTGACCAGCTGTTCACATTCATGTTAACATCTAGTCCGTCAGCACACTGTTTCCCAATCTCCAGTCCTGACGGACCCAAACAGCTCATGTCTTCAGGATTTCTATGGTGTTACCCAAGTGAGAGAATTCCTGATGCCTTCAAGATACTTCCACCACCTGTGCAATACTAAGGAAATCCTGACCTGTTGGGGGCCGTAAGGACCATTGGGGGGCAGTGAGTACTGGAGTTTGGGGCACCCTGGTCTACCAGAATAAACCATTTTCAAATTAAAACTTCTTTTTGAACATACAAGCCCAGTTCTGGTCCCCTATAACTTGCCATCCACTCTTTGAGTGGGCAGTTCCTCTTAACCAGTATTCTGCCAGTACTATATATGCTGGAACTTTCTTTTCTCACTTTGCAAAATGCTTTGCTCCGATTCCAATAACTTGCATTTCTTTTATTCCCTTTACCTGCATCGGCATCTACTAGTGAAAAATTACATTTGACAGCAAGTTAGACAGAAGTGAGACATCTCATGGCTGGCGCTTTAGATTGGCTGTCCAGACTATACAGTATTAAAACAGCAGTGACCATTTAAAGGGAATTTGTCTTGTCAGCTAACACCGTTAACCTGCAGTTATGTGAGGTCCTGTTTTTTGCATAGTACATATTACATTTTGATTTACGCCAATCATATTCTTGTTTGATTTTTTTTTGCTTTATGCTATTTTTTGATAAATTCGATTTTAAAGGATTCAGCAATACAAAATATATATATATTTTTTCAACTGGGAAAAAACGATTGACTTAAAATTATATTACATTTAAAAAATATATTTGTAAGTTTATTTTTTTACTTTATTTTTAGTGTTTTTTGGGGACTTGAGCTTGCAATTGTTAGATTGCTATATACAGTAATGCTGCAGTATAAAATATAAAATCTTAAAAGTCGGGGGTCCTCTTATACGCCGTGTGTCATCTTACAGGGCGGGTGCGGACCAATCTGCATATGATGGGGGGAGTGGTCCCGATGACGAAGGGAGGGGGCGTCTTACAGGGAAGGTGTAAGTGGAGTATCCCCCTATTACCTCATTGTGGCAGCGATGCTCTCTGCGGGTCTCTGCTGGGCGGCGGCTCCTCTTTCAGCAGTATGGGGGCTCTGTGCTGGGGCCTCTACTGGCTCTTTGTACAGTGTCGGAGCTCCGCCAGCATTTCCTCTAGGCCCCGGCAGCTCCATTTTTGCGTTGCGGTGGCCTCCAGGAAAATGGCCGCTGGGGGCGGCACATGCTCAGTTTCAGATCTTGTCTCCTGAGATCTCGGGACGAGATCTGAATCTGAGAATGCGCCGCCCCCAGCGGCCATTTTCCTGGAGGCCACCACATCGCAGCAATGGAGCTGCCGGGGCCTCCGGGCTTTCAGGAAATGCCGGCAGAGCCGCAACGCTGCACAAAGAGCCGCCACCGCCCCCCAGCACAGATACCCCACGCTGCACAAAGAGGAGCCACCGCCGCCACCCCCAAGCACAGAGACCCGCTGAGAGCATCGCTGCCACAATGAGGTCGAACTCCCCCCCACCATATGCACATTGGTCCGCACCCGCCCTATAAGACGACAGCCAGCGTGTAAGATGACCCCCAACTTTTAAGAAGATTTTCAGGGGTTAAAAGGTCGTCTTATATGCTGGAAAATACGGTACTTTTTTAACCAAGCATAGGGGAAAAATTATGGAATAATAAAATACCTTTTGCCAGGGGTTGTAACTGTACTGCCCTCGTCCTGTAGGGATTAACCAGTTGTCCTTGTTCTTGTTGAAACATCATTGTGAAAGCTTAGTTTATCTGTAAGCTAAGACCATGTTCCCACCAGCAAAACTGCTGCGGTTTTTTCTGTGCAACAAAGTACCAAAAGGTAATCTGCAGTTTTTGCAGCATTTATCCCTTTTTGTGTGGTTTTGGTGCAAATTTGATGTACCATTTTCTTTACTGCAGAAATACTGGGATTCTTAATTTCAAAGCCCTTAGGGAAAATAAGAAATGCAATGTCTTTAAATGTACAGTGGCATGACTTTTTATGGAATAACATCCACTTTGCTTGAACTGTTAAACACAGCAGATTTTTGGCACAAAAAACAGTGGCAATAAATGCATCATTTATGCTATGTGGGAACATGACCTACAAGTGCCCATACAGGAACCATACAGCACAAATTGACATGCAGTTATGTTGCAGTTAAATGAGTGAATACAAAAGAATAGAGAAGGATCAGTCTTTCCTTAAAGGCAGAGACAGACTGCTGTATTTATCGTGCGAGAATCGCATCGTAAACCTCGTACTGGCTGTCGGCTCTACTGACCTGAGCTTGAAAGCTGCATAGTAATCCATCACTCTGTCATGCTCATGACCAGAGAGGTGCCAGGCCAGTGGTGGAGTGCAATGCGATTCTCGCACGAGAAATACGGCAGTCTGTCTCTGTCCTAATAAAGTATATCGTGGCACAGCTGTGTTGGTGCACAAGATAGGTTCTCCAAAACCAGTGAACATAAGTAAATAATTTGGCACTCAACTTGTGTATGGCTGTTGCTTTGAAAGAATTTTATCTGCAGTCCAAAATAAACGTTTCGGTCAAAGCCAGACCTTCTTCAGTAAACTGCATTTAAATATTATACAGAAAAACAATAATAAGGATACATATCCGTGTATACAAAAAAGTAGAAAAAACAAATAAATAACAAAGTAAATCTCATACCAAACAAGTGCATAGTGGTGGAGGTGAGGGTAGGAAAAATCTGGAAGGGAGAGAGGGAATACATTACATACCCGACTGCTCTTATGGTATACAGTATCTAGTAGGTATCACTGTACATCAATATAGGCCCATATGTGAAGGGGGCTGGACCCAGAGAGACCTCACGGGAGAGAAACTCTCCTAAAAAAGTTAGATAAAGTGTCGGAAAAGGTATATGAATGTAGTAGCATGAAACAATGTACTAGTAAAAAGTGGTATACTAACCAAGTGTAACCAGTAGTCTAATGAGACATAAAGGTATAAGGTTTCAGATTTGTCATGGAACAGTAACCATGTAAGCATATGGTGTGAACCAGATATACAGGATGTATGGGCCAGACCTAAAAAATGTATATACATATAATGAGCAATCCATGTTGTATGGACCAGAATCATATATTAAATGTAAGGCTCACCCTGTTTGTAGAGTACAATAGGAGACGTCACTAACATTAAGGAGGGTGCCCCAAGTGGATCAGCGTGCCTGTAACATATATGGATGGTAAGGGGCATAGTCTAACGCGGTGTCCGCCGCTAGTCAGATACTGTGTGGGCTTTTTGTCTGTCGAGTTGCATGTGACAGGATAGTGTAGCAAGTTGTGTGCAGCAAGTTTTGCGTGTGGCGAGTTTTATGTGTGTTTTGAGTAGGTGCAAGTTTTGTGTGAGGCAACTTTTGCATGTGTTGCAACTTTTGTGCATGTGGCAATTTTTCTGTGTGTGCAAGTTTTGCGTGTGGCGAGTTTTCCAGGTGAGTTTTGCACGTGTGGCAAGTTTTGCGTGAGCCTAGTTTTGCATGTGGCGAGTTTTGTGTGTGGCGAGTTTTGAGTGGCAACTTTTGTGTTTTGACTTTTATGTGGCGAGGTTGGTGTATGTGTGGTGAAATGTGTGCTGAGGGTGGTATATGTGCTCAAGCACGTGGTAGTGTGTGGCGCATTTTATGTGTGTTCATATCCCCGTGTGTGGTGAGTATCCCATGTCAGGGCCCCACCTTAGCAACTGTACGTATATACTCTTTGGCGCCATCGCTTTCATTCTTTATGTCCCCCTTGTTCACATCTGGCAGCTGTCAATTTGCCTCCAACACTTTTCCTTTCACTTTTTCCCCATGATGTAGATGGGGCAAAATTGTTTGGTGAATTGGAACGCGCAGGGTTAAAATTTCGCCTCACAACATAGCCTATGACGCTCTCGGGGTCCAGACGTGTGACTGTGCAAAATTTTGTGGCTGTAGCTGCGACGGTGCAGATGCTAATCCCGGACATACACACATACACAAACACACATTCAGCTTTATATATTAGACTAGCTGAAGAGCCCGGCGTTGCCTGGGCATAGTAAATATCTGTGGTTAGTTATAGCACCTCACTTCTCTTATTTTCCCATCACGCCTCTCATTTTCCCAATCACATCTTTCATTTTCCCCCTCACATCTCTCATTTTCTCCCTCACACCTCTCATTTTCTCCCTCACTCCTCTCATTCCCCCTAACACTTGTCATTTCAACCTCACATCTGTCATTTTCTGATCACTCCACTATTTTTCCTCACTTCTCTCATTTTGCACTCACACCTTTTCATTTTCACCTCACACCTCTCATTTTCACCTCATCACCTCAGTATATACATGTTTGTCATCTCCCTTATATATAGTATACATCTGTATGTCATCTCCTGTATATAGTATATACCTGTATGTCATCTCCCCTGTATATAGTATATACCTGCTGTGTGTCATCTCCCCTATATATAGTATATACCTGAATGTCATCTCCTTCTATATATAGTATATACCTGTATGTCATCTCCTCCTGTATATAGTATATACCTGTGTGTCATCTCCCCTGTATATAGTATATATCTGAGTGTCATCTCCTCCTGCATATAGTATATACCTGCATGTCATCTTCTATATATAGCATATACCTGTATGTCATCTCCTCCTGTATATAGTATATACCTGTGTGTCATCTCCCCTGTATACAGTATATATCTGAGTGTCATCTCATCCTGCATATAGTATATACCTGCATGTCATCTTCTATATATAGCATATACCTGTATGTCATCTCCTCCTGTATATAGTATATAACTGTATGTCATCTCCTCCTGTATATATATGTACCTATGTCATCTCCTCCTCTATATAGTACCGTATATACTCGAGTATAAGCCGACCCGAGTATAAGCCGACCCCCCTAATTTTGCCACAAAAAACTGGGAAAACTTATTGACTCAAGTATAAGCCTAGGGTAGAAAATGCAGCAGCTACCGGTGAATTTCAAAAATAAAAATAGATGCTCCATACCGTTCATTATTGCCCCATAGATGCTCCATATACAACTGTGCTATATAGAATGCTCTGCACCGTTGATTATGGCCCCATAGATGCTCCTTATAATGCTGTGCCATATATAATGCTCTGCACCTTTGATTATGGCCCCATAAATGCTCCTTATAATGTTGTGCCATATATGCTCTGCACCTTTGATTATGGCCCCATAGATGCTCCTTATAATGTTGTGCCATATATGCTCTGCACCTTTGATTATGGCCCCATAAATGCTCCTTAGAATGCTGTGCCCCATATATGCTCTGCACCTTTGATTATGGCCCCATAGGTGCTCCTTAGAATGCTGTGCCATATATGCTCTGCACCTTTGATTATGGCCCCATAGGTGCCCCTTATAATGCTGTGCCATACAGTTAGGGCCAGAAATATTTGGACAGTGACACAAGTTTTGTTATTTTAGCTGTTTACAAAAACATGTTCAGAAATACAATTATATATATAATATGGGCTGAAAGTGCACACTCCCAGCTGCAATATGATAGTTTCCACATCCAAATCGGAGAAAGGGTTTAGGAATCATAGCTCTGTAATGCATAGCGTCCTCTTTTTCAAGGGACCAAAAGTAATTGGACAATGGACTCTAAGGGCTGCAATTAACTCTGAAGGCGTCTCCCTCGTTAACCTGTAATCAATGAAGTAGTTAAAAGGTCAGGGGTGGATTCCAGGTGTGTGGTTTTGCATTTGGAAGCTGTTGCTGTGAGCAGACAACATGCGGTCAAAGGAACTCTCAATTGAGGTGAAGCAGAACATCCTGAGGCTGAAAAAAAGAAAAAATCCATCAGAGAGATAGCAGACATGCTTGGAGTAGCAAAATCAACAGTTGGGTACATTCTGAGAAAAAAGGAATTGACTGGTGAGCTTGGGAACTCAAAAAGGCCTGGGCGTCCACGGATGACAACAGTGGTGGATGATCGCCGCATACTTAATTTGGTGAAGAAGAACCCGTTCACAACATCAACTGAAGAACTGAAGAACACTCTCAGTGAAGTAGGTGTATCTGTCTCTAAGTCAACAGTAAAGAGAAGACTCCATGACAGTAAATACAAAGGGTTCACATCTAGATGCAAACCATTCATCAATACCAAAAATAGACAGGCCAGAGTTAAATTTGCAGAAAAACACCTCAAGAAGCCAGCTCAGTTCTGGAAAAGTATTCTATGGACAGATGAGACAAAGATCAACCTGTACCAGAATGATGGGAAGAAAAAAGTTTGGAGAAGAAAGGGAACGGCACATGATCCAAGGCACACCACATCCTCTGTAAAACATGGTGGAGGCAACGTGATGGCATGGGCATGCATGGCTTTCAATGGCACTGGGTCACTTGTGTTTATTGATGACATAAGAGCAGACAAGAGTAGCCGGATGAATTCTGGAGTGTAGCGGGATATACTTTCAGCCCAGATTCAGCCAAATGCTGCAAAGTTGATTGGACGGCGCTTCATAGTACAGATGGACAATGACCCCAAGCATACATCCAAAGCTACCTAGGAGTTCATGAGTGCCAAAAAGTGGAACATTCTGCAATGGCTAAGTCAATCTCCAGATCTAAACCCAATTGAGCATGCATTTCACTTGCTCAAATCCAGACTTAAGACGGAAAGACCCACAAACAAGCAAGACCTGAAGGCTGCGGCTGTAAAGGCCTGGCAAAGCATTAAGAAGGAGGAAACCCAGCGTTTGGTGATGTCCATGGGTTCCAGACTTAAGGCAGTGATTGCCTCCAAAGGATTTGCAACAAAATATTGAAAATAAAAATATTTTGTTTGGGTTATGTTTATTTGTCCAATTACTTTTGACCTCCTAAAATGTGGAGTGTTTGTAAAGAAATGTGTACAATTCCTACATTTTCTATCAGATATTTTTGTTTAACCCTTCAAATTAAACGTTACAATCTGCACTTGAATTCTGTTGTAGAGGTTTCATTTCAAATCCAATGTGGTGGCATGCAGAGCCCAACTCGCGAAAATTGTGTCACTGTCCAAATATTTCTGGCCCTAACTGTATATGCTCTGCACCTTTGATTATGGCCCCATAGGTGCTCCTTAGAATGCTGTGCCCCGTATATGCTCTGCACCTTTGATTATGGCCCCATAGGTGCTCCTTAGAATGCTGTGCCCCATATATGCTCTGCACCTTTGATTATGGCCCCATAGGTGCTCCTTAGAATGCTGCCCCATATATGCTCTGCACCTTTCATTATGGCCCCATAGGTGCTCCTTAGAATGCTGCTGGTGCTGCCATAAAAAAAAAAAAATCACATACTCACCTCTCTTCTCAGGACGCCGGCGCTTTCAATAATTACCTGCTCCTCGTGCGGCTCCGTCTCCAGCACTGACGCTCAGCAGAGGGCGCGCACTGACTACGTCACAGCGCCCTCTAACCTGAGCGTCACTGCTAGAGGACGCTGCAGACGGAGCCGTACCGGAGCGAGGAGCAGGTAATTATAGCGCTGCGCTCCCCTTACCTGCTGCGGCGCCGTCCCTGCAGTCCCTGGCTTCTCCGGCGCTGCAGCTTCTTCCTGTAATTGATCATTTACAGCAATGAATATGCGGCTCCTCCCCTATGGGGGTGGAGCCGCCTATTCATTTCTGTAATGAGCGGTGCCATGTGACCGCTCAGTACATGAAGAATCTGCAGCGCCGGAGAAGCCAGGGACTGCAGGGACCGCGCCGCAGCAGGTAAGTATGATTACACGGCCCCCGCTCTCCCTCCCCTGCTGACACCCGGGTATATGACTCGAGTATAAGCCGAGAGGGGGACTTTCAGCCCCAAAAAAATGGGCTGAAAATCTCGGCTTATACTCGAGTATATACGGTATATACCTGTGTGTCATCTCTCCTGTATATAGTATATATCTGTGTGTCATCTCCCCTGTATATAGTATATACCTGTGTGTCATCTCCTCCTGTATTAGACCTCGTTCACACGTTATTTGCTCAGTATTTTTACCTCAGTATTTGTAAGCTAAATTGGCAGCCTGATAAATCCCCAGCCAACAGGAAGCCCTCCCCCGGGCAGTATATATTAGCTCACACATACACATAATAGACAGGTCATGTGACTGACAGCTGCCGTATTTCCTATATGGTGCAATTGTTGTAGTTTGTCTGCTTATTAATCAGATTTTTATTTTTGAAGGATAATACCAGACTTGTGTGTGTTTTAGGGCGAGTTTCGTTTGTCAAGTTGTGTGTGTTGAGTTGCGTGTGGCGACATGCATGCAGCGACTTTTGTGAGATGAGTTTTGTGTAGCAACATGCGTGTAGCAACTTTTTGTGTGTCGAGTTACATGTGACAGGTTAGTGTAGTAAGTTGTGTGCAGCAAGTTTTGCGCATGGCGAGTTTTGCGCGTTGCGAGTATTATGTGTGGTGCCTTTTGAGTATGTGCTAGTTTTGTGTGAGGCAACTTTTGCATGTGTTGCAACTTTTGTGCATGTGGCAATTTTTCCGTGTGTGCAAGTTTTGCGTGTGGCGAGTTTTTCATGAGGAGAATTTTGCACTTGTGGCGAGTTTTGCAAGAGCCTAGTTTTTGCATGTGGCGAGTTCTGCGCGTGGCGAGTTTTGAGTGGCGACTTTTGTGTTTTGACTTTTATGTGGCGAGGTTGGTGTATTTGTGGTGAAATGTGTGCTGAGGGTAATATATGTTCAAGCACGTGGTAGTGTGTGGCGCATTTTGTGTGTGTTCATATCCCCGTGTGTGGTGAGTATCCCATGTCGAGGCCCCACCTTAGCAACTGTACGGTATATACTCTTTGGCGCCATCTCTCTCATTCTTTAAGTCCCCCTTGTTCACATCTGGCAGCTGTCAATTTGCCTCCTACACTTTTCCTTTCATTTTTTCCCATTATGTAGATAGGGGCAAAATTGTTTGGTGAATTGGAAAGCGCGGGGTTAAAATTTCACCTCACAACATAGCCTATGACGCTCTCGGGGTCCAGACGTGTGACTGTGCAAAATTTTGTTGCTGTAGCTGCGACGCTTCCAACACTTTTCCTTTCACTTTTTTCCCCATTATGTAGATAGGGGCAAAATTGTTTGGTGAATTGGAACGCGCGGGGTTAAAATTTCGCCTCACAACATAGCCTATGACGCTCTCGGGGTCCAGACGTGTGACTGCAAAATTTTGTGGCTGTAGCTGCGACGCCTCCAACACTTTTCCTTTCACTTTTTCCCCATTATGTAGATAGGGGCAAAATTGTTTGGTGAATTGGAACGCGCGGGGTTAAAATTTCACCTCACAACGTAGCCTATGACGCTCTCAGGGTCCAGACGTGTGACTGTGCAAAATTTTGTTGCTGTAGCTGCGACGCTTCCAACACTTTTCCTTTCACTTTTTTCCCCATTATGTAGATAGGGGCAAAATTGTTTGGTGAATTGGAACGCGTGGGGTTAATATTTCGCCTCACAATATAGCCTATGACGCTCTCGGGGTCCAGACGTGTGACTGTGCAAAATTTTGTGGCTGTAGCTGCGACGGTGCAGATGCCAATCCCGGACATACACACACACACACATACACACACATACACACATTCAGCTTTATATAGTAGATATTCTACACGTTAATGCAATTCTCAAGTAATATTCCTCGTACAAGCATATATTTATAATTGTAACACTGAAGCTTTGTTTCATTTTTATCTTTTAGGATAACGCTCCTGAAGTAGAACTACATTTTCTTCCCATTTAATGGCTTATGACTACTTTGTTGGCATTTAATTGGTGTATTTGTGCCCCCCTGTTTCCAGTGGCTGTTTAGTAGATATTGTTTTGATGTTTATTTTCCAGTTATGTTTTCTGTGTTTCTTTCAAGAATATTTCAGCTCAATCTGATGTATTAGTGTTTCACTTGTTTTAAGTGTTGTCAAACCTGTCACTTTGACATTATTTGGCGTACGATCAGTAATGAAAATGTAATGTTGTATATTGTATTGTTATAAACAAGAAATAACAAGATCCTATCCCAATATGTAGTAGGTGTAATAATAATATTAGAAAATACCTCTAATTAGAAATGTAGTATAGTTTTTCTGATTCACTATGTCACTTTCCTCATGTGCAGGCATTGGAGGACTTTAGGTATCCATGGTTACGACCACTAGCAACTAGCTAACTGTCACTATATCAGTGGTTGTAACCATGGATACCTAAAGTCCTCCAGTGCAGTGCCTGCACTTGAGGAAAGAGACAAAGTGAATCAGAAAAACTATATTACATTTCTAATTGAATGTTTTTGCTAATATTATTATCATTACACCTACTACATATTTGGATATGATCTTGGAGATGGGAATACCCCTTTAATTTTCTCCTTGCAGCTGTATTTCAACTTAGACAGCTACACTTTTAAAACGAGTGGTATTTACCTGTAGACTACCACTATGGCTCTGTGCTGTTTTTTGGTGTATTTTTTTTGTTTTGCTCCCTTTATGGAAATAAATATTCCATTACTTCTAGAACACCTTGTTATTTATGGAGCAGATTATATGTTTTGTGAACTTGATACAATCCAATTCAAAATATGCAACTAACTATGAGATTAATTATAGTCACAAATATTCAGGCCTACCACATGATAATTCCTATTTGGTCATAACGTGAACAGATGTGTTTTCCAGCAGAATGGTGGATAAGCCTAAGGCATAATAAAGCAGTGTTTTTGCTCAAGGAAATCTGTGTCAATCATTACGACTAATATATGAGACAGAAACATACTAATCAGTCTTGGAAGTGACACACATGACAGATACGACGACTAGTAGGGGGAATACTTTTTTGATTCTATGAATCTTGATTAAATTGAAAATACTTATGGGCTTATCATTTATGATTAGTGATGAGCGTAACCATATTACCTATTTTAACTCTTTGCTGACCACCAAATGTCTTATATCGTCAGGGTGTTCTTGTAGCTTTTGGTACTTAGATCGCTGTCTGCCTTCCTGGTCTTTGTACACAGAAAGCAGTAATGGTGCATTCTCCTTTCATCCCAGCAATCACCTTAGGCCAGTCTCACACGTCCAGATAATTCCGGTACCGGAGAAATATTTGCATATTCATCACTGTAATGAGCGGTACCACGTGACCGCTCACACAGGACAAGCTGCCGGCACTGAGAGTAGACATCGCGGGAGCTGGGTGAGTACCGTATTTTCCGCTTTGTAAGACGCACTTTATTTCCCCCAAATTTGGGGGGGAAATGTGGGTGCGTCTAACAAAGCGGATATACCGCTTACCATTACAGGCTGGGAGGAGGGGGTGTCCGCCGCCGCTACCGCCTGCCGCCGCTGTCGTCCGCCGCCACTGCCGGGGTTGTCCGCTGCTGCCCCGGGTGATGCTGAAGGCTCCGGTGCTGCGGGGGGCTCTGGCGACATTTTGTGAAAGACCAGAGCCCCCCGGCAGTTCTTCCATGCGTTCCAGTATGACTAATTCCGGGAAAATGGCCGCCGGAATCTCGGGAGATGAGATTTCAGCGCTGAGATCTCATCTCTCGAGATTCCGGCGGCCATTTTCCCGGAGTTAGTTCCAGTATGACTGACTCCGGGAAAATGGCCGCCGGAATCTCGGGAGATGAGATTTCAGCGCTGAGATCTCATCTCTCGAGATTCCGGCGGCCATTTTCCCGGAATTAGTCATACTGGAACGCATGGAAGAACTGCCGGGGGGCTCTGGTCTTTCACAAAATGTCACCAGAGCCCCCCGCAGCACCGGAGACAGCCCTACAGCACAGGAGCCCCCTGCAGACCCCTCATCCCAGCCTGCAGCAAAGGAGCCCCCTGCAGACCCCTCATCCCAGGCTGCAGCACAGGAGCCCCCCTGCAGCACAGGAGCCCCCTGCAGACCCCCTCATCCCAGCCTGCAGCAATGCTCCACTCCTGCCTCCGGCAACGAGCCTGGGACCCTGATCCACCACAACCACAACCCCTGGTAAGTAATAAGACGCATGGATTATAAGACGCCCCACCAATTTATTAAAAAATAGTTTTTTCCTATTTTTCTCCTCAAAATTTGGGGTGCGTCTTATAATCCGGAGCGTCTTACAAAGCGAAAAATACGGTATTTCTCTGCAAGTGGGCGGGCGTACGGGGGGTGGGAGGCGTGAAGTGACCCCCAAACTTTATTTTTAACAAAAAAATGTATTTTTCATCTCTTCTCTCCTGCAGGGGAGAAGAGATGAATGCTGCCTTCAGCACCACACGCAGGGGAGACAGCGCTTACTGTAGCGCTGTCTCTCCTGCGGGCGGTACATGCACACGGAGGAGAGTGCACACTGTTCTCTGTGTGCACGTGTGCGGGACGCTTTGCGGACCGTGCTGCCGGAGATAAGCGGTCCGTGAAAACACGGAGACGTGTGCATAGACCCATTCATTTGAATGGGTCTACGTGTGTCAGTGTCTCCGGTACGTGAGAAAACTGTCACTACATGTACCGGAGACACTGACGTGTGAAAGAGGCCTTAGGAAGCTGCAGACTAAAATCATTCATCAGTTTGTGTTAGGGCTCTTTCAGACGTCAGTGTCTCCAGTACTTGTGGTGACAGTTTTGACATTCTAGTGAATGTGTCTGTGCACATGTCAGTGTGTATCCAAGGACTGTGTGTCCATGGGCAAAACACACTGACATGCCCGTTTTTTACCGTCAACAAGGGACGCAAAACGTCCCGCACACGTGCACTCACTTACCGGCACCTGAGAATGATCAGTACCGTTAGTGCCGGGTGATGAAGATGGCTCTCATCATTCTCCCCTGCTCTGGCGGCGAAACGCTAACTGTACCGCTGTTTCTCTGGCGCCGGTACGTGAAGTACTGATGATTCACACGGTTGCCACACATGTGCCACAAGTATTACACACTCAGACACGGATATCTCCGGTACAGTTTTTTCTTGTACAGGAAATATCAGGATGTGTGAAATTGACCTTAGGAGGATTTCAAAATTAACAATAACAAAAAAGTTATGTTAGAATGCCCCTATGATATTTTATTACCTTACAGGACACATACAATAATAAATAAAGATTAAGAAAAAAAAGTAAATAAAAATTTTGAAGGGGGAAGCCACAGCTATCCAAAACCAAATGAAAAATACATTACAGCCTTCATGTATGGGAAAAAAACATGCCTGGCTTTGAACAATGGAAAAATGGCCTGATCATGACCTGGTTAAGGTGGGTACATTGTGAGATTTTGTGTCCTGCAACAGATTATTATGGTTTAGTGTGTTATGTTTTCGGAGCATTTTATGTTATTTTTCTTCTGTAACCTCATTTTTGGACACTTTTACAGCCTAATCCAATGTTTCTCATTGTTGCAAAATCAAGAATTCCTGCTCCAAAAAATTACATTAAAATTTCCAGTAAAGAAAAATTATAAATTATCCACAGGATTAGTGTTTGATAGACCCAAGAATGATCATAAGATCTGGGTCCTTTGCTCCTGTTTGTATAAATCAATGCTATTTCAAAGATTGCGGGACTGACAGAAGTGGCGGGTTTCATGTAGAAGAGCTAGCGGCAAGGGTTAACCACACCATCTTTACATTTCTTAATGTATGGACACCATGGATCCAATATAGATCTCAAACAACCTTCTTTGCTGCAATTTCAAGATAACTACATCACATCCCAAGGTGCTCCCTTAATATCCCCACACCTACTTCCCCCTCATCTTTCCTCCCCCCTTCCTCCTCTCTCTCCATCTCTCTATATCCTCTACCCGGAGCCCCTCTCCTTGCCTCTTCTACTTTATTTCTTACTCTGATGCTTAAAATACATTTACAAACAAGAAGATAACCGTACATCATTAAAATACGGTGATTTAGTTTAATAACGACAGATATTTGATGTATACTATGCTTGTATTACATTTAATTGACTTTACACTGTCACAGTTATTTTATGGAATGTTTGTAATACGCTAATTTTCTCAATAAAAAAGAACATTGAAAGAAAGACAGAAGTGGCGGAGTACAGCAGTGTGCAATATTAAGGGGTATTTACACTGCAAGATAATAGTCAACGTGTATTGCTAAAAATGCTTGTTTTACAATTATCTCGCCGTGTAAACAAGCTACCGATCACCTGATGATCGAGCAAAATGCTTGTTCACTGGGCGAAATGATCTTTTTGCACATTGTGATCATCGTTCCTGGCGGCGCATCGTCCTGTGTGAAGATCGCTAGTGCCCATCATTTACTTTGGTCTGTCTGTGTAAACAGACATTGAAATGACCACTGATCACTAAGAGTTTACAGTTCAGCGGTTGTATCGTTCTGCCGGTCAGTGCTTGTGAATGGACCTTCAGTCGAATATACTATGAATAGAGCAATAGTGAGCATGATCGATCACTACTTTGTTCAAATCAGGGACCCAAAAAAACTTGTTATCACTGGGTTTTAATGACTTCTACGGGAAAACCAAATTAACATACCCCTATGCTGCAATAATGCATTGTGCTTAGGTGTGTAACTACGTAGGTGCATGGGTTGCAATCACACTATGGCCCTCGAGCATAAGGAGCCCCAAATGTCCCTTTGACCTATGTGAAAGACCAGTGCTATTAAAGAGTTAGAATAATTGATGGTCCCGTTGGGGCTTTTGCATTGGGGCCTACAAGCCTCGAGTTACGCCACTGAATGTGCTGAATATTACATGCACAGCACCCAAAGGGACGCATACCACAGGTGGCAAAACTTAGGCATAAACGTCATTGCTTGCACCTGTCATGGTTTGTACTATTGTATGATTTGACCTTTTGCTCTTTTTTCTGTTAGTGTTGGGCTTTGTTCAGTCGTCTTGTTATTGAAGCAACTTTTGGCTAACTCTTTAATCCGAGAAAGCCAGAGTAGCCTTTTTCTTCTTTCATCTATATTGTCTGACGTGTGAGACATAAAATATCTTCTTTGATTTTAGAGTGCTTCTTGGTAGACGTTTCAAGTATGAGATGTGAAACGTCTACGCATGATCTCTGACATAAAAGTAAGTCATCGGGAGTCAAGTGATTTGAGGGTAGAAGCAGAGTAGTTTTTCTCTGACTGTTTTAAAGATATTCCGGACATTAGTAGAGAGATATATATTGCCATGACCGCAGATTTACATGAAACGTTCTGTTGAGGAGGAAGGCAAAATTAAGAAAGGTAGTGTATTACTGTATATAGACTGATTACTCATTGCTATGACAAAAATGTTATTTGTTTTGCCTGTGAATGGTTTTTCAGTTCAAAACCTGACCCTGTCCACCTCTGAATCGTTATGGCATCATAATTGGACTATGGAGCAATGGAAAATCCTGCCAGGTATGATACATTTTTGAAGTTTTTTTATATCACTTATATGACCCAGTGTGTTTGCATAGCTTAGCTGAAAAATACCTTTGGGACATGCTGAAAAAAAATAAGCCCTCATAGGTCCTCAGTCACCTCATAGCTTACAATGCATTAAGAATCTGCCGCTAATATCATGGTGCTAAATACTACATGACACCTTTAGCAGTCTTGTGGCCTTCTCCCATTGGAGGGTCATAGCTGTTTTGGCAAAAAAAAAAAAAAAAAAGCTGTGCAATATTATGTAAGTGTTTTTCATTTTGCTGATCTGTGCATTCTTTCTGGTACTGTTTGGTTAGGAATTCAAAAACCATATTTCTTTGAAGCAGAAGCTGCTTCAGGAAGCTCTCCTTTATCGGGAAGTTTTTCTTTTTCTGAAGCGTTTCTTGAAGCAGTTTTGAAGATTTTCTTTCCTTAAGTGTTCTTTGCAGTTTTTTAATTGGACAGTGCTAAGTTTGGAAAGGTTACTTTCAGGATCCTCTTCAAAGAAATGACATGCACTTTCTTTTTTTCTACAAGGCATTTTTCAAAAATCTTCTGGAAAAGAACATAACCTTTTGCCAAGTGCACACAGCTTTTTAGAAGATTTTTGGGCAGATCATCTCCAAAATTCTCCTGAAAACCTGCTTAAAAATTCTTTTGGAAAACTCTTCTATGGCTATGTGCACGCAGAGTTTTTCAAGAAGTTTTTCGAGTAGATACTGAGTGGAAACAAACATTTGGAGTTTCCCCTTAGGCCGGCGTCACACTGGCGTTTAAAACGGCCGAGTGCAATGCGATAAAAAATCACATTGCACTCGGACCAATGTTAACATATGGGGCCGCTCCCAGCAGTCGACTTTTTGTCGGCCGTTTTCCTCGGTCCGAGACAATCGCAGCATGCTGCGATTGTCTCGGACCGAGGAAAACTCTCGGCTCACTCGCACCCATATAAGCCTATGGGTGCGAGTGAGACAGCGCACACCACTCGGATATCATCCGAGTGATGTGCGCTATAAGCGGACCCCAGTAATGGAGGAGATGGAGAAATTCATTTCTCCGCCTCCTCCGCAGCTGTGCTCCGATCCTCCCTGTGCGAGAGAATCGCAGCACAGACGCATGACACTCGGCTCCTGCTGTGCTGCGAGCAGGAGCTCTGCTGCGAGCAGGAGCCGAGTGTCATTAGCATATCGCATCCGATGTTCTCGCACCGTATGCAATACGCTAGTGTGACGCCGGCCTTACTGGCTTTGTCCCCCTGAAATATATAAGCAATTCTATGTAAACTGACTTGCTGTTCATATATTTTGGCCTTAGAATGTCTTTTGTCTTATTGAGGTATCTAAAAATCAAGCGGTTAAATTTAATAATATGTCCATTCTTCCTGGGTTTGCTGCTCAGAAGATGCTCTGTAGTTTACAATACAAGTCAATAGAAAAGCCCGATGCTCGGATGTTTCTTGTAGCATTTTGCCATGTTTTTTTTTATTATTAAAAAGCCACTAGTGGGTTCTTTTGTGCTATGGATTGAAAAAAACTGCAATGAAAAAGACTTAAAAAACTATGGGAAGACCCTCTAAAAAAGTCTTAAAAACTTTGAGGAAATGTCTTTGAAAAAAGGGAACAAAAACTTTTCAGGAAAAAAAAATCCTGAAGAGTCTTCTGCTTGAACAACTCATCAGGTTTGCCTGAGTTTAAAAAGAGTAGGGTGACAAAGCTCCTCAAAAACTTGAAGTTTTCACTCAGTAGCTTTGTGCACACAACATCTTTTTCAGGTTGATTCCACTAAAGAACGCGCCTGAAAAGCCTTTAAAAGAAACTTTCAAGAAATGAACATACGCATTTCTGTTTAAAAAATGACTTGCACATGTTCAGGCTTTTTAATGTATTTTAACTGTTTCAGGTTTCTTAAAACACAAAGGGAAGTAACTTTTCCATTCTTTCAGCGTTTTCCATTTGGAATATACACTACATTTTACAATATAAGTCAATGGGAAAGCTCAGAAGATGCCTGGATGTTTTTTGGAAACTAGACACTTCAAGGAACTTATCACGCTGCATGGTGAGCACTTTGAACCCCCAGGTGCTTCACAGAAGTTTAGAATGTAGAGCCATGAAAATAAAAAATCACATTTTTTCCCCCAAAATGATCTTTTAGCAACTTCTTTTTATCTTCACAAGTGTAAAAGGAGAAAATATTCCACTAAAGTCGTTGAGATATTTCTCCTGAGTTCGCCGATACACCATATATGGGCAAAAACCACTATTTGGGTGCACAGCAGGGTTTGGAATGGAAGGAGTGATGTTTTGGATTGCAGACTTTAATGGAATGGTCTGTGGGAGTCATATTGCGTTTGCAGAGCCCCTGATATGCCTAAACAGTGGAAATCTCCCACAAGTGACCCCATTTTGCAAACTAGACCTCCCAAGTAATTTATTTACTGTAGATATATGGTGAGCACCGTGAACCTCCAAGTGCCTCACAGAAAATAATAACGTTGAGTCATGAAAGAAATAAAAAAACACATTTTTTTCCACAAAAATGATCTTTTAGCCCCACTTTTTTTTATTTTCCCAAGGGTGATAAAACAAAATAGACCACTAAAGTTGTTGCACATTTTCTCCTGAATACAGCAATACCCCATATGTAAGGAAAACAGAAAATTATAAAGTTGAGTCGTGAAAAAAAACAACAATTTTTTTCCACAAAAATGATCTTTTAGCCCTGATTTTTTTATTTTCCCAAGGGTAATAGGAGAAAATAGACTGAAAGAGTTGCTGTTCAATTTCTCCCGAGTAGACCGATACCCCATATGTGGAGTAAAACCACTGTTTGGGCACACGGCAGGACTTGCAATGGAAGGAGTGATGTTTTGTGGAAATCCCCTACAAGTGACCCCATTTTGGAAACAACACCACTGAAGGAATTTATCTAAAGACACAGTTTTATAGTAATGATTATAATGCTTTTGGTTTTACTGGTATAGGAATTTATAATGTAGTGTTATGTGTAAGATGTGCGGGGTGCATCAGATTATAAAAGTGTGTTGTGTCAACAGGGTATAAACTAATTTTATTCACTTGTGGATGTGCTTTCCTTAATGCAAAGGCCAGGTTTTTCAGGGCAGGTTTCACAATGGTAAGTTGTGTCCTTTCATACTACCCTCTTGGACCATAGTCTGCACCATTTTTGTGATCATCCTGTCCTCGCTGTTAGGGGAACCTGCCCTGGGAAATGTTGACAATACGAGCACTATCAGTTTCAGAAGTACTGGGACCCTCACCTTCCTGAGTGCCAAACATTAGGGACTTGATGACTACCTCCTGAAAGCATTGTACATTGCTATCTGTACAATGTGCACGGCCAATTTTTTGTACCATACTTTGGCTTTTCACATGGCACTGAGGACTTGATCTGAAAGATCTACACCCCCCATGCACCACTTGTAATCCAAGACACAATCTAGCTTTGGGACTTGTCTTGTGGTCCCACGAACAATAACAAGGGAGCTGTTGTCACGGTATATGGTGGTCAAGATAAGGACATCCCTTTTGTCCTTGTACTTGACCACCAGCATGTTGTTGCTGCATTGGGCTCTGCTTTCGCCATTTCTCAGCGTTTGCCCAATTAGCAGCTAAGGAAGGCTTTGCTGATTTTTTCGCATGGTGCCACATGCAGCTGTACCTCTGACAGAGGAAGTCTTGAAGATCGGGATGCTGGTGTAAAAGTTATCATTGTAGAGGTGATACCCCTTATCCAGCAGTGGGTGCAACAATTCCCACACAACTTTACTACTCACCCCCAGGACGGGGGACATTCAGGGGTTCCAGAGGTACTCTCGCACAGTTTGTTCGTTTTATTCTGTACCTGGCCCTCTTACTGGGCAGGTATTGTCGGAATTTTAGCCTTTGAAATGAACCAGAGGTTCATCAATAGCGATATCCCTCTGGGGTGTGTACGCTTCAGCAAATTTTGTGCTGAAGTGTTCAACCAATGACCGAATATTATATAGACGATCAAAGTTTGGATAGTCTCGGGGAGGACACTGCGCATTATAACTATAATGCAAACATTTTTGGATCGCTTCAATTATGGCCATGCGGAATAGCAACGTGCTGTAGAGAATATTAGTACTCCAGTATTGCCAAAGCTTTGGTTTTCGGATTATGCCCATATGCAGCACAATTCCCCAAAATGTCATCAACTCTGCTGCATTTACAGGGGTCCATCTGGCGTATGATGACGTGGGATTTTGGGTGAAAAATTGAAGGGCATACAGGTTTGTCTGGGCCACCGTAAGATTTATTATTTCCTCACTGAAAAAGAATTTCAGTGAGGCGAGTGATGTCAACATGGATTCCTGAGCTGCTGATCGAATCCGGAATGACGTGCTGATAATTTTCGGGGGGTGCAATCCATATGGGATCGATTGCTGCAGGAGTTGCCTGGGTCCTAGAGCACCATGCTGGGGGTCCTTCCTATAAAAAAATACAGACGTCCACTACACTAATGCCCTCCCTATAAATTTACCCAGCGCAAATAATTATTTAAAAAAAAAAAAGAAAAACGAATGTTACCAACGCAACCCTAATGCACTCACTAATAATTTACTTGACGCAATTATTTTTTACAAAACAAAAACAAACATCACCAACAATGTGACATTCGCTTCCCTAATGCACTCGCTAAAAATTTACTCGACACAACTCATTTTTTTTTACAAAAGAAAAACAGGCGTCACCAACAATGTGACGCACCCTCTCCTAAAGCACTAGAAATTACACCGTGATAGCATTTTTTTTAGTGCAAAACAAAAAAGACTACCTATAAAACTACTTTTTTTTTTTTTCTCTAAAACAAGGTCGGATATCACCAAACACTGACCCCGGCTATACTAACACGCTACCAATAAAACTACTCTGTACGATTTTTTTTTCTCTAAAAGATCGGTCATCACTAACACTGACGCCGGCTGCACTAACGTGCTACCTTGCTACCTATAAAACTACTCTGTACGATTTTTTTCTCTCTAAAAGATCGGTCATCACTAATACTGACGCCGGCTGCACTAACGTGTTACGTTGCTACCTATAAAACTACTCTGTACAATTTTTTTTTTCTCTAGAAGAAGTTCAGTCTTCACTAACACTGTGACGCTGGCTACGCTACATCTAAGGCCAGTTTCACACTTCCTGATATTTCCAGTACTGGAAAAACAGTACCGGAGATGTCCGTGTGACCATGTGTCCATCTGTGTACTAGGTGTGGCAACCGTATGCCACCCATGTGCCACATCAGTACCACATGGACAGCCACTGGGGAAGAAGCGCTGTAGTAAGAAATGCTAGTACAGGCTTCCAGTATCCATTGTTTCAGATGCTGCACATCTCGTATTTTCACAGTATAGACAATTGCCTTCAGGGGTACAAAGATAGTGGGGCTATTCTTCATCAATGAAAACCTCAATGCCACTGGATATCTGAAATTGCTCCATGATGATGTGTTGCCCTCTTTATGCACTGAAGATGGCACGTTCCCTGAGTTTTTCCAGCAAGATGGGGCACCACCACATTATGAGTATCAGGTCCAAGCATTCCTACATGAACAGTTTCCTGGAAAGTGGATTGGTTGTCATGGGCCAGTTGAATGGCCACCAAGGTCTCCCTGTCTGACCCCATTAAACTTTTATCTTTAGGATCATCTGAAGGCAATTGTCTATGCTGTGAAGATACGAGATGTGCAGCATCTGAAACAACAGATACTGGAAGCCTGAGCTAGCATTTCTTCTGCGGTGTTGCTATCAGTGTGTCAAGAGTGGGAGAAGAGGGTTGCATTGACAATCCAACACAATGGTCAGCACATTGAACACATTTTATAAGTGGTCATAAACTTGTAAATAACTCATGAAAGAATACAGTTACATTAAAACCAAGCACACCATTATTTTTCTTGTGAAAATCTCAATAAGTTTGATGTGTCACTGACCCTCTTCCCATTGGAAAAAATAAAGTTGGATTCAAAATGGCTGACTTCAAAGTGGCCGCCATGGTCACCACCCATCTTGAAAAGTTTTCCCCCTCCCATATACTAATGTGCCACAAACAGGAAGTTGATATCATCAACCATTCCCATTTTATTTAGGTGTATATATATAATATTCATTATGTAAACTAGGGGGGAGGTAACTGAGGGATGAGTAACCTGTCAGGAGTCTTCATTATGAATACCTAAGCAGAGCACCACATGAAGACCCCCCACAGGCCGCCCCAAAGCACGAGCATATCATTAACTGAAAACTGCAATTACAGATTAAAGTTACCGTCACACTAGACGATATCGCTAGCGATCCGTGACGTTGCAGCGTCCTGGCTAGCGATATCGTCCAGTGTGACAGGCAGCAGCGATCAGGCCCCTGCTGTGATATCGCTGGTCGGGGAAGAAAGTCCAGAACTTTGTTTCGTCGCTGGATCTCCCGCTGACATCGCTGAATCGGCGTGTATGACGCCGATTCAGCGATGTCTTCGCTGGTAACCAGGGTAAACATCGGGTTACTAAGCGCAGGGCCGCGCTTAGTAACCCGATGTTTACCCTGGTTACCATCGTTAAAGTAAAAAAAACAAACAGTACATACTTACCTACAGCTGTCTGTCCTTGGCGCTCTGCTTCTCTGCTCTGGCTGTGAGCACAGCGGCCGGAAAGCAGAGCGGTGACGTCACCGCTCTGCTTTCCGGCTGCCCGGCGCTCACAGCCAGAGCAGAGAAGCAGAGCGCCGGGGACAGACAGCGGTAGGTAAGTATGTACTGTTTGTTTTTTTTACTTTAACGATGGTAACCAGGGTAAACATCGGGTTACTAAGCGCGGCCCTGCGCTTAGTAACCCGATGTTTACCCTGGTTACCAGCATCGTTGGTCGCTGGAGAGCGGTCTGTGTGACAGCTCTCCAGCGACCAAACAGCGACGCTGCAGCGATCCGTATCGTTGTCGGTATCGCTGCAGCGTCGCTTAGTGTGACGGTACCTTTAGCAACAACCACAAGTATGATTGCATCAACCAAGGTATCATTTCAATCAGTATAACAGCGCCAACCTGAAACTATGTTGCTTACTGTGCACAATCCTGCTGACAGGTTCCCTTTAAGACCATTTATAAATCTATAAAGCTAAGTTACTATGTATTAAAACCTACATTACATCCATTATTATACTTTCTGAATCTATTACTGGAGAATGAAGCTGATTTCTCCGATAGGATTAATTGCAAAGATTCTTTTATTTCCATACACTACTGATCTATACAAAGTTTCCATATGGTAAGGTTAAGTTCACACTTTATATCATTTCTGGTTTTCTAGAACAGAAAACCAGAAATACCACGCGTAGTGGATCTATGACGTGACAGACACCAACAACACCAGATGAACCTCATTGACTTATGATAAGGCATTGTGGTGTCAGTCATCATTTTGACTTGAGGAATAGTGCGGCGTGCAGTGCCATTCTCATTGAACATGACAACATTGATGAAGTCTCCAGATAGAGCCTACGACAGAGATGTGATTCATCCTAACTACCTCCTTTTATCTTTGGTGACTACATAACCTACAGATTATTCCTAGTTTAGTGCAAGCAAGGAAATGTCTTGATTTGCATAAATATGGTGAAACGTTTCCCTATGAGATAAAGGAATACATAATAAAAAATTGCTCTACCTTCTGACTGAATATATTTTCCTTCTTCCCTAGTATTCTTATGTGGAGCCTACTGAGGTTTGATAACAGACAGCATTTTATCTGGTTCAAAGCTTCTCCTTTAACACATAACTAGTGATGAAAATCTGTTATCACTGAATGTTTTTGCTGAGCAATTTATATCAAGGATAAAGTCGCTTAGAAGATGGCAATTATTCCATGTTTCCGTATAGGAACTTGCTGACTTTGAATCTCAAGATGAAAGAATATGTAGCTAAAACCTTCCTTATGCCTAAAAGTAAAGATGTTATTTCTTTTCATCATGAAAATGTAAGGAAAAATCTGTTGCTATAAGTGCACGTTATTCCCATACTAAGGAAAGTGCAAAATACCAATAGAGTTCTGTTGGACTGGGTACTGATATCACTAAATTCGGTAGTCAAATGCCTGTCAAAACCGTAAGTAAGCCTCTCAATATGAAAAAGCTGTGTCCTCCCATATATTGTAGAAGCCAAATAAGCAAAGACGTCTCAGCTTGCCTTACATATACTTTAGTAGAGAGGTTCTGCCCCAATGTTTGCTCCTTCCACAGGACCATACAGAAAAAAAATAATTGCTGTATTTTTGTACTAATGTAATTACTTACGGTCTTGTACACACTGTGTGCAGAATTATTAAGCAAGTGAGTATTTTAACCATGTCATAATTTTTAGGCATATTTCCAACTCCAAGCTGTATAAATTGGAATGTGTATATATTAATAATGAGGAACGATGTGACCTAAGGAAATCAACACCCTGTGTGAATAATTATTAGGCACCTTGTTTCTCTCAGGCAAAATGGGTCAAAAACGAAAATGAACTGATTCTGAAAAGTCAAAAATTGTGAAACGTCTTACAGAGGGATGCTGCACACTTGATATAGCTAAGATATTGGGATATGATCACAGAACCATCAAAAGTTTTGTTGCAAGTAGTCAACAAGGTCACAAGAGCAACAATCTGTGCAACACAAAGGTCATTTCACCTGATGAGCATTTTGCGCATTCGTCAGGTGATCGGCAGCCTGTTCCACTGCAAGATTATCACGAAACAAGCATTCCTAGGAACACTCATTCATAATAATCTTTTCGTGTAAGTGTACTTTAACCAAGAGTCATTTGTGTAGTTTTGCTCTTCTTTTAAGATCTTTGGTCAGGTAATTTGACTTTTATGCATGGTTAAAAAAATTGTTAGTAGCACATCATCCTAAGTTAATAGGTGATGCGCTGTCTATAACGTACTGTTTATAGCAGGAGTGGGGATCCTCTGGCCCGTGGGCTGTTTGACCTTTTCTTCCGCCCTCGGGTACTTTTCAGGGGACAGCAGTGCTCACGACAGGCCGCCGGCCATTTGTGCACTGCAAGTATGCGCACACAATATTAAGTACTGTGCACTGCAGTGTGTGCAATGAAGGATTACGTCGTGACAGGATGTACTTCTTGGGTAGAGTTAGCATGTGATACGCTCCTGTCCCACAGGTGAATAATGAAGCAGCAGCCCTGGTGTCTCCTGTAATGTGCTGCAGCTTCCAGCCACAGTGTCTCCTGTGATGTGCTGCAGCCTCCAGCTCCAATGTTTTTTTATGATGTATGTGCTGCAGCCTCCATTTCTTGCATCTCCTTTGATGTATGTGCCGCAACCACCACCCCAAATCTCTCCTGTGATGTGCTGCAGCTTCCACCTTCAGCATCTCCTGTGATGTATGTGCTGCCATCTACAGCCCCAATGTTATTATTACTATTTAGTTATGTCTTGTGTAATGTGCTGCATCTGATGTATTGTATAATTTTGCTGTGCCAGTGCTGTTTTTTGGGCCTAAAATATAATTTTACTATACTGTTGTGTCTGTACAAGTCTTGGAGGGTCCTAAAAAATATTTTTATTTTAATGCTGTGTCTGTACGAGTTGCGGCTCTGTACGAGTTATGGCTGTGCCTACGTAACTAATTTTACTCTACTGGTGTGTCTGTATACGTTGTGACCGGGACCAAAAATAAATTTTACTCTACTGCTGTGTTTGTACGAGTAGTGTCCCTAAAAAATAACTACTCTGCAGCCATGTGTTTGCAAATAGTGTGCCTAATTCTACTCTGCCGCTGTGCCCGTGCCATTTGTGGGCCTAAAAATAATTTAACTATACTGCTATGTCTGTACAAGTTGTGGCTGAGCTTAAAAAATAATTTTACTTTACCGCTGTGTGTATGTGTTGAGGTTGTGCCTAAGAAACTAATTTTACTCTATCACTGTGTCTGTACAAGTTGTTTCTGGGCCTAAAAAGTAATTTTACTCTGTCGCTGTATCTATATGAGTAACGTGCCTAAAAATTATTCTACTCTGCCTGTGTGTCTGTACCAGTTGAGGGCCTAGAATTTTTTTTACTCTTCCGCCTTCTCTGTGTCAGTAGTGTGTCTAAAAACCACTTCCAAAAATGAGAGCATCAAATAGGGGATGTGACCATTCTGATGAACTGCTGCTGTTCGTTGTTATGTTGCTGCATGTTGTGAATTCTGTGGCAGAGCTCCCTCCTGTGGTCACAAGTGGTACTTCGGCTGATTCTCTCTGTGAGCTTCCGTTGGTGGAGGAAAGTGGTACTGCGGCTTCTGAGTTTCCTTCCTCAGGTGATGTGGTGAAGTCGTTAGGTGCTGCTCTATTTAACTCCACCTAGTGCTTTGATCCTGGCCTCCAGTCAATGTTCTAGTATTGGATCTGTTTCCTCCTGGATCGTTCCTGTGGCCTGCTGCTCTGCATAGCTAAGTTCCTCTTTGCTATTTGTTTGCTGTTTTTTTCTGTCCAGCTTGTCAATTTGTTTTTTCCTGCTTGCTGGAAGCTCTGGGACGCAGAGGGTGTACCTCCGTGCTGTTAGTTCGGTACGGAGGGTCTTTTTGCCCCCTTTGCGTGGTTTTTGTAGGGTTTTGTGTTGACCGCAAAGTTACCTTTCCTATCCTCGCTCTGTTCAGAAAGTTGGGCCTCACTTTGCTAAATCTATTTCATCTCTACGTTTGTCTTTTCATCTTAACTCACAGTCATTATATGTGGGGGCTGCCTTTTCCTTTGGGGTATTTCTTTGAGGCAAGGTAGGCTTATTTTCTATCTTCAGGCTAGCTAGTTTCTCAGGCCGTGCCGAGTTGCATAGGGAGCGTTAGGTGCAATCCACGGCTGCCTTTAGTGTGGTTGGAGAGGATTAGGGATTGCGGTCAACAGAGTTCCCACGTCTCAGAGCTCGTTCTTGTTTTTTGGGTTATTGCCAGGTCACTGTATGTGCGCTGACCTCTATGTCCATTGTGGTACTGAATTACCTTTCATAACAGCTGCAGCAGGGAGAGGACGTGGTCATTCTGTGCCTGCTACATGACAAATTAAACACCTTCCTCTGGTGCACGGAGGCGACAGGACGTTCTGTGTCATTTTGTAGGGCCGAGTACCGCTACACAAATGGTGAGACCAGAACATGTTGAGGCGGCGATAGATTGGATGGTTGAGAGTGCCTCCAGTTCCTTTGCATTATTTTCCACCCGGTCCACTGCAGAAAGTGCAGAGTTGGCACCTGAGGACCATGGTTATCTGGCTTCCAACTCACCCCGTTGCAAATTGGCAAAACAGTCTGAGCCTCAAGCCATACAGCAGTCTCTTCTACTTCTTGATGACTCCACTGGCTCGGGTTCTGTGGCCCGTCCACCTGGCCCTGCCCCAGAGGTGGAAGAGACTGAGTTCACTGAACCCCAACCACTTGTTAGGTTGGAGGATGAGTACGTGGGAGTGCTAATACACACAGTCAGTGGACAACCGCAGCACATCACAGAGGATGACGAAACATAGATGTCAACTGCAGCATTCTTCTGTAGTGTGAAGACCAGCAAAGAGGGCAGGGGGAGGATTGGGTGGAAGATTATGCGGGGGATGATGAGGTCCTAGATCCCATATGGAGTAAAGGCCATCCTAGTGAAATGCACAGTTCAGAGAAAGAGGAGGTGGTCATCCTGCCTCAGCAGCACAGCTAAAGAGGGAGCAGGTTGCTACTGCCCACAGCGATGCTGAAATGAGCACACCAAAGGCAGTTCGAAAAAGCTCCAAGGTGTAGCTCTTCAGACAATGTGCTGATGACAAGTGACAGGTGGTTTGCATGATGTGCCATGAGAACCTGGAGCGAGGAATAAATCTTCTGAACCTGAGCATCACCTGCATGACAAGAAATCTAAAGTGCAAGCATGAGGTGGAGTACACACTTTAAAAAGCATAACAGATCTGAGCCTCCTGCTCCATCTCCTGCTGTGGTCTCGGCCTCTTCCTCCTGCTCATGATCAACAGGGTCATCTGCCTCCTCGTAAAGAGAGGATATGACAGCACCACCACCAGTGTCACCGAGCATCTCCACACCATCCCATGGAAGTGGTTAGCTCTCCATCCCCCAAACCCTCGAGAGAAAGCGGAGATAACCCCCTAACCACCCACAAGCTATGGTACCGAATGACAGCACTTCCAAATTACTGGCCTTTGAAATGCTGCCATTCCAGCTGGTGGAGACAGAAAGTTTTAAAAACCTGATGGCGGTGGCTGTCTCGCACTGTGCAATGCCATCAGTGGCAAGGTCCACATAACCACCGATACGTGGACCAGTAAGCATGGCCATGGACATTACATCTTCCTAACTGTCCACTCCTAACTGTCCACTGGTTAAATACAGTGGTGGCTGGGACAGAGGCTGAAGGTGTTCTAGCTCATGTCCTACTTCCACCGAGAATTGCTGGACGTTTCTCTATCGTAGTTACATCCTACTCTGCTTCCTCCACTACCTCCTCATCTGGTCACAGTAAGACCTGCATCACCAAGTTCAGCACAGCCAGAGGGAAAGGACAGCAGACTGTTCTGAAACTCATCTGTTTGGGGAACTAATCCCACAATGCGCAGGAGCTGTGGAAAGAGATCAAACAGCAGACAGATGAGTGGTTGGTGTTTGATAACAGGCAAAATCTTTTAGCAGCTATGAGCCTAGCTGGCATGATGCACATCTCTTGCCTGGCGCATTTGCTGAATTTGGTGTTTGCAGAGCTTCGTTGAAATTCCCCATATATGTGAGAGCTGCTGCTGAAAGTGCGGACAGTGTTTGTGTGCTTTCAGTGTTCTCACCCTGCTGCTCACCTGTCTGCATTGCAGCATCACTTCTGCCTTCCCACTTGTAGGGAGGAGAGCCAGGCTAACGGTCCCTCTTGCTTGTCTGGGCTGGAACTATCAGGGCTGTCACCATTATTCTGGGGGGAAGAGATTTCTGACCAGAGTTGTTCAGGACACCTGACTGATGGGGGTGGTCCAACTTAAATAGCAGTGTGCCTGGGAAGGCGAGACACTTGGCTGGGAACAAGCTTGTGAACAGAGAGACGGTTGACTCCCTCTCGATGGACCCACACCAGCTAGCTGTGCCTTCACACCCAGCTAGCAAAACTGCTAAAAAGGTTACCTACGGCCCAAAGAGACATCTACACCATGTAGTGAGCAGTACAGAGTCCATATCTTTGCTCCGCTCACCATTGCGGAAGCACCGCTTAGTCATATCCCTGCGGTACCCGCTGAGAACCTGACCGCGCCTTTGACTGCGTCCACTGGACTGTGCGCTTCCACTGTGGCCTTGTCTACTCAACTTTCTGCTTCATCTGCTGTGCCGCGGACCTCCATCTTTACTGCATCGTGTGCCCGGACCTGGAGATCATGTGCCGAAGGACCTGGAGGATTCATCACCGCAAGGAGACAGTGCATTGCCTTTCTGCGGGACCAGATCGGAGATGTCTCGCGCCGCCTACGACACCACCAAGGGATCTTCCAGCCACTTTTTTCCAGTGCACAGAGACTGATAAGTTAACCTTTTGTATTTGTCTTTCTCTCATCTGCAAATTCATATCCTTTACCCCCTGCTTATTCCATCACTGTTATATATAAAGAACCTGTTAACTCTTGCTCTGTCTCCTGTGTGTCACTGCATCCTATGCACCTGCTAGCATTCTACACATTCACAGCCATATATGCAACGTACCAACAAGGTGTAACTCTACCTTGCATATGCTGGAGAGACTGATAGAGCAGCAGCAGGCAATAGTGGAGTTTTAGCTGCAGCATGCATGGCTGAGTCGCTCTATGGAACAACACCACTTCACTACCAATGAGTGTGGATGTTTGTGTCGTGTTGTGCTGCTATGAATACTCCACCAATATGACCATTTGTATGCCTGCTGGAATAAATAATTTCAAGCATAATGGATGAGGTGTTCACATAGGAGGGGCAGGGCCAATTCACACTTTTATCAGGCCTGTTGACTACACATGGCTCGTGGGGTGTGTTGCTATCCCAACAGCGACCAGATACCCAGCTTTCCAGCCAGGGGACAGTTTGGCAGGATGAGAAGAAGGAACAACCGTGTTCACAGCAGGGTGGTACTCAAAGCAGCTCACAGGGATCACTGGAACATGGCTAAGGGGCATACAGAGGACCCAGATGATACACCTCTCACCAAGGACAGCTTGTCATTGCCGCTTGGCACAAATGAGCCAATACATGTTGCTGTGCCTGCGCAATGACTGCCAAGTTGCTCCAATTGTTACCAGTGTTGATTACTGGTGGCCACCCTACTGGATCCCTGCTACAAGACAATGTAGCATCAATACTTCCATCACTGGGGCGGAATCACAAAATTCATGAATACAAGCACATGCTGGTAGAGCTACTACTGATGGTTATCTCACCAGAAAGCAGGGGCTCATGGGAAGAACGAGGCGGAGGAGGAAGTTGCCAACGCAGCTGGGTTAGCATGGCCAAAATGCTGCAAAACATTATGAGCACGCCACAATATCTGACACCACCATCTGATACGGTTCGTAATAGCAAAAGGCAGCGTTATAACAAAATGTTGGAAGAGTACTGTATATGTCCATACATCTCTACATACAGTACTTACTGATGAGTCTGCACCATTTAACCCCTGGGTCTTCAAATTGGACATATGGCCTGAGCTCACCTTTTGTGCTTTGGAGGTGCTGGCCTGTCCTGCGGCAAGTGTACTGTTGTGTTGTTTAGTACAGCTGGGGTATGATCACAAACAGGCACATCCTCCTGTCCACAGCCAATACGGGAATGCTAACATTGATTAAAATGAATGAGGTGTGGCTCCCACCTTGTCCATACCTTTGGCTAACTAGACAACTATACCAACCGCATCCAGCCAGTGTTCAACTCTATTTGCCATTGATTTCATTTGGATGCCTTTTTGGTTAATTGTATGTTCTTTTAAATTTGGTCCCTAAAGAAATCATCCCCCCAAAAGAAATAATAAGAAAACCTTCAAAAAGCCCCCCACAAAAACAGAGTTGAATTACTCCTCCCCTGCCTCTTCCACTTGCACCACCACATCTACCTGCCCCTCCTCTTGGACCTATGCCTCCTGATTCTAGATTGCAATTTTTAGTTTTATTAATTCTAGGTTGTTTTAAGTCAGTTCCATAAAAAAAGACACAAAAAAACAGTCAAACAAAAAAAGCAACAAAAACTGTTGAATTAGGCTGCCGTCACACTGGCAGTATTTGGTCAATATTTTACATCAGTATTTGTAAGCCAAAACCAGGAGTGGGTGATAAATGCAAAAGTGGTGCATATGTTTCTATTATACTTTTCCTCTGATTGTTCCACTCCTGATTTTGGCTTACAAATACTGATGTAAAATACTGACCAAATTCTGCTAGTGTGACGGCAGCCTTACTCCTCTCTTGCCTCTTCCACCTACACTGCCACATCCACTTCTACCTCGACCTACACATATGCCTCCTCATTCTAGTTTGCTGTATTTAGTTTTGTTAATTCTAGGTTGTTTTAAGTCAGTCCCATAAAAAACAACACTAAACAAGAGGAAAAAAACCCAGTGCTGAATTACTCAGCCTTTGCCTCTTCCACCTACACCACCAAGTCCACCTCCATTTAGACCTACACCTCCTGGTTCTAGATTGCTATTTTTAGTTTTGTTAATTCTAGGTTGTCTTAAGACAGTTCTATAAAAAAAAAAACACTAAAAAAAAAACAACAATGTTGAATTACTCCTCTCTTGCCTCTTATACCTACTGTCACGCTCACGCCCTGACTGGTAGGCGTGAGCTCGGGGGGTTTGTGGCCTCACTGTGCCACAAACCAGACTACCCTGGAAGGGGCGTGACTATGACAGCTGCCTGGGTTTTCACTGGAGTCTTTGATGGTGAGGTCAGGCTTGTGCAGCAGGCAGCTGCCAGGTGCTACTCCAGGGTGATGTCTGGCTGTGGCTGCTGATCCCACTTGGAGAACAGGAACACTAGGACAGGTGCGGGCATCAGGCAGGACTGGCAGAAGAGCACGGCTGAAACTCAGACGAGTAGGCTGGCACGGCTGAGACACTGGGCTGGCAGAGACACGGCAGAGAACACAGGGCTGGCAGAGGCACGGCAGAGAACACAGGGCTGGCAGAGGCACGGCGGAGAACACAGGGCTGGTTGATGTGTATGAAGGAACAGGTAGGGACCTGTTCACACTGGAGGTGCAGGTACGGATATGTAGTATGGAGGCACAGGTAGGGACCTGTTCACAGAAGATGCAGGTATGGAAACAAGCCAGAAAGAAAGGAGAAAGAAGGAACAGGTTGGGACCTGTTCAGACTGGAAGAGAACTGCAAGGCTGCGAATAGGAGCAGTAGAGCAGCAAGAGATAGCACAGCAATAAAAGCTAAGCTGAGCAGAGCCACAAGGAATGTGGAGAAGAGCTGAAGCAAGAGATTACTGCAGCTGCAGAAGTTAAGCAGAGCAGAGTCACAAGGAATGTGGAGAGGAGCTGCAGCAAGAGATTACTGCAGCTGCAGAAGCTAAGCAGAGCGGAAAGGAGCAGAACTGCAGGAGTGCGGAGCAGAGGTAAAGCCACAAAGGTACAGAGCAGGCAGAGCCACAAGAGTGCGGAGTGTAAGCAGACTGAGAACACGAGGAAAGACACAGCAGGAAAGGAAGCCACAGACAAGGAGACTGAGATAAGACTAAGTTTAGACAAGGAAATGGAACAAGACAAAAGACAAAGACACAGGGACCAGGATATTCTGCCGCCTGGAGGGCGGACAACAAGATCAAGGCAAGGCAAGGAGAAAAGCCTCCAGAGAGGGAGTAAAGGTACCTTCACACTGAACAACTTTCCGAGAATGACAACGATCCGTGACATTGCAGCGTCCTGGATAGCGATCTCGTTGTGTTTGACACGCAGCAGCGATAAGGAACCTGCTGTGACATCGCTGGTCATCGCTGAAAGTCGGAACTTTATTTGGTCGTCAGGTCGGCGTGATTCGTCATGTTTGACAGCAAAAGCAACGATGCCTGCAATGTTTTTTCATGGAGCAACAACCAGTGAGAACGATAAGTACGTCACTGGATCGCTCCTGCATCGTTCTGCTGTTGACGGTGTTTGACGTCTCCTAGCGACCTAAACAGCGACACTGCAGCGATCGGCTCGTTGTCTATATCGCTGCAGCATCGCTTAATGTGACGGTACCTTAACACAGAGCAAGGCCTGGCAAACTCAAGCTAAACACAAACTGAGCTAACACATTGCACAGGCGCAGTCCACTGGGTGGAGCTGCACTAAATACTGGAGGCCTCTTGGTAATTGGTCAGGAACAGATTAGACAGGTGCACCTGATTCCTATAAGAACCAGAGAGTTCAGGCGCCGCCCCCCTATACACACAGCCAGGAAGCATGCAGAGGGCAGAGGCACAGAATATGGCGCTGGCTAGAAACAGAAACCGCAACATGACCTGGAGCAGTGGGTAAGATAGTGTGAGAGATGAGAGGGCATGCCGTGATGCCAGCAGAGTTGTTACACCTATATTGCAACATCCACCTCCACATGGACCTATGCCTCCTGCTTCTAGATTGATATTTTTAATTTTACTTCTAGGCTGTTTTAAGCCAGTTCTTTAAAAACAAACAAAAAAACACAAAATAAAGAAAAAAAAAACAACAAAACAATCTTGGACCTCTTATTCCTGTTTCAAGATTATTATTATTTTATTTGTGCTCTGCTTAGTGTAGGGACAGGACCCAGCTGTAGTGACGGACAATATTAAGTTTTGTGTGTGCACAGTTTTCCAAACAGACTTTCTATGTGTACTCTGCACCCATGTCTGTCATAGTACTGTGCATACCCAAATGTTTCCTAATCGGCAACAGTGTCTGTGGAAGTCATGTGCGTGAAAACACATTTTTCTACTCTTATGCACCCATGTCTGTGACAGTACTGTGCGTAAAAACAAATGTTCGAATTTACAAACATGTTTGCGGGAGTGCTTTACCTAAAAACCACTTAAAAAAATGAGAGCATCAAATAAGGGATGTGGAGGTGACCATCAAGTTCTTGCTTTTTGCCATCTTCTTGTGTTTCTTCTTGTTTGAGATCGGTATCATCTGCTGGAAATAAGTGTTCACATACATCTCTTCCCCATTCCACAATATACTAGCTGCTTAGCTGCTTTCCATGCATTCTTTTACCGGTTCATAATTTTATGGCGATTTGCAGCCAGCATTAGAAAAAATTTATTCAAAATTGACTGATTTAATGATCATTCACAATTTCATTGTACCAGCTGTGTATATGCGGCAGTTGTAGTACAGGACCCCATCTTCACATTTAAAAAAAAAATCCAATCCACTTCACAATCTTTTTCAATTCATCCCAAAATTTGAAGAATGAGTAATGGGTAATTTGCATGACTACTGCCTTACTTGGATGTGGTACCCATTTATTTGTCTCACTCTCCAGATTCAAACCCTTATTTACTGTACTCCAAGGACACCAACATGTAACGGAGCCCATACGGCATGGGGGGTAGTCAGAAAGAGTGGCTCACTATGAGGGTGAAGTGAAAGGCCACCTGAGGACACTACGGCCGCCCTGCCTCTTCAACCAAGGCAATGCACAAAGTCACTCGGGGAAGGGACAAGGGCATGGGGGCCTATGCGGCGCCTCTGTCAGGCTTAGACTTGCCTCCGCCATGGGGATCCTTTTTTGGTGGGATTCTATGTCATTTAAGTCATTTCCCTATCCAATTTGTTTGTTGTGCACTTGTCTTGCTCTTGCCCCATTTTACTTTTGTAGCCCGCTAGCCCTAACTATGGCCATTTTAAAGCCATTTTAAACCACTGAAGTTCAGACTCACGGTCGGATTCCGAATGGGACTTTGAACTCCAGTTTGGTCGAACCCGACGAACCTGAACAGCCCAAACATCCATGGGTCCGCCCATACCTATCCACTAGAATACTTGTGCATTGTGGCTTTCTTTCTGAGCTCTTCATTTCTTCAACATCCATGAGTCTTTGTGTAGTTCTACTCAAGAAAAGAAGTATAAAATACAAAAACAGGGAAAATAATCAACTGTGTAACATGTAATCCTTTAAAAATATAAAGTTTAATGCCAAATTGTTCTAAAAAACACCAAATCCCAGTGTAACAAAATAATAATATAGATCTACTCCGTAACAATAACCTAACAGTTTCCCTATGCTTAGCTGCTATCTCTACCTACCAGTGGAGGTTGGCACCCTAATAGACACGATTTTTTGGCGCCCCCACTCAACGGCGGCTATCCCCAACTCGCCCTGTTGAATACCTATTAGATTATAGGTGGAAAAACAATAAGCAGCAAAAAGAGGTGATAGCCGCCGTTGAGTGGGGGCGCCAAAAAATCGTGTCTATTAGGGAGGGATAGCAGCTAAGCATAGGGAAACTGTTACGGAGTAGATCTATATTATTATTTTGCTACAGTGGGATTTGGTGTTTTTTAAAACAATTTGGCATTAAACTTTATATTTTTAAGGGATTACATGTAGTTCTGCTCAAGGCCATGTCATACATTGCTTTTGCTAAAATTCATAGTATGACATCATTTTTGGTTTAACATAAGGCAGTAAAATGGCTAACAATTAATTACATAATTTATCTTGGCAACCTTAATTTCTTAATAGAATAGAAGTAATTATTGAGGAGGCCCAGACTACTGATAGGGTTTCATAATATAATATATTGGATGTCATCAATATCAGATAGACAGGGGTACGACATTTCCACCCATCAACTGAACAGCTGTTATTAGCTTTGGGGACAGCGCAATGTTAATATTGAACAAAGCTGCACTGCACAACTTCATTCAATGTGTAGTGGCAGCTGGCGGGTACCGCAGATCAACTCTTATTCTCTTGGACCTCACCAATCTGATATCCTAGCGTTAAATAACTCATTGCTTTACTTTAATTTATTATTTTGGAGGATTGTAAACAAACTCCAGCAATTTTTCCATTGATGTGGAGTTTAAAATCAAGCATTATTGCTACCCTAATAAAATTCAGCATAAAAAGGGGAGAAGCCAGCGCAGCCTAAGGTTAAGACGCAATACATAACGTGCAAATGCACATATTAATTTCTAACTGTATTATCAAAATGAGACATTTAGCAAACAATTGATCAATTCTTTGAGCCACCCCGCCTCTTCACGGCAATCTCATATTGGGGCAGTCCTACACTACGTTTTTTTTATTCGCTGTGCCATAAAGGCCTCCTAAATGAACTAAAAGCAAGACCACATTAAAAGCATGCTGTACCTGGAGCATTACTGAGTCACCCCCATGGCGCCAGAGTAGGCAAGCGAGGATAAAGGTTGACCAGGTCCAGACAGACATTTCAGATCCAACCTCCACACTGCCCATCCAGAGCCACAGATGAAGAGTGAGACAGGCTGAGGCACAGGTGCATAATTAAACAAAGCCTGAGGCAGGGCAGGGCTGCTATGTGTGTGTACAGCAGCCTATCAATCACTGAGACACAGAAAGAATGGCGCACATAACCAGGTGCGGCGCACGGCAACAGTGGTGGTCAACACATCTTTTTATGATTAAACTAAGAGGCAATATATCTCTCTATACGTTCGACTCAAACCCTAGACATTAGACCTGACTGGTGTTTTTCGTTTTAAGTGGCATAAATTTTGATGAATATGGTGGGTGGGCTTTGCCATGCCATATCCCACAACAGCCTTGACCATTTTGACAAAGCTGGCATAAGAACTCCCAAATTTTGAAAATTTCATAATGTTTTACGGTACAATTCTGGCATAAATACCTTGATGAATCGATCATATTTTGTACACACATAAACGTATGGAAACAAAGTAAAATCGAAAACTGATTACTTAAAGTAAATTACGCAGCGACACAGGCACATTGTGAATATAGTTATTATTAATAGTTTCGTTTTGATCAATTTAATTCCAATTCTTTGTACACGTCACAAAATTAATAAATTCAAATGAATACATTTTACTTATGTTTCGTAATAACATCTTTTTGTTTTGCATTGAAAATCACATATAGCCTTCACATGTAATGTTTTATATTCACAATAGACACAGTAAACAATATTATCAGAGGACATAAAGTATTACCTGTAGACATGGCATAGAATGTTTTGTGCTTATTAACACAAGATTTTTTTTACATGAAATCATATATTCTATAAGTTTTTGTGATAAAATGGAGTTTCACCAAAACAAGCCCCTTTAAACTACCAGTAACCTAAGAATACTGGGAACTGCATGTAAAGGCATCCACTGAATGGCAACTTGGTTTTTATTGGAGCTTTAATGAAACATGCCACATACAGTGGGTACGGAAAGTATTCAGGCCCCTTTCAATTTTTCACTCTTTGTTTTATTGCAGCCATTTGGTAAATTCAAAAAAGTTCATTTTTTTCACATTAATGTACACTCTATCTTGACTGAAAAAAACGAAATGTAAATTTTTTTGCAAATTTAATAAAAAAAGAAAAACTGAAATATCACATGGTCATAAGTATTCAGACCTTTAGCTCAGACACTTATATTTAAGTCACATGCTGTCCATTTCCTCGTGATCCTCCTTGAGATTGTTCTACTCCTTGATTGTAGTTTAGCTGTGTTTAATTATGATAGGACTTGATTTGGAAATGCACACTCCAGTCTATATAAGATCTCACAGCTCACAGTGCATGTCAGACCAAATGGGCATCATGAGGTTAAAGGAACTGGCCAAGGAATTCAGAGACAGGATTGTGGCAAGGCACAGATCTGGCCAAGGTTACAAAAGAATTGCTGCAGTACTAATGGTTCCTAAGAGCACAGTGGCCTCCATAATCCTTAAATGGAAGAAGTTTGGGACCGCCAGAAGTCTTCCTAGACCTGGCCATCCAGCCAAACTGAGCAATCGTGGGGGAAGAGCCTTGGTGAGAGAGGTAAAGAAGAACCCCAAGATCACTGTGGCTGAGCTCCAGAGATGCAGTAAGGAGATGGGGAAAGTTCCACAATGTCAACTATCACTACAGCCCTCCACCAGTCAGGCCTTTACGGCAGAGTGGCCTGACGGAAGCCTCTCCTCAGTGCAAGACATATGAAAGCCTGCATAGAGTTTGCTGAAAAACACATGAAGGACTCCCAGGCTATCAGAAATAAGATTATCTGGTCTAATGAGCCGAAGATAGACCTTTTGGAGATAATTCTAAGCGGTATGTATGGAGAAAATGAGGCACTGCTTATCACCTACCCAATACAAACCCAACAGTGAAACGTGGTTGTGGCAGCATCATGCTATGGGGGTGTTTTTCAGCGGCAGGGACAGGACGACTGGTTGTCATTGAAGGAAACATGAATGCGGCCAAGTACAGAGATATCCTGGATGAAAACCTCTTCCAGAGTGCTCTGGACCTCCGACTTGGCTGAAGGTTCACCTTCCAACAAGAAAATGACCCTAAGCACACAGTAATACAATAACATAATAGTGGCTTCAGAACAACTCCGTGACCATTCTTGACTGGCCCAGTCAGAGCCCTGACCTAAACCCAATTGAGTATTTCTGGAGAGACCTGAAAATGGCTGTCCACCAACGTTCACTATACTACCTGATGGAACTGGAGAGGATTTGCAAGGAATAATGGCAGAGGATCCCCAAATCCAGGTGTGAAAAATTTGTTGCATCATTCCCAAGAAGACTCAGGGCTGTACTTGCTCAAAAGGGTGAGTCTACTCAATACTGAGCAGAGGGTCTGAATACTTATGACGATGTGATATTTAATTTTTTCATTTTTAAAAAATTTGCAAAAATTACTACATTTGTTTTGTTCAGTCAAGATGGGGTGCAGAGTGCACATTAATGAGAAAAAAATAGCTTTTTTGAATTTACCAAATGGCTGCAATGAAACAAAGAGTGAAAAATGTAAAGGGGTCTAAATACTTTCCGTACCCACTGTATGAGCAAATCAGGAGGCTTTAACTTCTCCAGGTAGTAGTGGTGAGAAGCATTATTGGGACATCTATGGTGGCCTAAATTAAAGGGGGTTTGTTCTGACTTCCTTTAACATAAGCATGTTACACAAGTTTCTATAATTATGCTGGTGAGACTTTGCTTCCACCTCCTTCAGATACTGATGTGACATCTGTACGGCCGCTGACTGAGCTTGAGTCATCATCTCCACCAAATGGATCACGACCACAACATAAAAGTTTCATTAAGCAAGTTCGAAACTAAACAAATAGAAAACATTACATATTAACAATATCTAACTAAGACACAACAGCAGAAAGTGCCACCACAGATAAAAACACACTATAATGAATGCATGTTGTAAATGGTCTTCAATCGGCAGGCCCAACTGAGTTTTGGATAATTCAATGCTCCCATAAATTAAGGGAACATTCAACCCCTTCACGACAACTGTGTACGGCGCTGTGGGAGGTGCCTTCCTGCAAACTGCCGTAAATGTATGGCATGACGATTGCGTTGGCTCACTCCATGCACAGGCATGATCAAAAGTGGCTGTCAGTGCTAGCCCCGATCGCAGGTGTTTAACCCCTCTAATGCCTCTAACAACAGTGACCCAATTGCGTCGATGGTCTCCATGGTGACCCTGGGCCAAAAGATGGCCCGGGGTTACCCAAGTATGGTGGCCTGTAAGTTCCTGCTTAGAGCAGGAGCTGACACGACTCCTCTCTGTGTGCAAGAGAGTGATCTAATACCGTGCAATACAAAAGCATTGCAGCGTATCAAATCAGCGATCATCATGAGGTAGATGGAGAAACTCTGTACACCAGAGGTGTCAAAATGCATTCCTCGAGGGCCGCAAACAGGTCATGTTTTCAGGATTTCCTTGTATTGCACAGGTGATAATTTAATCACCTGCACAGAATGATTCCAGCACCTTGTGCAATACAATGAAGTCCTGAAAACATGACCTGTTTGCGGCCCTCGAGGAATGCAGTTTGACACCTCTGCTGTACACCATCTGGTCTATAATCTGGCCGTGCCTGTCTTTTTAACCCCTTCACACCGCAACCCTTTTTCATTTTTGCATTTCTGTTTTTCGCTCCCCTTCTTCCCAGAGCCATAACCTTTTTATTTTTCTCTCTATATGGCCGTGTGAGGACTTATTTTGCAAGACAAGTTGTACTTTTGAACAACACCATTGGTTTTGCCATATCATGTACTTGAAAACGTCATTTTTCGAGACTCGTAGTGCCTCCATTTTTTGTGATCTTGGGCTGGATGAGGGCTTATTTTCTGCATGCCAAGCTGCCGTTTTGAACCCTTTCAAGTTGCGGCCCTTTTTCGTTTTTGCGTTTTCATTTTTCACTTCCCTCCTTCCCAGAGCCATAACTTTTTTATTTTTCCGTCAATATGGTCATGTGAGGGCTTATTTTTTGCGGGACGAGTTGTACTTTTGAATGACACCATTGGTTTTACCATGTCTTTTACTAGAAAACGGGAAAAAAATTCCAAGTGCGGGAAATTGCAAAAAAAGTGCAATCCCACACTTGTTTTTTGTTTGGCTTTTTTGCTAGGTTCATTAAATGGTAAAACTAACCTGCCATTGTGATTCTCTAGGTCATTTCGAGTTCATAGACATCTAACATGTCTAGGTTATTTTTTATCCAAGTGGTGAAAAAAAATTCAAAACTTTGCTTAAAAAAAAAAAAGTGCCATTTTCTGATACCCGAAGCGTCTCTATTTTTCGTGATCTGGGGTCGGGTGAGGGATTATTTTTTGCGTGCCGAGGTGACGTTTTTAATGATACCATTTCGGTGCAGATACGTTCTTTTGATCGCCAGTTATTGCATTTTAATGCAATGTCACGGCGACCAAAAAAAACGTAATTCTGGCGTTTCGGATTTTTTTCTCGCTCCGCTGTTTAGCGATCAGGTTAATGCTTTTTTTTATTGATAGATCGGGCGATTCTGAACGCGGCGATACCAAATACGTGTAGGTTTTTTTTATTGTTTTATTTAGGATGGGGCGAAAGGGGGTGATTTAAACTTTTATATTTTTTTATATTTTTTTCATATTTTTAAAAACATTTTTTTTTTACTTGTGCCATGCTGCAATAGCCTCCATGGGAGGCTCGAAGCAGGCATAGCCTGATCGGCTTTGCTACATAGCAGCGATCATCAGATCGCTGCTATGTAGCTGAAATGCAGGTGTGCTGTGAGCGCCGACCACAGGGGGGCGCTCACAGCAGGCCGGTATCAGTAACCATAGAGGTCTCAAGAACCTCTATGGTTACCTTCTTGATGCATCGCCGACCCCCGATCATGTGACGGGGGTCGGCGATGACATCATTTCCGGCCGCCCGGCCGGAAGCGCCGGTTAAATGCCGTTGTCTGCGTTTGACAGCGGCATTTAACAGGTTAATAGCGGCGGGTGAATAGCGATTTCACCCGCCGCTATTGCGCGCACATGTCAGCTCTACAAAATAGCTGACATGTCGCGACTTTGATGTGGGCTCACCGCCAGAGCCCACATCAAAGGGGGAGACACGACATGTGCCGTACTAGTACGGGGCATGTCGTGAAGGGGTTAATATTATCACTTTGGTGTGGATATTATCTTTTGATCGCCTATTATTGCATTTTACTGCAATATTACGGCGACCAAATATATATTATATTGATAGATCGAGTGATTATGAATGTGATGATACCAAATATGTGTATTTTTTTTCTATTGTTTTATTTTAAATGGGGCAATTGGGGGGGGATTTGAACTTTTATATATTTTTTATTTTTTTATATTTTTAAAAACCTTTTTTTTTACTTTTCACTTTCTTCAATAGTCTCCATGGGAGACTAGAAGCTGCGATAACACAGCCTGTGTGTAGCAGAAATGCTTACTTGCTAAGAGCACCAACTGCTGGGCGGTGCTCATAGTAATCCGCCAAAAACAACCACAGGGGTCTGCTGCAGACCCTGGGTTGTCATGCCAACTCATTGTCGACCCGCATTCAGGGTCGTATTGGCCCACCGGAGAACCTGAGGATTCTCCGGTGGACCCAGGCACTGACACCTGCTGGTATGCTGGCCAGCAGCTGCCTATGGACCCAAACTGCTCTAGGGGCCCCCCAGCCAGTGGCTATGGGGTCCCTGAGTCAAGGGGGCCTGCCCTGTGCCAGTGGAGCAGCAGCGGGTGACAGGAAGCCATGCCTGTCCCCGCTGCTAAAGAGAAATAAATATTCACGCATGGGCATGGAGAGGAGTGAATACCATTTCACTTTAATAGCGGGCAGCATTATCCGCAGGCAGCAGCTAACACTGCCCGCCTGTAAAGCCCCACCACCATCACACCACTCTCTCACACTCACACACAAAGCACATCCCGGCGTCCTGCTTCCTGCCCGGTGCTTCCTGTCTGAAACTGCGCAGCTGGATGATGTCATCATTCAGCATGCGGCTGTTTCAGACAGAAAGCCGTTGATGACCAAAAAGCTGTCTGGATGTGCTGCGATAGGTGAGTGGTGCTGTGTGTCTATCTGCGTGCGTGTGCATGTGTGTAAGTGGTGCGATGCTTTGTGTGTGAGTGTGAGAGAGTGGTGCGGTGGTGTGTGTGTGTGAGTGAGAGTGGTGCGGTGCTGTGCGTGTGTATTGGAGATGGGTGCATTGGAGATTGGCAATAGTGGGGTGGTGGGAAAGGACGATGGGGTGGTGGGGAAGAAGGCAATGATGGAGGTGGTGAAATGGGCAATGATGGGGTGGTGAGGAAGAAGGGAATGATGGTTGCGGTGGAAAGGACAATGGTGGTGGTGGGAGGCAATGATGGAGGTGTTGAAATGGGCAATGATGGGGGTGTTGAAATGAGCAATGATGGGGTGGTGGGGGAGAAAGCAATGATGGTTGTGGTTTAAAGGACAATGATGGTAGTGGTGGAAAAGACAATGGTGGTAGTGGAATGGGCAATGATGGTGGTTGTGGGGGAGAAGACAATGATGGGGTTGGAGGGGGAGAACAATGATGGAGGTGGAGAGGGGCTGCATTATACCCTATGAGGGGCCTACAGTATACTCTATGGGGGGGCTACAATATATTCTGTGGTGGGGCTGCATTATTCTCTCAGGGGATTACATTATATTCTAGGGGTTAAGCCCAGGGCCGGTGTTAGCGGCAGGCAGACCAGGCAGCTGCCTAGAGCCCCTGCTCCCTCAGGGGCCCCCAGCCAGTGGTGTTCCGCTAATAGTGGTTGCTATGGGGCCCGTGAGTTAGGGGGGTTTGCCTGCTGCCAGCGCCGACTCCCCCCCGCTGCCGCATTCAACTATGTCGGCATCTAATCAAAGCAATGATGGAGGAGCGAGCGTCAGATGATGCTCCCCCCCATCATTCCCCTCATCCTCTGACACTGCGGATGGGCGATGACGTCACTTCATTGCACACCCACTGTGTGCCGCCGTTGAGACCGGAGCCGAGCCTGGAGGAGCGCGGTGCATAAGGAAAGGTGAGGGTTGTGTGTGTGTGTTTTTTTTTTTAATATATCAGTGAGTGAGTACTGGCCTGTGGGGCCATTCTGGGGGCGGGAGGGGCTGTATTCTAGGAGGGCTACATTATATTCTATGGGGAGCAGGACTGTATTATATCCTATGGGTGGTTACATTATATTTTATGGGGGGGCTGTATTATATTCTATGAGGGTGGACTGCATCATAATCTTTGATGGGGCTACATTATATTCTATGGAGTGGTGGGCTCTATTATATTCTATGAGGGAGGATTGCACATACTCTTTGATGGGGCTGCATAATAATAATAATATTAATATTCTTTATTTTTATATAATAATAATAATCTTTATCTGTTTAGCGCCAACATATTCCGCAGCGCTTTACAGTTTAACAGTTTCAAACACAACAGTCATAAGTAACAACGTTAACAATAATACAATAATTAAAGCAAAATAATAAAACGACCCTGTTCATGAGTATTTACAATCTACAGTACAATGAGGTGGGGGAGATACAAGCATTTACAATGATGGTCCAGACATCTTGAGGAAGTGGGGGATAGATAGAGATAGTGAATGGACTACACATACTTACACATAAAATGACTTTGATTAGGTAGCGTGATAGGCTGCTCTGAACAAATGTGTTTTGAGGGAGCGTCTAAAACTGTACAAGTTGTGGCTGGTCCAAATTTCTTGGGGTAGAGCATTCCAGAGGATTGGCGCAACACGGGAGAAGTCTTGGAATCGGGAGGTACGGATTAGTGCAGAGGTTAGTCGAAAGATGTTTGCAGAGCGCAGGAATCGGCTAGGCCGATAGACAGAAATGAGGGAGGAGATGTAAGGGGGTGCCGAACTGTGGAGAGCTTTGTGGGTGAGAACAAGTACTTTGAATTGGATCCTATAATTAATGGGCAGCCAGTGTAACGACTGGCAAAGAGCAGATGTGTCCGAGTACCGATTAGCCAGATGGACGACCCTGGCTGCTGCATTAAGAATGAACTGGAGAGGGGAAAGTCGAGTGAGGGATCAGGGCAACAGTGAGGGTTTTTGATGTTTTCATGGTGAGAAAAGGGCGGATTCTGGTGATGTTCTTTAGGTGTAAGCGGGCAAGAGATTGTATATGGGAGTTGAAGGGGAGATTGGTGTCAAACAAAACACTCAGACAGCGTGCCTGCTGCCGGGGTGTAATTATGGTGCCACCCTCGGAGAGGGAAATGTCAGATTTAGGGAGGTTAGTAGACAGTGGGAGCAGAAGAAATTCAGTTTTGGAAAGGTTGAGTTTCAGATAGAGAGCGGACATGATGTTGGAGACTGCGGACAATCACTGGCGTTCTGTATTACAGCGGGGTAAGGTCAGGGGATGACTTGTATAGTTGTGTGTCATCAGCATAAAGATGGTACTGAAAGCCAAATCTGCTGATGGTCTGTCCAATTGGGGCCATGTAGATAGAGAAGAGAAGGGGGCCAAGGACTGAGTGCTGATGTATCCCAACAGTGAGAAGAAGAAGGGATGAAGTGGAGCCATAGAACAAAACACTGATGGAGCAGTCAGAAAGATAGGAAGAGAACCAGGAGAGAGCAGTGTCCTTAATGCCTAGTGACTTGAGCCTAGACAGTAGGAGATGGTGATCAACAGTGTTGAAAGCTGCAGAAAAGTCAAGAAGAATGAGCAGAGAGTGGTCACCATTACATTTTGCTGTCAGAAGGTCATTGGTCACTTTGATGAGTGCAGTTTGTGTCGAATGTAGGGAGCAGAAGCCGGACTGTGAAGGGTCTAGGAGTGAGTGAGTGGAGAGGTAACAGGTAAGGCAGAAGTAGACCAGGTGATCCAAGAGTTTAGAGATGAAGGGGAGATTGGAGACTGGTCTGTTGTTGTTTGTGCAGGATGGGTCGAGAGTGGGTTTCTTTAATAATGGAGTAATGATAGAGTGTTTGAAGGAGGAGGGGAAAAAGCCTGATGAGAGGGAGAGATTAAACATTGTATTTAGGTGAGTTGTGACGACTGGAGAGAGAGACTGGAGGAGATGTGAGGGAATGGGGTCAGTAGTGCATGTAGTCGGATTAGAAGAAGAGACTAGCCTGGAGACTTCTTCTGTGATTGGATCAAATGTGGAGAGTGAGCCAGGGGAAATGCAGGGAGGGATAGGAGTCACGGCACCTGGTGGCTGGGAGCAGATTTCTTGACGGATATTATCTATTTTCTCTATAAAGTGGGAGGCCAGGTAATCAGCACAAATGTCTGTGAAAGCTGTCAAAAAGTTCTTGGAGTTGTTGGATAGTGAGGAGATCAGGCTGGTGAAGTAGGTCCATTCGGTGAGGTGAAGGGCAGAGTTATAGGTTCTTTACATAAATTTGAAGTGGATGAAGTCTTCTGGTGTGCGAGTTTTCCTCCATAAGCATAATCTTCCCTGTCCCTGCTGAAGAAAATCAGGCCCAAACCATGATGCTGCCACCACCATGTTTGACAGTGGGTATGGTGTGTTCAGAGTGATGAGTTGTGTTGCCTTTACGCCAAACATATCGTTTGGCATTGTTGCCAAAAAGTTTGATTTTGTTTTCATCTGACCAGAGCACCTTCTTCCACATGTTTGGTGTGTCTGCCATGTGGCTTGTTGCAAACTTTAAACAACACTTTTTATGGCTATCTTTGAGAAATGGCTTTCTTCTTGCCACTCTTCCATAAAGGCCAGATTTGTGCAGTCTACGACTAATTGTTGTCTTATGGACAGACTGTCCCACCTCAGCTGTAGATGTCTGCAGTTCATCCAGAGTGATCATGGGCCTCTTGGCTCCATCTCTGATCAGTCTTCTCCTTGTTTGAGATGAAAGTTTAGAGGGACGGGTGGGTCTTGGTAGTTTTGCAGTGGTATGATACTCCTGTCATTTCAATATGATCGCTTGCACAGTGCTCCTTGGGATGTTTACAGTTTTGGAAATGATTTTGTATCCAAATCCAGCTTTAAACTTCTCCACAACAGTATCACGGACCTGCCTGTTGTGTTCCTTGGTCTTCATGATGCTCTCTGTGCTTCAAACAGAACCCTGAGACTATCACAGTGTCAGGTCGCCGTTATCACCGCCGCGGCCCCTGCTGTCTGCTCTTACTTACTGCTCCTCGGCGTCCCGGCGCGCTCCTGTTCCTCCTCCAGCGCCGCCTCCTCTGCTCGCTCTCCCGGCTCCTGCTTCCTGTCGGGCGCGCGCGCACTAGGGTTTCCTGCGCACGCGCACTCTGCCTTTTCTTTGGACGCTCTTTCCCCTGCTCTCTGTGGTCCTGGAAGTCCATGACCCGGAAGGTACGCTGCCACTCTGCATTTAAGGCCGCCTCTTCCTTTTGGCTGTGCCTGTCTGTCATTTGTTTTCTGGCAAATGCCTCTGGCTCTCTCGCTTCCTAGCGTACCCTACGTTCTCCCAGCTGCTTTTCTCTTGTCTCTGACTTTTCGTTTCTGAGTATTATCTTTAACTGTCTCCGTGCTTCCCTTGCAGCTCCAGTTCTCCTGTACCTCCGTTTTTTCCTGGTGTTCCAGATCCTCTGCCTAGTCCTTCCGCCATCATCTCCTGCGCTTCCGTTGTCTCGTGTCCTCATCCTGTCTTCCGGTTTGTCCTTTCATTCTCTGTCTGTCTAGTCAGTTTCCCGTTACCCGTTCCTCTTCTCCTTCCTCGTTTTCTTTTCCGTCGTCCCTGCCCTGACCTTTTCCTTTCCCTGTACTTTGGTACCGGCTGCCGTTCAGTAGTCTCCCCTGGGCCTGCTCCTAACGCTCCCTGTATAGGGGGCGGTCCACCTGGTCCACTCGTCCTGGGGAGGTTCGCTGTTTCGGTCCAGTGGGTCCACTTATCTCGCTTTCCTGGTCCCTAAGCGTAACACACAGAGCAGGAGCATTGATACGGAGACATGATTACACACAGGTGGACTAACCAATAACCAATACATTTCGTTCAACTTCACAATTGTGTTTCACTTTTTGATTCTTCTCCAAAAATTTACATTTGGTATCTTTATGTTTGAAGCATGATATGTGGGAAAAGGTTGAAAAGTTTCAGGGAGCCGAATACTTTCGCAAGGCACTGTACATTATACTATATAAGGGAGCTGCATTATAGTCTATGGAGGGGCTGCATTATATTCTATGGGGGCTGCGTTATATTTTATGGGGGGCTGCATTATACTCTATGTGGAGGCTACCATATATTCTATGGAGGGGCTGCATTATACTATATGAGGGGGGCTGCATTACATTCTATGGGGGTTACATTATATTGTATGGTGGGGCTGCATTATACTCTTAAGGGGGCTACATTATACTCTGTGGGGTGGCTGCATTATACTCTGGGGTGGCTGCATTATACTGTATTGAGGACTATGGAGAAGACATTACACTATATGAAGAACTATGGGGTTCATTATGCTATGGGAAGTGAATTGTACTATATGGAGCACTATGAGGAGTGTATTATACTATATGGAGGACTGAGCACTGTATTTTAATATATGGAGGACTATGAGGCGTGTATTATACTATATGGAGGACTGAGGAGTGTATTATACTATATGGAGGACTGAGGAGTGTATTATACTATATAGAGGACTATGGGGACTGTATAATACTATATGGAGGACTATGAGAAGTGTGTTATACTATATGTTGGACTGAGCTATGTTTTTAATATATGGAGGACTATGAGGAGTGTGTTATACTATATAGAGGACTGGGGAGTGTATTTTAATATATGGAGGACGATGAATAGTGTATTATACTATATGGAAGACTATGGGAAGTGTATGATACTATATGGAGGACTGAGACGTGTATTGTAATATGTGAAGTACTATAGGGACTGTGTTATACTATATGGAGGACTACAGGGAGTGTATTATATTATTTGGAGTACTATGGGGAGTGTATTAAACTATATGGAAGACTATGGGGCGCATTATATTATATGGAGGACTATGGGGTGTGCATTTTACAATATAGAGGACTGTGGTGCACATTATTTTATATGCAGGACTATAGGGTGTGCATTTTACAATATGGAGGACTGTTTTGCACATTATAATATACGGAGGACTATGGGGTGTATTATACTAAACAAGCAAAATGCTGCATATTCATCGAGTGATTGGATTGTTTATGCCAGAACAAAAATCATTGTTCTCAGCAGCACATCGCTGGTGTAAACTGTAGATATGCTGCTGAAAACATGATACTGTATGGGGACAGATTGATCTAATAGTGATTATTCTGTTGCCATCATTCTCAGTTGGTATAAAGAGGCTGGGAAACAAGTGTCGAACGATTTCAATATTGTCGATCATACTCGTTTAGCGGCCTGAACTCAGCACATGTAAATACAACAGAAATGCTTCTGTGTGACGTGCAATATGTGAGCATTTGGGGCCCCATTTTAAACTTTTGCCTAGGGCCCCACTTTGCCTAAAACCTGCCCTGGTCATGCCTTGTTCACTATCATCATTAGGAAAGGCCAGATGATGCAAATTTTCCAGCTTTATAAAAACCCAGGCTCCTCTAACCCTGTGCCAAAAAACAGCAGCCATGGATTCTTCATGAAAAAGGTGGACACCCACAAAGTAGGAGAAGGCTATAAAAAAGATAGCAAAGCGTTTTCAAGTTGCCCTTTCCTCAGTTCGAAATGTATTTAAGAAATGGCAATTAGAAGGAACAGTGGAGGTCGAGATAAGGTCTGGAAGACCAAGCAAAATTTCAGTGAGAGCTGCTTGTAGGATTGCTAGAGATGCAAATCAGAACCTCCGCTTGACTGCAAATGACCTTCCGAAAGATTTAGCTGACTCTAGAGTTGTGGTACATTGTTCTACTGCTCAGAGACACCTGAACAAATATGGCATTCTTGGAAGAGTCATCATAAGAAAACATCTCCTGTGTCCTCACCTCAGGGTCAGAAGTATGCAAAAAAAATCTAAACAAGCCTGATGCATTTTGGAAATACATCCCGTGGACTGTTAAGGTCAGCATAGAACTCTTTGGCCACAATGATCAGAGGTATGTGTGGAGAAAAAAGGGCACAGAATTTCAAGAAAAGAACATCTCGCCAACCAGTAAGCATGCAGTCATCTACTAGGAAATTTTAGAGCACTTCATGCTTTCTTTTGCCGACAATCTTTTTGGAGATGGAAATTTCATTCTTCAGCAGGACTTGGCACCTGTCCACACTGTCAAAAGTACCAATACCTTTGTTTGGCTGATGAAACATTGCAATTAAATGCAATAAAAACATTGTTTGTACCCCAAGATGGTATCAGTAAAAACATTAGATCAGGGAGCAAAAAATCAGACCTCACCGAGCTCCATTTCCTGAAAATTGAAAAAGTTGCGAGTCTCCGAAAATGACGACAAAACCAATATATTTCTTTGTTAAAAATGTCTGTTTTTTTTTTCACCACTTAAATAAAAAAAAACTCGACAGAAAAATAAAAAAGTTATGGCTCTTTGAAAAAGGGGTGGAAAAGACAAAAAAACAAACAAAAAAACACAAAAAAAATGCACGGGTGTGAAGATGTTAAATAAACATACCTGGCTACAATCACGCAGCAAGGCTCTGATTCACGCTGTCCGTGTATTGGGCAGCATGAATAGTCCAACAGGTGATCTTTAAATTTATGTAACTAGGAGTTACATTGTGATTCCTAGGTATGAAAATATTATTTTAACAGTGTACTGTTTGTGGGGTAACCTTTTTCATGTAAACTAATCCCTGTTATACAGTTACATTCCCAAGGGCATACAAATTGCTTTAGCTGCATTAGGCTAAGTTCACATTTGCATTCAGGGCTTTGCGGAGGGCTGCGTACGTCCTCCATTAAGCCCCGCCTACTTCCGCCTACTTCTGCATGCGTCTTGCATACCTATCTTTAACATTGGGTACGCAGGACATGCAGATGTATGTGGATGCGTTGTTTTGATGCACCTGCTGACCGCACCGGAACGCAGTGAGTTGTGTTTTGTTCGGACAGCAGGCACGTCAAAATGACGCATCCGTATGTCCTGCATACCCAATGTTAAAGATAGGTACGCAAGACGCATGCAGAAGTATGCGGGGCTTAACGGAGGACATACGCAGCCCTCCACAAAGCCCCTGAACGCAAATGTGAACCCGGCCTTAGTGGGTAGTATGGAGCCTTGTGTTCAAGAGTCGTAAACTACTAACCTATTGTAAAGCTAGTTTTAAGTTTTTTCTGTCATTTACACAGTGGTGAAAACACATAGTAAGGGATAGCTGCTCTACGCACTATTTGGCATTTTGGAATTTTGCATCAATTGTTTCACTGTATGCTGGTAAATGGAATTATAGGCACTAAATGACACTATAAAGTATGGTACAAAGTATGGTATTATTTGAAGCTATTATTGTACTTTGTGGATACTGTTATCTAGGCAAGGTATTGTTAGGCTACTTTCACACTAGCGTCGGACTCGGCCCGTCGCAGTGCATCGGGCCGAGGTTCCGATGCTAGTAGTGAATGCGCCGCACAACAGAGGCAGTGGATGCATTTTTCCTGCGCATCCGCTGCCCCATTGTAAGGTGCGGGGAGGTGGGGGCGGAGTTCCGGCCGCGCATGCGCGGTCGGAAAAAGCGGTCCGTCGGCAGCAAAAACATTACATGTAACATTTTTTGCTCCCGGCGGTCCGCCACAACACGGCGCAACCATCGCACGACGGTTGCGACGTGTGTCAATGCGTCGCAATGCGTCGCTAATGTTAATCTATGGGGCAAAAACGCATCCTGCAAGCAACTTTGCAGGAAGCGTTTTTTCCCCATAAACGACGCATTGTGACGTATTGCAAAAAACGCTAGTGTGAAAGTAGCCTTAGGTGTTGAGTTCCCGCCGCTGCACTTGGGGAATCTCGAGCCACCTCCGCTGCGGTCTGCCATTCTTCTTCAGCCGCAGTGGAGCCTGCTCAGCGGACACGTCGGTCCCAGCATCTGGCTCAGTCAGATACTGTGCGCTTGGTTATTGCTGATTTTCCAGGCTCAGCCATTGTAACCAGCAGTGTTCAGAGGCAAGCAGACACTCCTGGGACTAAGTCCTGCTTTTCCTCCACTGAGCATGCCCAAGGGACGACCTCATTGGAGGTCGGGGGTCACATGCATGCTCAAGTCCTGAAGCAGTTCCTATTAGACCACTAGGAAGGTCCTGGAGAGCTTTCTCTATAAAAGGTTCGCATGGCCGCACGCTAGTATCAACTTATGTTCTTGTGTATGAGCTTAGCTACTTTGTGGTCTGTGTCAGCATGTGCTCAGGGTCGGCTGTATAGCCAATAGAATTCCGGCACCTCCGGAGAGGAGTTTGTGTGTGTGAATTTAAGGCTGGCGTATAGCCACTAGAATTTTGGCACCTCCGGAGAGGAGTTGTTTGTGTGCTGTTGTTGACTGTATGACCACTGTATGCTACCTGCTCCGTTAGTGAGCTGTGATCCTCTGTGAGGTTAACAGCATTACCTTTAATCCCAGAGACTCTGTGAAGCAACAGAGTTTGCTCCTATACAGACCGGGTGACAGAACCCGTGTCTATTCAGGCGTAGTACAGCCATATAGTGCCGCCATTTACTAGCAGCAGGTTCCTCTTCTGCACGGTGGACCCCGGGCTGCGAACGCACCTATACTATCTCCATATTTACTCGGTGCGTTCCGCCAGCCTTAACTATATTAGCGCCATGGTCAGGCTAGTAATGGCGGACGATCAGTGTCTACAATGGTACATCCAGAAGCTGGAGGGCAGGTTGGCAGCTCTTGAACGCACAACCTCGGCTGTGGATGTCACCGCAATCGCTGTTCAGGCGGCGAGCGTGGTTGTAGCCAGTTTGTCCACTACCACCCCTGCTTTGACTTTATCCTGTCTCCTGTTACCAGACAAGTTTGCTGGTGACAGTAAGCAGTGTTGGGGATTCATGAGTCAGTGTGCTATACATCTAGAGCTCCTAGCTGCATGTTTTCCCACGGAACGGGCTAAAGTGGGATTTATTTTATCCCTTCTGTTGGGCAGGGCATTGGAGTGGGCAATGCCGCTGTGGGAACGCGATGATCGTGCGGTGCAGAGTGCTCTTCGCTTCTTGGATTCTCTGAAACAGGTCTTTATGGGACCTCGTGTCACCCATGATACGGCGCTCCAACTGCTGGCATTGGCACAGGGCTCGTCCATGGTCAGTCAATTCGCTGTCCACTTCCGGACTTTTGCATCTGAGCTGGAGTGGCCAGATAAAGTCCTTATCCGGGTCTTTTGGAAGGTACTGGCTGACCATGTGAAGGACGCCTTGGCCACCAGGGAGATTCCTGCCAAACTAGAGGAGCTTATAACTATTTCTACCCACATCGACCTTTGTTTTAACGAATGAAGGTTGGAGCGAACCCAGTGTAGGCAGAGGTTTCGGTTGGCTCCTACCTTCGCCACCCCTCTGGATTCTCCAGTTCAGGCGTCCGAGTCCTATGAGGCCATGGAGGTATCTCGAGCAAGGCCCAAGTCCCAGGCCGCTCGAACACCCGTGGTCTGTAATGTCTGCCAGCAGATAGGACATTATGCTAAGAAATGTCTGCATCGGTCGGGAAACGACCATGTCTAGTAACCGTAGGAGGAGATTTACTAGACACAGCGGCAATTTCCTCCAAACTGTCCTTTAAGGGGACAATCACCTTTGGCCCTTCCACTCTTACAGTTGAGCTTTGTGTGGATTCTGGGGCGGTGGGGAATTTTATGTCCTCAGCCTTCGCCCAAAGCCACGCAATACCCCTGGTGATGCTCGCCAAGCCGGTGACTGTACGAGTGGTGAATGGGTCGACACTGCCCTCACAAATAACACACCAGACCATCCCATTTACATTATCTATTTCTCCATCCCATCAGGAGATTATTTCTCTCCTTGTCATCATCCCTGAGGAAATAGACGAGATCCTGCTAGGGATACCTTGGTTACGTTATCACTCCCCTCATATAGAGTGGTCCTCAGGGAGAATTTTGGGATGGAGTGAATCTTGTGAGGGCAGATCTCTGAGGGAGTGCATTCAGGTTGCTACTTCTGAAGTACCCGCAGATTTGACCTCTCTCCCCAAGCACTACTGGCCCTATGCGGACGTATTCTCCAAGATGGCTGCGGAGACCCTTCTGCCCCACCATCCCTATGACTGTCTATTGACCTCTTCCCTGGTGCAGAGCCTACCCGGGGTTGAGTCTATCCACTGTCTCTCCCGGAGGCAGAGGCGATGTCCCAATACATCCAGGAGAATCTGGCAAGAGGATTCATTAGGAAGTCAGTATCACCTGCAGGGGCAGGATTCTTCTTCGTGCAGAAGAAGAATGGAGAACTATATCCATGCATTAATTACAGGGGTCCTAACGCCATCACCGTTAAGAATAAATACCCTCTGCCCCTGATATCAGAGCTATTCGACAGGTTGCACAGAGCGAGGGTATTTACTAAACTAGATCTGCGGGGTTCTTACAACCTGATTTGTATCCGTGAGGGGGATGAATGGAAGACGGCATTTAACACCAGGGATGGGCACTATGAATACCTGGTGATGCCCTTCAGGCTCTGTAATGCCTCTGCTGTTTTCCAAGACTTTGTGAATTATATCTTCTGGGATATGCTCTCTACCTCGGTCGTAGTCTATCTGGATGATATTCTCATCTACTCTCCAGATATAGACTCCCTCTGGAGAGATGTTTGCAAAGTCTTCGACCTCCTACGGGCAAACTCCCTCTACGCCAAGTTGGAGAAGTGTGTGTTTGAGCAGGAGTCCCTTCCTTTCCTTGTCTATATCATCACCGCCCAGGGATTTGCTATGGATCCTGCCAAGCTACAGGCTGTGATGGACAGGCAGGAACCCCATTCTCTCAAAGCGGTGCAGCGCTTTATGGGGTTCATTAATTACTATCGCCAGTTCATTCCCCACTTCTCAACTTTGGTAGCTCCCTTGGTTGCCCTCACCAAAAAGGGAGCAAATCCCAAATTGTGGTCGGAGGAGGTTTCCAGAGCCTTTCAATTAAGTCACACTTCGCTAGCGCTCCTATTTTACATTGCCCTGATGTTGATAAACCTTTTATTATGGAGGTGGATGCCTGTTCCATTGGTGCTGGAGCAGTCCTCTTCCAGAAGAATGCTCAAGATCAGAAGCATCCTTGCTTCTTCTCCAAGACCTTCACACCAGCGGAGAGGAATTATTCCATCAGAGATAGGGAGTTGCTAGCCATGAAGTTGGTTTTCTCGGAGTGGAGACACCTCGCAGAGGGGGCTCGCTTTCCCTTCCAAGTTTACACTGACCACAAGAATTTGGTCTATATACAGACTGCCCAGCAGCTAAATTCTTGCTGGGCCAGATGGTCCCTGTTCTTCTCCTGATTCTATTTCACCCTCCATTTTCGCTCCGGGGAGAAGAACATTCGTGCCGATGTTTTCTCCCGCTCCTTAGTGTCATCAGCAGAGGAGGAACCTCGGCTTATTGTTCCTTTTGAGAGTCTAAGGACCGTGGCTCTGGTTTCGCTAGAGTCTGTGCCCCTGGGCAAGACTTTGGTGCCATCAAATTTGTGACCGGAGGTTCTTTCTTGGGCTCACTCGTCTAGGGTGGGTAGACACTTTGGGACCAAAAGGACATCTGAGCTTCTGGCGAGGACGTACTGGTGGCTGCATATGGCCCGTGACGTTGGAGACTATATTTGGGCGTGTGTCTCCTGCACCAAGAATAAGTCTCCTCGACAACGGCCAGCTGGGTTACTTTACCTTCTGCCGGTGGCAGACAGGCCCTGGGAGATGGTCGAGATGGACTTTATGGTGGGCTTACCCAAGTCCCATGGCTGCACCATCATTTGGGTAATCACCGACCATTTTTCTAAAATGGGGCACTTGGTGCCTCTTCCACGGCTACCTTTTGCATGGGTCTTGGCAGCGTTGTTTATTAAACACATTTTTGGCCTACACAATATGCCGGACAAAATTGTCAGTGAGTGGGGTCCCCAGTTTGCGTCTGGAGAGAGCTCTGTCGTCTAATCAACATCGAGATGAATCTCTCTTCAGCATACCATCCTGAGACGAATGGGTTGGTAGAGAGGGCCAACCATATCTGCGACATTTTGTTTCTGCTAGGCAGGATGACAGGGCATCCTTGCTACCATGGGCGGAGTTTGCGCTAAACAACACTGTAGCTGACTCCACTGGACAGACCCCATTCCTTCTTAACTATGGCCAGCATCCGCGAGTTCCTGTGCCTATGCCCGTGTCTTCCATCGATTCCAAGGTGGCAGACTGGGCTGTGGAGGCACGTGATATTTGGGACTGCACTCGGGATGCCATCCGGGCTATCAAGGAGAGAATGAGGTCCTCCGCCGATTCACATAGGCACCCTGCTCCGACCTTTGCACCTGGTGACTTAGTGTGGCTCTCCGCCCATAACATCAGGCTGCGAGTTGAGTCCGCTAGGTTTGCACCTCGCTACTTGGGTCCCTTCAAGGTCCTGGAACAGGTTAACCCTATGGTCTACCGTCTGGCCCTTACTCCATGCCTAGGTATCATCGACACCTTTCATGTGTCTCTTCTTAAGCCCGTTCACATGTCCCGGTTTTCTGAGTCATCTCCCGGGACATCAGGTTCATCTACAGATGATTTTGAGGTGAACGCTATCTTGGGGTGTAAGGTGGTACTTGGCAAAATATTTTATTTGGTGGATTGGAAGGACTATGGCCCAGAGGACAGGTCCTGGAAGCCTGCTGAGCACATTCGGGCTCCGGAACTCATTGCTACCTTCGAGCGTAGTGAGGCCCAAGGAGGGGGGGTAATGTTAGGTGTTGAGTTCCCGCTGCTGCACAAGGGGAATCTCGAGCCACCTCCACTGCGGTCTCCCATTCTTCAGCCACAGTGGAGCCTGCTCAATGGAGATGTCGGTCCCAGCATCTGGCTCAGTCAGATACTGTGCGCTTGGTTACTGCTGATCTTCCAGGCTCAGCCATTGTAACCAGCACTGTTCAGCGGCAAGCAAACGCTCCTGGGACTAAGTCCTGCATTTCCTCCACTGAGCATGCCCAAGGGACGATCTGTCATTGGAGGTCGGGGGTCACATGCTCAGGTCCTGAAGCAGTTCCTATTGGAAGGTCCTAGAGAGCTTTCTCTATAAAAGGTTCGCATGGCCGCACGGCCATGCGCTAGTAGCAACTTATGTTCTTGTGTATGAGCTTATCTACTTTGTGGTCAGTGTCAGCATGTGCTCAGGGTCGGCTGCATAGCCACTAGAATTCTGGCACCTCCAGAGATGAGTTTGTGTGTGTGAATTTAGGGCTGGCGTATAGCCCTAGAATTCCGGTACCTCCGTAGAGGAGTTGTTTGTGTGCTGTTGCTCACTGTATGACCACTGTATGCTACCTGCTCCATTAGTGAGCTGTGATCGTCTGTGAGGTTAACAGAGCACAGCATTACCTTTAATCCTGGCAACTCTGTGAAGCAACAGAGTTGCTATACAGTCCGGGTGACGAAACCCGTGTCTATTCAGGCGTAGTACCGCCATATAGTGGCATTTACTAGCAGCAGGTTCCACTCCTGCACGGTGGACCCCGGGTTGAGAACACACCTATGCTATCTCCATATTTACTCGGTGCATTCCGCTAGCCCTAACAGGTATGATCCAGAGTGGAAACCTCACTTTTCATTTTGACATTATGTGGTAATATGGCAGTATATCTACAGTTGTGTGACAAAGTGTTTGCCTCCTTCCTAATTTCCTATTTTTTCGCATGTTTATCATACTTATTTGTTTCAGATCACCAAACAAATTTAAATATTAGACAAGGAAAACACAAGTAAACACAAAATACAGTTTTTAAATGAAGGTCTTTATTATTAAGGGGAAAAGAAATCCAAAGGGCCCTGTGTAAAAAAGTGATTGCCCGCCCCCTTAAACCATAAATTAACTGTGGTTTATCACATCTTTGGGAAGCTGAGTGTAAACTCCCTAGCCAGGCCTGATTACTATATTGAGGTATAGGGTACTTGATTCCTGTTAGGCTGCCGTCACGCTAGCAGTATTTGGTCAGTATTTTACATCAGTGTTTGTAAACCAAAACCAGGAGTGGAACAAACAGAGGAAAAGTATAAGGCTGTGTGCACACGTTGCTGTTTTTTCGCGTTTTTTCCCGATAAAAACTCCATAAAACCACAAAAAAACGCATACAATAAGCATCCCATCATTTAGAATGAATTCCGCATTTTGTGCATATGATGCATTTTTTTCCACGAAAAAAACGCAAAGCGGTAAAAAACACAGCATGTTCTTTAATTTTGCGATTTTTTTTTTTGCGGATTTCCCACTACAAAATGCATTGGGAAATGTCCCGAAAAAAACGCATCAAAAAACGCAGAAAAAACGTGTCAAAAACGTGGCAAAAAAGCATGCAGATTTCTTGCGGATTTCTTGCAGAAAATTACAGGTTTTTCTCAGGAATTTTCTGCGAGAAATCCTGAACGTGTGCACATAGCCTAATAGAAACATATGCACCACTTCTGCATTTATCACCCACTCCTGGTTTTGGCTCTCAAATACTGATGTAAATTACTGACCAAATACTGCTAGTGTGACGCCGGCCTGCCTGCAAAGCCTCTGATTTAATCAGCGTTTTTTGTGTCCTTTACACATTAACCTTCTATGTGCCTTGTCTGTTATAGCTATAGATGATGACAAATGTGATTTTTGTTATGTATAGTAATAAACTTTGTTATATTTTTATTATAATTTTTTGGACAATGACTCTGTGTATCCTTGTAGGATTTAATCAACGTTTTATGTGTCCTTCACACATTAACCTTCTATGTGCCTTGTCTGTTGTAGCGTTAGATGATGACAAATGTGATTTTTGTTATTTATAGTATAACAAACTTTGTTATATTTTTATTAGAATTTTGTAGACAATGAATCTGTGTGTTCTTGTAGGATTTCTGATTACTGTCACACCTCTTCTCAATTGAGAAATCACTTAAATGGGATCTGCCTGACAAAGTGAAGCAGACCAAAAGAACCTCAAAAGCTAGACATCATGATGCAATCCAAAGTAATTCTGAAACTAATAAGTAACAAAGTAATTGAGATCTATCAGTCTTGGAAAGGTTTTAAAGCCATCTCTAAAGCTTTAGGACTCCAGCGAACCACAGTGAGAGCTGTTATCTACAAATGGCGAAAGCATGGAATAGTGGTGAATCCTCCCAGGAGTGGCCAGCAGATCAAAATTACCCAAAGACTCACTCAAGAGATGAGAAAAGACTTCACAACAACATCCAAAGAACTGCAGGCCTCACTTGCCTCATTTGAGGTCAGTGTTCTTGACTCTACCATAAGAAAGTGACTGGGCAAAAATGGCCTGCATGGCAGAGCTGCAAGGCGAAAATCACTGCTGAGCAATAAGAACATAAAGTCTCATCTCAGTTTTGTTAGAAAACATCTTGATGATCCCCAAGACTCTTGGGACAATACTCTGTGGACAGACAAGACAAAAGTTTAACTTTTTGGAAGATGTATGTCGCATTACATCTGGGATAGCAGTAACACCGCATTTCAGAAAAGGAACACATACCAACAGTAAAATATGGTGGTGGTAGTGTGATGGTCTGGGGGCTGTTTTGCTGCTTCAGGACCTGGAAGACTTGCTGTGGTAAACGGAAAATCCTGAAGGAGAGTGTCCGACCATCTGTTCATGATCTCAAGCTGAAGCACACTTGGTTTGTGCCGCAGGACAATGAACCACAACACGCCAGCATGTCTATCTCTGAATGGCTTAAGAAAAACAAACTTAACTTTGGAGTGGCCTAGTCAAAGTCCTGACCTTAATCTGTTTGAGATGCTCTGGCATGACTTTAACCCCTTCCCGACCCATGATGCCACGTAGGCGTCATGAAAGTCGGTGCCATTCCGACCCATGACGCCTATGCGGCGTCATGGAAAGATCGCGTCCCTGCAGATCGGGTGAAAGGGTTAACTCCCATTTCACCCGATCTGCAGGGACAGGGGGAGTGGTAGTTTAGCCCAGGGGGGGTGGCTTCACCCCCTCGTGGCTACGATCGCTCTGATTGGCTGTTGAAAGTGAAACTGCCAATCAGAGCGATTTGTAATATTTCACCCATTATAACGGGTGAAATATTACAATCCAGCCATGGCCGATGCTGAAATATCATCGGCCATGGCTGGAAATACTAGTGTGCCCCCACCCCACCCAACCGATCGCCCCCCCAGCCCTCCGATCTGGCCGGTACACTGCTCCGGCTCCCCTCCGTCCAGTGCTCCGCTCCCCCCCGTGCTCTTGTCCGCTCCCCCCGTGCTCCAATCACCCCCCCGTGCTCCAATCACCCCCCCCTGCACTCCGATCCACCCCCCCCCCCCGGTGATCCGTTCCACCCCCCCCCCGTGCTCCATTCCAGCCCCCCCGTGCTCCGTTCCACGCCCCCCGTGCTCCGTTCCACCCCTCCCGCACTCCGATTCTTCCCCCCGTGCTCCGATCCCCCCCCCCCGTGCTCCCCCCCACCCCATCATACTTACCGATCCAGCCGGGGTCCCGTCCGTCTTCTCCCTGGGCGCCGCCATCTTCCAAAATGGCGGGCGCATGCGCAGTGCGCCCGCCGAATCTGCCGGCCGGCAGATTCGTTCCAAAGTGCATTTTGATCACTGAGATAGATTATATCTCAGTGATCAAAATAAAAAAAATAATAAATGACCCCCCCCTTTGTCACCCCCATAGGTAGGGACAATAAAAAAATAAAGAAATTTTTTTTTTTCCACTAATGTTAGAATAGGGTTAGGGTTAGGGGTAGGGTTAGGGGTAGGGTTAGGGGTAGGGTTAGGGGTAGGGCTAGGGTTAGGGTTAGGGCTAGGGTTAGGGGTAGGGTTAGGGTTAGGGGTAGGGTTAGGGCTAGGGTTAGGGTTTCGGTATGTGCACACGTATTCTGGTCCTCTGCGGATTTTTCCGCTGCGGATTTGATAAATCCGCAGTGCTAAACCGCTGCGGATTTATGGCGGATTTACCGCGGTTTTTCTGCGCATTTCACTGCGGTTTTACAACTGCGATTTTCTATTTGAGCAGTTGTAAAACCGCTGCGGAATCCGCACAAAGAAGTGACATGCTGCGGAATGTAAACCGCTGCGTTTCCGTGCAGTTTTTCCACAGCATGGGCACAGCGATTTTTGTTTCCCGTAGGTTTACATTGAACTGTAAACTCATGGGAAACTGCTGCGGATCCGCAGCGTTTTCCGCAGCGTGTGCACATACCTTTAGAATTAGGCTATGTGCACACGGTGCGGATTTGGCTGCGGATCCGCAGCAGTGTTCAATCAGGTTTACAGTACCATCTAAACATATGAAAAACCAAATCCGCTGTGCCCATGGTGCGGAAAATACCGCGCGGAAACGCTGCGTTGTATTTTCCGCAGCATGTCAATTCTTTGTGCGGATTCCGCAGCGTTTTACACCTGTTCCTCAATAGGAATCCGCAGGTGAAATCCGCACAAAAAACACTGGAAATCCGCGGAAAATCCGCAGGTAAAACGCAGTGCCTTTTACCCGCGGATTTTTCAAAAATGGTGCGAAAATATCTCACACGAATCCGCAACGTGGGCACATAGCCTTAGGGTTAGGGTTGGAATTAGGGTTGTGGTTATGGTTAGGGGTGTGTTGGGGTTAGGGTTGTGGTTAGGGGTGTGTTGCGGTTAGGGTTGTGTTTAGGGTTATGGCTACAGTTGGGATTAGGGTTAGGGGTGTGTTGGGGTTAGTGTTGGAGGTAGAATTGAGGGGTTACCACTGTTTAGGCACATCAGGGGTCTCCAAACGCAACATGGCGCCACCATTGATTCCAGCCAATCTCGTATTCAAAAAGTCAAATGGTGCTCCCTCACTTCCGAGCCCTGACGTGTGCCCAAACAGTGGTTTACCCCCACATATGGGGTACCAGCATACTCAGGACAAACTGCGCAACAATTACTGGGGTCCAATTTCTCCTGTTACCCTTGTGAATCAAAAAAAATGCTTGCTAAAACATAATTTTTGAGGAAAGAAAAATGATTTTTTATTTTCACGGCTCTGCGTTGTAAACGTCTGTGAAGCACTTGGGGGTTCAAAGTGCTCACCACATATCTAGATAAGTTCCTTGGGGGTCTAATTTCTAAAATGGGGTCACTTGTGGGGGTTTCTACTGTTTAGGCACACCAGGGGCTCTGCAAACGCAACGTGACACCCGCAGACCATTCCATCAAAGTCTGCATTTCAAAAGTCACTACTTCCCTTCTGAGCCCCGACGTGTGCCCAAACAGTGGTTTACCCCCACTCATGGGGTATCAGCATACTCAGGAGAAACTGGACAACAACTTTTGGGGTCCAATTTCTCCTGTAACCCTTGGGAAAATAAAAAATTCTGGGCTAAATAATTATTTTTGAGGAAAGAAAACGTATTTATTATTTTCACGGCTCTGCATTATAAACTTCTATGAAGCACTTGGGGGTTCAAAGTGCTCACCACACATCTAGATAAGTTCCTTTCGGGGTCTAGTTTCCAAAATGGGGTCACTTGTGGGGGGTTTCTACTGTTTAGGCACATCAGGGGCTCTGCAAACGCAACGTGACGCCCGCAGAGCATTCCATCAAAGTCTGCATTTCAAAACGTCACTACTTCACTTCCGAGCCTCGGCATGTGCCCAAACAATGGTTTACCCCCACATATGGGGTATCAGCGTACTCAGGAGAAACTGGACAACAACTTTTGGGGTCCAGTTTCTTCTGTAACCCTTGGGAAAATAAAAAATTCTGGGCTAAATAATTATTTTTGAGGAAAGAAAACGTATTTATTATTTCCACGGCTCTGCATTATAAACTTCTATGAAGCACTTGGGGGTTCAAAGTGCTCACCACACATCTAGATAAGTTCCTTTGGGGGTCTAGTTTCCAAAATGGGGTCACTTGTGGGGGGTTTCTACTGTTAAGCCACATCAGGGGCTCTGCAAACGCAACGTGACGCCCACAGAGTATTCCATCAAAGTCTGCATTTCAAAACGTCACTACTTCACTTCCGAGCCCCGGCATGTGCCCAAACAGTGATTTACCCCCACATATGGGGTATCAGCGTACTCAGGAGAACCTGGACAACAACTTTTGGGGTCAAATTTCTCCTGTTACCCTTGGGAAAATAAAAAATTGCAGGCTAAAAGATCATTTTTGAGAAAATAATTTTTTTTTTTTTTTCATGGCTCTGCGTTATAAACTTCTGTGAAGCACTTGGGGGTTCAAAGTCCTCACCACACATCTAGATTAGTTCCTTTGGGGGTCTAGTTTCCAAAATGGTGTCATTTCTGGGGGATCTCCAATGTTTAGGCACACAGGGGCTCTCCAAACGTGACATGGTGTCCGCTAATGATTGGAGCTAATTTTCCATTTAAAAAGCCAAATGGCGTGCCATCCCTTCCGAGCCCTGCCGTGCACCCAAACAGTGGTTTACCCCCACATATTGGGTATCTGCGTACTCAGGACAAACAAGACAACAATATTTGGGGTCCAATTTCTCCTATTATCCTTGGCAAAATAGGAAATTCCAGGCTAAAAAATCATTTTTGAGGAAAGAAAAATTATTTTTTATTTTCATGGCTCTGCGTTATAAACTTCTGTGAAGCACCTGGGGGTTTAAAGTGCTCAATATGCATCTAGATAAGTTCCTTGGGGGGGTCTAGTTTCCAAAATGGGGTCACTTGTGGGGGAGCTCCAATGTTTAGGCACACAGGGGCTCTCCAAACGCGACATGGTGTCCGCTAACAATTGGAGCTAATTTTCCATTCAAAAAGTCAAATGGCGCGCCTTCCCTTCCGAGCCCTGCCGTGTGCCCAAACAGTGGTTTACCCCCACATATGAGGTATCGACGTACTTGGGAGAAATTGCCCAACAAATTTTATGATCCATTTTACCCTACTGCCCATGTGAAAATGAAAAAATTGAGGCGAAAAGAATTTTTTTGTGAAAAAAAAGTACTTTTTCATTTTTACAGATCAATTTGTGAAGCACCTGAGGGTTTAAAGTGCTCACTAGGCATCTAAATAAGTTCCTTGGGGGGTCTAGTTTCCAAAATGGGGTCACTTGTGGGGGAGCGCCAATGTTTAGGCACACAGGAGCTCTCCAAACGCGACATGGTGTCCGCTAACGATGGAAATAATTTTTCATTCAAAAAGTCAAATGGCGCTTCTTCCCTTCCGAGCCTTAGCATGTGCCCAAACAGTGGTTTACCCCCACATGTGAGGTATTAGTGTACTCAGGAGAAATTGCCCAACACATTTTAGGATCCATTTTATCCTGTTGCCCATGTGAAAATGAAAAAATTGAGGCTAAAAGAATTTTTTTGTGAAAAAAAAGTACTTTTTCATTTTTACGGATTAATTTGTGAAGCACCTGGGGGTTCAAAGTGCTCACTATGCATCTAGATAAGTTCCTTGGGGCGTCTAGTTTCCAAAATGGGGTCACTTGTGGGGGAGCTCCAATTTTTAGGCACACGGGGGCTCTCCAAACGTGACATGGTGTCCGCTAAAGAGTGGAGCCAATTTTTGATTCAAAAAGTCAAATGGCGCTCCTTCCCTTCCAAGCCCTGCCGTGCGCCCAAACAGTGGTTTACCCCCACATATGAGGTATCAGCGTACTCAGGACAAATTGGACAACAACTTTCGTGGTTCAGTTTCTCCTTTTACCATTGGGAAAATAAAAAAATTGTTGCTAAAAGATAATTTTTGTGACTAAAAAGTTAAATGTTCATTTTTTCCTTCCATGTTGCTTCTGCTGCTGTGAAGCACCTGAAGGGTTAATAAACTTCTTGAATGTGGTTTTGAGTACCTTGAGGGGTGCAGTTTTTAGAATGGTGTCACTTTTGGGTATTTTGAGGTGGTCCCTAAAAAAAATGGTTTTGTAAATTTCGTTGTAAAAATGACAAATCGCTGGTCAAATTTTAACCCTTATAACTTCCTAACAAAAAAAAATTTTGTTTCCAAAATTGTGCTGATGTAAAGTAAACATGTGGGAAATGTTATTTATTAACTATTTTGTGTCACATATCTCTCTGGTTTAACAGAATAAAAATTCAAAATGTGAAAATTGCGAAATTTTCAAAATTTTTGCCAAATTTCCGTTTTTATCACAAATAAACGCAGAATTTATTGACCTAAATTTACCACTAACATGAAGCCCAATATGTCACGAAAAAACAGTCTCAGAACCGCTAGGATCCGTTGAAGCGTTCCTGAGTTATTACCTCATAAAGGGACACTGGTCAGAATTGCAAAAAACGGCAAGGTCTTTAAGGTCAAAATAGGCTGGGTCATGAAGGGGTTAAAAAGGTGGTTCATGCTCGGAAACCCTCCAATGTGGCTGCATTGATGAGCGGGCCAAAATTCCTCCAGAGCATTGTAAATGACTCATTGCTAGTTAATTCAAATGCATGATTTCACGTGTTGCTGCTAAGGATGGCCCAACCAGTTATTAGGTTTAGGCGTAATCACTTTTTCACACAGGGCCCATAGGTTTGGATTTCTTTTTCCCTTAACAATAAACACCTTCATTTAAAAACTGCATTTTGTGTTTACTTGTGTTATCTTTGTCTAATATTAAAAATTGTTTGGTCATCTGAAACATTTAAGTGTGACACACATGCAAAAGAATAGAAAATCAGGAAGCGGCAAACACTTTTTCACACAACTGTAGGTAGAAAAATCATCTTTACTATGGTGGAGCTAAATGGAAATTATATGTCGCTCTCAACTCTCAGAAGCTGAAGATATTTGGAATTGTGCCAATTAGGTTTGCAGTGAGACTGTGAACCCAACACTACTGTATAGCTCTACCTCATGTGAATCTGGGTCTTAAATAGAATTATTGAGTTGTCTTAGATACCCCTCTTTTAAATTTTTTGATGAGAGTCTGTATGTATATATGAATGCACATATTGTAGAACATGTACAGATGTAGCCAAGGTTAACCTGATAAATGCAAAATCACAGAAGCCTATCTCATTTAAGAATGTTAAGGACATTGGTGGGGAGGTGGGGTGGACAGGGGTGTCCGGAGAAGGAGAAAAGTGCGTGGTGGAGGAGGACAAAGGTGTCTGGAGAAGTGCAGAAGAATCTGGATCAGACAGAGATATCTGGAGAAGTACCCAGTGAAGGATACATAGTATCGGATAAACAGTAACATCTTTGTCATATGTACCAATCAGACATTTCAAAAGAAAGTCTTTACTTTGTAAACAAAAATGCATTTTATATACAAAATGTTATACTTGTAAATTTTACTCAGAGAAATTTGAAGGAGGACAGGAGTGTTTGGAGTAGGCAAAGGTGTCTGGATGATGACAGAGGTGTCTGGAGAAGGGTGGAAGTGCTGAAGGAGGAAAAGAAGTCTGGGGGAAGACAGTCAGAATCTGGAGAAGGACAGAAGTGCCTGGAGGAGGACAGAGGAGTTTGGAGGAGGACAAAAAGGTCTCTGGAGAAGAACAGAAGTGCTGGGAGGATGCAGAGGAGTTTGGAGGAGGACACAGGTGGACACTGATCTGAGTAAGAAGAGTTCATAGGCTACATGCTCTCTGATAGCTCATCAAGGAACACCTCTTCATTCCACCAGTAGCTGTGATTTATGAAATTCATTACTAACAGATAATTGGAAGCTGCTTTAATCAGACCCTTTTCACTATTGGGCCCTTGTACAGCTGCACAGGTTGCACAAATAGTATGTGCACCCATGAGTTTACTTACATAGCTAGGTACACTTCTGATTTATGCAATACTCAGTTTACAATATACTTATAACTGGTGTGTACATTTATTTTTAATGCAATGATCAGTTGTGTAGATACTGACCTGTTTGTTCATGAAGACGTAAATGACAGGGTTGTATACAGTGGCTGTTTTTGAGAAATATGAAGGCATTGATGCCAAAGAAGGGTCGATAACAATATCCTTATTTGTTGCCATCAACATAGCAAATATAGCATAAGGTAACCAGCAGATGAGAAAAGCCAAAACCATGGCAACAACCATCCTAGACACCTCCCGCTCAGCTCGCTGAGTTGTCTCTGATTCTTTTTGCTGGGCTGCAACCTATTATAGAAGAACAAGTACTACAGTTATCGCTCTGTAAGATTTATGCCAAGATGTTGTATTAATATAACTGTAAAGATAAAATAAAATAAAAAACTATTCCTAACGCTATTAATTATTAGGCCAAAATCCACGACTGTTTTGTTGAAAATTGTTGCAGGTAATGATCAAGAATTAGATATGTGTAAATGTAGTTAATCCCCAAAATTGAAAATTAAAATCAATGTCATTAATTTTTTGTGATTGGTCACATTGAGCATGTGTGGGTTTATGGCATATAGCCTGGTGCCATATACTCATAAATCGGTATCATTACAATAGGTCGATCCATTAGTGTATAAGGTTATTTTATAATATTGTTCTGTACATTACATTTGGAGTTATGCTTTTAGATGTCACTTTTCAACATGTGTTATGTTTATATGCACAGGTGACTAAATACATTTTTGCCACTGACAAAGGCTGTGTCTTAGTCAAAGGGAAATATATTCAAAATGATCTCCTGATATAAATACTGTAGGAAAGCCATGAAGGCTAAGGTTAAATCCTAGCACTACAGATATTGTGTACCTGGATAGCTATAACTATACACAGGCCATATAGTCACTGGTCAGTTGGCTGGGTGAAATTGAACAGAGTGGATTATGTTGGCTGTGTGCACCAAACTGCAAGCATCACTGGTTGCTATGGATGATAGCTGTTTTTTGTGACCAAACTGAGACTAGCTCAGCCATATCTAAATATCCAGGGTTTGTATGTTTAATTAGCGCCTGTACAAGGCTAGGGATTTCATGTTTATGGTTTTGATTTTGCTATTGTGCAAACATTAAACTATATATATATATATATTTATATATATATATATATATATATATATATATATATATATATAGTAAACAGAAAATGAAACAGGACAAAAAATGTAAAAAATGGAATTAATTTAAGTCCTTTTTTACATCTTTTTGTGCTGTTTCCCTTTTTGTTTATGGTCTGGAAGGCAATTGGAATGCTGGTCAGGGAAGCTGTTATGATACGGTGGTCTAGGAGCAACATGGAACGAGCTCTGAAGGAAGTGGTAACTGTACTGATCGCAGTCCCTAAGCTCAACACAACACTAAAAGTAGCCGTGGAATGCACCTAACTCTCCCTAGGCATCTCGTCACAGCCTAAGAGCTAACTACCCCTAAAGATAGAAGCAGGAAAGCTATCTTGCCTCAGAAAATCCCCAAAGGATAGATTAGCCCCCCACAAATAATGACTGTGAGTGGAGAGTGAAAAGACATACACAGAATGAAACCAGGATGAGCACAGGAGGCCAGTCTAACTAAATAGATAGGACAGGATGGAATACTGTGCGGTCAGTATAAAACACTACAAAAATCCACGCAGAGTTTACAAAAAATCTCCACACCTGACTAAAGATGTGGAGGGCAAATCTGTCTCCCAGAGCTTCCAGCAAGACAGAATTAATTCACACTGATAAGCTGGACAAACATAGAAAGCACAGAATGGATAAGTCCACAATCTATGGACAGAAAAGGGCAAGCAAAAACTTAGCTTTGCTGAACTGGTCAGGATAACAGGGAACTCCAAAGAGATGTGAATCCAACCAGGAACCATTTACAAGTGGCACTGGCAGAAGACAGAGCCAGACTAAAATAGCCGAGCAGAAGAGATAATAAGTGGAGGCAGTTGATAACAGCTAACTCCAAGCAGCAGCCATACCACTAGAAACCACAAGAGGGAGCCCAAGAGCAGAACTCACAAAAGTGCCACTTACAACCACCGGAGGGAGCCCAAGAGCGGAATTCACAACAGTACCCCCCCTTGAGGAGGGGTCACCGAACCCTCACCAGAGCCCCCAGGCCGATCAGGACGAGCCAAGTGAAAAGCACGAACCAAATCGGTGGCATGGACATCGGAGGCAACAACCCAAGAATTATCCTCCTGGCCATAACCCTTCCACTTGACAAGATACTGAAGCCTCCGCCTCGAAAAACGAGAGTCCAAAATCTTCTCAACCTCATATTCCAACTCTCCCTCAACCAACACCGGGGCAGGAGGGTCAACCGAGGGAACAACGGGCACCACATATCTCCGCAACAAAGATCTATGGAAAACATTATGAATGGCAAAAGAGGCAGGAAGAGCCAAACAAAAAGACACCGGATTAATAATTTCAGAAATTTTATAAGGACCAATAAACCGAGGCTTAAACTTAGGAGAAGAAACCTTCATAGGAACATGACGAGAAGACAACCAAACCAAATCCCCCACACGAAGCCGGGGACCAACACACCGACGGCGGTTGGCAAAACGATGAGCCCTTTCCTGAGACAACGTCAAATTGTCCACCACATGAGTCCAAATCTGCTGCAGCCTGTCCACCACAGAATCAACACCAGGACAGTCAGAAGGCTCAACCTGCCCAGAAGAAAAACGAGGATGAAAACCAAAATTACAAAAGAAAGGTGAAACCAAAGTAGCCGAACTAGCCCGATTATTAAGGGCAAACTCGGCCAACGGCAAGAAAGACACCCAATCATCCTGATCAGCAGACACAAAGCATCTCAAATAGGTCTCCAAGGTCTGATTAGTTCGCTCAGTTAGGCCATTAGCTGAGGATGAAACGCCGAAGAAAAAGACAAATCAATGCCCATCCTAGCACAAAAGGCCAGCCAAAATCTAGAGACAAACTGAGAACATCTGTCAGACACAATATTCTCCGGAATGCCATGCAAACGAACCACATGCTGAAAAAATAATGGAACCAGATCTGAGGAGGAAGGCAACTTAGGCAAAGGTACCAGATGGACCATTTTAGAGAACCGATCACAAACTACCCAGATAACAGACATCTTCTGGGAAATAGGAAGATCCGAAATAAAATCCATGGAAATATGCGTCCAGGGCCTCTCAGGGACCGGCAAAGGCAAAAGCAACCCACTAGCGCGGGAACAGCAAGGCTTGGCCCAGGCGCAAGTCCCACAGGACTGCACAAAAGCACGCACATCGCGCGACAAGGAAGGCCACCAAAAGGACCTATCTCTGGTACCAAAAATCCCAGGATGCCCAGCCAACACTGAACAATGAACCTCAGAAATTACCTTACTTGTCCATCTATCAGGAACAAACAGCTTCCCCACTGGACAGCGGTCAGGCCTATCAGCCTGAAATTCCTGAAGCACCCGCCGCAAATCAGGGGAGATAGCAGAAAGAATCACCCCCTCCTTAAGAATGCCAACCGGCTCAAGGACTCCAGGAGAATCAGGCGAAAAACTCCTAGAGAGGGCATAAGCCTTAACATTCTTCGATCCCGGAAGATACGAGACCACAAAATCAAAACGGGAGAAAAACAGGGACCATCGAGCCTGTTTAGTATTCAGCCGCTTGGCCGACTCGAGGTAAATCAGATTCTTATGATCGGTCAGGACCACCACACGGTGTTTAGCTCCCTCAATCCAATGTCGCCACTCCTCAAACGCCCACTTCATAGCCAACAACTCCCGATTGCCGACATCATAATTGCGTTCCGCAGGCGAAAACTTTCTGGAAAAAAAGCACACGGTTTCATCAAAGAACCATCAGACTCCCTCTGAGACAAAACGGCCCCTGCCCCAATCTCAGAAGCGTCGACCTCAACCTGAAAAGGAAGAGAAACATCCGGTTGACGCAACACAGGGGCAGAAGTAAATCGGTGTTTAAGCTCCTGAAAGGCCTCAACAGCCTCAGAGGACCAATTCGTCACATCAGCGCCTTTCTTTGTCAAATCAGTAAGGGGCTTAACCACACTGGAAAAGTTGGCAATGAAACGGCGATAGAAATTAGCAAAACCCAAAAATTTTTGAAGACCCTTCACAGATGTGGGTTGGATCCAGTCATGAATAGCTTGGACCTTAACAGGATCCATTTCTATAGACGAGGGAGAAAAAATAAAACCCAAAAAAGAGACCTTCTGAACTCCGAATAGGCACTTAGACCCCTTCACAAACAAAGCATTATCACGAAGGATCTGGAACACCATCCTGACCTGCTTCACATGAGACTCCCAATCATCGGAAAAAATCAAAATATCATCCAAATATACGACCATGAATTTATCAAGATAATTGCGGAAAATATCATGCATGAAAGACTGGAACACAGATGGAGCATTAGAGAGCCCAAATGTCATCACAAGGTATTCAAAATGGCCTTCGGGCGTATTAAATGCAGTTTTCCATTCGTCACCCTGTTTAATACGAACAAGATTATATGCCCCTCGGAGGTCAATCTTAGTAAACCAACTAGCCCCCTTAATCTGAGCAAACAAATCAGTAAGCAAAGGCAAGGGGTACTGGAATTTGACCGTGATCCTATTAAGAAGACGATAATCAATACAGGGTCTCAAGGAGCCATCCTTCTTAGCAACAAAAAAGAAACCTGCTCCCAATGGTGACTAAGAGGGCCGAATATGCCCTTTCTCCAAAGATTCCTTAACATAGCTCCGCATGGCGGCATGCTCTGGCACAGACAGATTGAAAAGTCGGCCCTTAGGGAACTTACAACCAGGAATCAAGTTAATAGCACAATCACAGTCCCTGTGCGGAGGAAGGAAACTGGACTTGGGCTCATCAAATACATCCTTGAAATCTGACAAAAACTCAGGGACCTCAGAAGAGGGGGAAGAGGAAATTGACATCAAAGGAACGTCACTATGTACTCCTCGACAACCCCAACTAGTCACCGACATAGTTTTCCAATCCAGCACCGGATTATGTTCCTGTAACCATGGAAATCCCAGTACAACAACATCATGCAGGTTATGCAACACCAGAAAACGGCAATCTTCCTGATGTGCAGGAGCCATGTACATAGTCATCTGTGTCCAGTACTGAGGTTTATCCTTGGCCAAGGGTGTAGCATCAATGCCCCTCAAAGGAATAGGGCTCTGCAAAGGCTGCAAGGAAAAACCACAGCTCCTGGCGAATTCTAAGTCCATTAAGTTCAGGGCAGCGCCTGAATCCACAAATGCCATGACAGAAAAGGACGACAATGAGCAAATCAGGGTCACAAATAAGAGAAATTTAGGCTGTATAGTACTAATGGTAACAGACCTAGCGACTCTCTTAGTACGCTTAGGGCAATCAGAGATAACATGAGCCGAATCACCACAGTAAAAACACAGCCTATTCTGACGTCTGAATTCCTGCCGTTCTATTCTAGTCAAAATCCTATCACATTGCATAGGTTCAGGACTTTGCTCAGAGGATACTGCCATATGGTGCACAGCTTTGCGCTCGCGCAGACGCCGATCAATCTGAATGGCTAGAGACATAGATTCGCTCAAACCGGCAGGCGTAGGAAAGCCCACCATAACATCTTTCAGGGTTTCAGAAAGACCTTTTCTGAAAATAGCAGCCAGAGCCTCTTCATTCCATTTAGTGAGCACAGACCATTTTCTAAATTTCTGGCAGTATAACTCTGCCGCTTCCTGACCTTGACACAAGGCCAACAGGGTTTTTTCCGCATGATCCACAGAATTAGGTTCGTCATACAATAATCCGAGCACTTGAAAAAATGCATCTACATTCAATAATGCTGGATCCCCTGTTTCAAGAGAAAAAGCCCAGTCTTGAGGGTCACCACGCAGCAAGGATATGATGATTTTTACCTGCTGAATGGGATCACCAGAAGAACGGGGTTTCAAAGCAAAAAACAATTTGCAGTTATTTTTAAAGTTCAAAAACTTGGATCTGTCCCCAAAAAACAAATCAGGAGTAGGAATTCTGGGCTCTAAAGCCGGAGTCTGGACAACATAGTCCTGGATACTTTGTACTCTTGCAGCAAGTTGATCCACACGAGAAAACAAACCCTGAACATCCATGCCAAAGCATATATCCTGAATCACCCGGATATCAAGAGGAAAAGAAAAAAAAAGACAAACTAGAGCACAGAAAGAAAAAATGGTTCAGAACTTTCTTTTCCTTCTTTTGAGATGCATTTAATTCATTTTTGGCCACTTGTACTGTTATGATACGGTGGTCTAAGAGCAACATGGAACGAGCTCTGAAGGAAGTGGTAACTGTACTGACAGCAGTCCCTAAGCTCAACACAACACTAAAAGTAGCCGTGGAATGCTCCTAACTCTCCCTAGGCATCTCATCACAGCCTAAGAGCTAACTACCCCTAAAGATAGAAGCAGGAAAGCTATCTTGCCTCAGAGAAAATCCCCAAAGGATAGATTAGCCCCCCACAAATAATGACTGTGAGTGGAGAGGGAAAAGACATACACAGAATGAAACCAGGATGAGCACAGGAGGCCAGTCTAACTAAATAGATAGGACAGGATGGAATACTGTGCGGTCAGTATAAAACACTACAAAAATCCACGCAGAGTTTACAAAAAATCTCCACACCTGACTAAAGGTGTGGAGGGCAAATCTGTCTCCCAGAGCTTCCAGCAAGACAGAATTAATTCACACTGATAAGCTGGACAAACATAGCACAGAATGGATAAGTCCACAATCTATGGACAGAAAAGGGCAAGCAAAAACTTAGATTAGCTGAACTGGTCAAGATGACAGGGAACTCCAAAGAGATGTGAATCCAACCAGGAACCATTTACAAGTGGCACTGGCAGGAGACAGAGCCAGACTAAAATAGCTGAGCAGAAGAGATGATAAGTGGAGGCAGCTGATGACAGCTAACTCCAAGCAGCAGCCATACCACTAGAAACCACAAGAGGGAGCCCAAGAGCAGAACTCACAAAAGTGCCACTTACAACCACCGGAGGGAGCCCAATAGCGTAATTCACAACAGGAAGCATGCACGCTTTAAGGTATTTTTTTCTGGTGCTGTTCCTTTTTTTCCTCATATATATATATATACATATAGACCAAAAGTTTGGACACACCATCCGGTTTGCGTTTAGTTGGAACATCATTTATTTTTCAACAGGATAATGACCCCAAGCACACCTCCAGGCTGTGTAAGGGCTATTTGATGGAGTGCTACGCCAGATGACCTGGCCTCCATAGTCACCAGACCTGAACCCAATCGAGATGGTTTTGGGTGAGCTGGACCGCAGAGTGAAGGCAAAAGGGCCAACAAGTGCTAAGCATCTCTGGGAACTCCTTCAAGAATGTTGGAAGACCATTCCCGGTGACTACCTCTTGAAGCTCATCAAGAGAATGCCAAGAGTGTGCAAAGCAGTCATCAAAGCAAAAGGTGGCTACTTTGAAGAACCTAGAATATAAGACATAATTTCAGTTGTTTCACCCTTTTTTCTTAAGTATATAATTCCACATGTGTTAATTCATAGTTTTGATGCCTTCAGTGTCAATGTACAATTTTCATAGTCATAAAAATACAGAAAAATCTTTAAATGAGAAGGTGTGTCCAAACTTGTGGTCTGTGCTGTATATATAAAAACCCTGTGGCATCATGTTCCAAGCAGGTACACGAGAGCGTGATCCCCTACAATACATATAAGATCACATAAATGAAGTCATGGGCTGCAACCTGCGTTTGAGGGAGCATTTTGTGAGAAAGAAGGGGATATATAGCAGAGAATGGGATTATGTTGCAGTTTTACATCAGGGCCCATGAACCATTATTTATGCGCCAATAAGGAAGAGACAAAAGCATAATCAGGTAACGTTCTGAGGTCAGAGTACCGGGAGGATAACGGATAAGAGGTGAAGGAGTTAAATGGGAGGATGGTCAGAACGAAATCCAAGGTCAGGCAACAGATCAAGAATACAGAACTCAAGGCACAGGAGGACAAACCTCACAATCTGATTTTACGTCTGGCAGAGTTACGGGAGTCACAGCTCAGTTAAGAAGCATGGCAATTACATGGAATAATTAACACCTGGAGACAGTCGACGACTCATAGTCTTAGATTGGATAGTCGAGCTGTCAATCAACACACTGACAGCTCAGCACGCCTCAGTACCAGATTGGATGGCCAAGTTATCAATCAGAGTACTGACAGCTTCAGCACACCCCTATACCTGATTGGACAGCCGAGCTGAGGGTAACTGTATCCCAGACACCCTGAGGGGTGGATCCGTGACAATGAAAAGTAGAAATCGAAGTCTATGGGGCTGAGAACACATGCACAACCCACGAATGGCATCAGGGTACAGTTCGTGTACTGTCCGAGATTAACTTGGCAAAGGTAGGAGAAGCTTTGCAATTTATTTATTTAGCCATCCATGGAAATTACTGATCAAACAGTGATGGTAAGAACTGGCACACTGACCAAACACTGATGACACTTGCACAATATTTATATACATGAACAAATACAGCCATCTCAATAAAGCCTTCGAATAAAATCGAAGGTTTGGTATGCCCTGAATATCAGATTTTTTTGCCATATGTAAGCATACCTTAAATATATCCTAAATCAATGTTCCCCAACTCCAGTCCTCAAGAGGCACTAACAGATCATGTTTTTAGGATTTCCTTACTATTGCCCAGTTCATAGAATTATCAGCTGGGCAATACTAAGATAATCCGGAAAATATGATCTGTTTGTGGCTCTTGAGGACTTGAGTTGGGGAACACTATCTTAAATGATGGAAACATGTCAGTTAAAACAGGATGGATCCTATGTATATTCAAAATACATTTTATGGGTAAGAAAGTTCTTTTTCCCCCAAAATAATAACAGTAGACTTCATTATACATCTAGACTAGACTGGCTAATGTCAACATTACATGACTTTGCTGAATCAATGAAAGCAAAGGGGAAATGCTGTAGTAGTGCAACAGATATTCGTGACTTATTTGAACATTAGCAAAATATTTAGTAGAATTCATACTTACTGCTCTCAATGCAAACAGGAGATTAGAATACGAGAATATGATGGTGGTAAGTGGCATAGCGAAACAAGTTCCAAACAAGACCATTATATAGCTGTTGTTGTTAGTTCCTCCAGTGTACCAGTTCGGTCCGCAAGAAGTCCCCAAACCTAACACATGGCAGTAAGTCCGTTAATAACAACAAAGCTAAACAAAATGTGACATATAGTATAAGGTTATGAAATAGTTTGATTTCTTTACACTAAAAATCTAAAAAGCTATTTGTCTCTTGCTATTCCCAATTGTTGACGCAATGATATTAATCAGCTTACTCATGAAAGTAGACAGTTAAATATTAATACTAATGATCTGACTTTTATTGCTGTTGCTCAAAATTATGCTGTCATTTTGATCATTTATTGTTTTATTATTCTTTATTACCTAAATAATTTGTAATATATATTCAATATACAAACCTACCTTCTGTAACATAACTGCACCAGCCAAAAAGTGGTGGAGATGTCCACGTAAAAGCCCAAATCCAAGTGAAGGCGCATCCCATAATTGCATGTTTTTGCTGGAAACGGAAATCTCCCATGGGCTTACAAATAACTATGTACCTTTCAAAGGCTAATATCGCCAATGACCATAGACCCACAATACCTACAAATGCACAGAATATCATGTAAGTGTTACGTAATACTGAGGTTTATGTGTAATGTTGCATCAGGAATAATGACAGTTATTGTATATTAGCCTAAACGAGTTCAATTTTATTTATCGCTAAAGACACTTTGACATGGAAAAATGATTTTACCTTGCATTATCAATTCTTGCAATGAATTTCTGATCCCTATATACGGAATTTGCAACCTGCTTTGAGTTTCAGACTTTTCTCTTTTTTGATGTACACCTCTCAGTAATACATTCTGGATGTGAGGTCTGATTGTTCTGAATTGTGATTCCCCATTAGCTCTCTTGTATCAGTATATTTAGTGTTTTTTGCTCCTCATCCACTGCAGAGTTTGTGATGGATTTGTGTTCTTTTTCTCATTCAGATCCTGTGTTGCAAATACTCTTCTCCCTACAGAGTGAGTGCCCTTCCATATACATTTCAGCCTATGACAATCCCCTCCTCTCTGATTTAGGTTCTTTCCTTTTCATGAATATTCTCAGGCTGCTAAGCTTACCTCTTCTTACTAGTATCTTTAACAATACACCGCTAAGAGAAGGAAAGGGTAATGCAGAGAACTCCGACAGCCGCCAGGAGCAGTGTGCTATCCGTTCTGCGCCAGAAGCGGCAGTACTGCCAGCTATGTGTAGGAGTTGCATTTACTCTACAGCAGGAAGATAGTGGGCAATTCTTACCAAAGAGTATTTTAAAAGTTGCTAAATTTCACATTAGCAAATGAATAATACATTTTGCAAGTAAATTAATAATACAGATAATAATTATGTAAAAACGATCGTAGCCTTTAATATAAGACAAATTATATTCAACAAACCCAAATAGTTCTGGATTTTATAAACTATTCTCTAATTGTACAAATTCTCTGTAACAATTTTGGAAGATTTTAGTGGCTGTAAAAATGTCCTAAAATGTGTTAGATATTGATATGATCTATCTATCGATGTGATCAAACTATCCATCTGCCCCTAATGTCTAATAACTATCCAATAACGTATCAAACCTTTTGTAATTTGCTTTGTTTTTGTGTAGCCCAGAAATGAGGTTAATATTAAGGTGCATGCGCAATTCATAAGAAATGGCGCTCTGCTCTGAGCGTGAGCTCTTAGATCGCTTTCATATGGCTATACAATAGTCATAATTTTCTACTAGTTTTTGTAATCCAACAACATGGAGTCTTTAATCAAACTATTATACTAATTCTCTGTACATGCTGCACTCTAGGCTTATACCTACGGATGCAGAAAGACATTTATCAGTGCTAGTTGACAGAATTAATCTTACTAATGTGGAGCAGTGGCCTGAGCTAGTGCACAGCTTGCATTAATTTTATAGCAATGATACAATTAAGGCATTCTAGTTGTGACACTTATTGTGAGTCCTGTAAAACTAAATGTGTCACAGCAAACAAACCCAATAATGCAGCAGCACAGCGCAATAACCGAGATGTATGCAATCATCAAATGTATCTTTTACATTGCATTACTGCCATATTTACTAAACTTTAAATATGAATTCTTGATGCACATTTTGATCATGTTCTGTGTGACCTATTGACAAGGTGACCCCATTTAGATCCCTACATTAATTACTGTGGGTCCAATTCATTATTGCATTTGAGCCTTTTTTTGCCTAGTTTTTTGTGTTTTTCACTTGAACCTAATTCTTCTTTTAATATACACCTTTTTTTAAAAGTAATTTGATATGTTTTCTCCTGTTTATTTTTATTTTCCTGATTATTGGTGGACTTTGGGGTTGCTACATTTTTTCAGCTGATTCAATTGCGACTTTTTAAAAAGTTGCTACATGTTTTCACAGATGTACTTCAGAAATGTTTTTATAAATTGCGTGCCATTTAGCAAAACGTGAGATATTTTGCACTAAAAGCGTCACAAAATAGGTTACAGACAAAATTAAGAGCATTTTTTTATTTTGTGCAAAGTTCATAAAACGTCAGCAAACACCACAAAACAAAAAAAATAAATAAAAGTGATTTAAAAAAAATCACAAATTATAAAAATGGCTCTATGTCCTTAAAGTATGACACTAACCTATTTATTTTTGCCTACTTATTAGATTCTGGAACTGGTTTTATTTTGCTGTAATTAATTTAGATGCTCACTAGCTCTAAAAGTATAGTACAAGAATGCAGGTGGGCTCACTCATTGTGATCAAAATGTGCACCAGGAACTTTACATTTAAAGAATTGTATTAGATGTAACAGTAATTCAATTGAAATGAATCCAAAAATTCAATGTCTGCATATATCTTATGCCACATTTATAGACAGGTTGATAACTGGATGTGGTGCGTTCTAAGACAGTTCATACATTTCTATAAGGAGCATCAATGGTGGAACCCAGTGATACGAGGAAAGATGCTCCAGAATTGGTATTTCTTAAGGAATGCAAGTATATACTTTAACATAGTTCATTTCAAAAATTAATACAAAATATAATGTAAATAATTTAAATGAAAATTCTGTTAGGGTATATTCACATGCAACAAGCAGACTTAATTTGAACAGGATTTGCAGATTCACATGTATGTGATGGGTTATCAATTTCAAGTTCAGTTCTAAATCTGCTGTGTGTGAACATTCCCTTGAAATGTTGAATTTCTAAACTCAAGAATTAAGTGATTATTAATTCTTACAATACCAGTCGTCCTTAGCTTCAAATGGAATGTCATCTTACCTGTTAAAGATACCATGAATCCTTCAAATTCACACATTATTTTGCCCATTGTAAAGTACCCAAAAATATTGTTGTAGAAGCTAATACTGCTCCCAAAAATAGTCACAAGCAAGTCAGCTACAGCCAGGTTGACAAGTATATAGTTCAATGGAGACCTTAACTTCTTGAATTTAAGGGAGACCACAATAACCATGCCATTGACAAAGAAAGCTAAGACCACCACCAAACCCATAAGTGAAGCAATTATTAAGTAGGTGCTACGAGGGGCAAGGTGAGGCCATTGAGGTCCTTCGAATGGTCCTTGTGACTGCAGAGCCGACATGTTTGCTGATCGCATTGTATAGTAGAATCTATGCAATGAATACGTTTCATGCAATTCGAAAGAGTAAAATCTGCACACGTCTGCATGCAAAAACCCTCTTTATAAAGTCCAAGGGATTTAATGCTCCAAAGAGGATCTTTTTCTTAAAGCAGTGTAAGCTTATGCTGGTGTATTTGTAATCCACTCTCTTTTTCTTTACTTAAACAGATCAACTAGATGAAACACAAGGTGACCTGCATTGAAGAGACATAACCTAATTAGCAAAGTAAGAATATAGAATCATGTTTCTTTTCTTAACAGGATTGCCATACACAAGAGGATTTGGCATAAATAGGTATGGTGTCTTAAGGTACTGTCACACTAGACGATATCGCTAGCGATCCGTGACGTTGCAGCGTCCTCGCTAGCGATATCGTCCAGTGTGACAGGCAGCAGCGATCAGGCCCCTGCTGTGCTGTCGCTGGTCGGGGAAGAAAGTCCAGAACTTTATTTCGTCGCTGGACTCCCCGTAGACATCGCTGAATCGGCGTGTGTGACACCGATTCAGCGATGTCTTCGCTGGTAACCAGGGTAAACATCGGGTAACTAAGCGCAGGGCCGCGCTTAGTAACCCGATGTTTACCCTGGTTACCATCCTAAAAGTAAAAAAACAAACACTACATACTTACCTACAGCCGTCTGTCCTCCAGCGCTGTGCTCTGCTCTCCTCCTGCTCTGGCTGTGAGCGTCGGTCAGCCGGAAAGCAGAGCGGTGACGTCACCGCTCTGCTTTCTGGCTGCCCGGCGCTCACAGCCAGACCAGAGAAGCAGAGCGCCGAGGACAGACGGCTGTAGGTAAGTATGTAGCGTTTGTTTTTTTACTTTTTAGGATGGTAACCAGGGTAAACATTGGGTTACTAAGCGCGGCCCTGCGCTTAGTTACCCGATGTTTACCCTGGTTACCGGGGACCTCGGGATCGTTGGTCGCTGGAGAGCTGTCTGTGTGACAGCTCTCCAGCGACCAAACAGCGACGCTGCAGCGATCCGGATCGTTGTCGGTATCGCTGCAGCGTCGCTATGTGTGACGGTACCTTTACTCTCCTGTTCTTTGTGTTGGTGGGTGTTCTCTGTGCTGTGTAAGAGCAGATTGGATATAATAGTTTTGTTTTAGGTGGTCTGCTACTATTACGATTTATTTAAAAATGCATAATGCATAATATGCTGTATTTCATAACCATGTCAGGGATTAAAAAGTTTAATAATCTGTAATAATTCATACTATGCAGTTAAGATGTTTTTACATTATCCTGTGTTTCTTCAAGGTAGTACAGCATATCATTTCTAGAACAAACTGCTGTTTCTCAATAAAACAAAAATGTACAACTGCTAATTGTGGCAAATTTCAGCAAAATATATACAGTTGTGTGAAAAAGTGATTGCCCCTAAACATAATAACTGGTTGGACCACCCTTAGCAGCAACAACTGCAATCAAGCATTTGCAATAACTGGCAATGAGTCTTTTACAACGCTCTGGAGGAATTTTGGCCCACTCATTTTTAAAGAATTGTTGCAACTCAGCCATATTGGAGGGTTTCCAAACATGAATTGCCTTTTTAAGGTCATGTGACAGCATCTCAATCGGATAAAGGTCAGGACTTTGACTAGGCCACTCCAAAGTTTGTTTTCCTTAAACCAGTCAGAGGTGGATTTCCTTGTGTTTTGGATCATTGTCCTGCTGCATGAACCAAGTGCGCTTCAGCGTGAAGTCAGGAACAGATGGCCACATGAAGTAATAGTGGCTGCAGAGCTTAATAAAATGTTTTTATTTTTTATTTTGCCTCTTCATTTCAGAGATATATTATCAATTAAAGTATTTGGCACCTAATGAGTCAACTTTTGTTAAAGTCTAGTGGGTGTTTTCACTGGAGTGGCACTTTTTCTCCCTGTATAGGTGTATAGGACCTTATAAAAAAACCTAAAAAATGTAATCTTTAAAATCAATTTAAAATCAGGTATACAAACAATGCACAGATGCAAACACATTTACACGTCAGAAATAAATTCAGGTCATGCCCCGGTAGCAACAGTTCTAAATGTAGATGAAATGATGGACAAACATTAGATACCCAGCTGAGCATGGACTTTTGGCACTGGCGGTAGTAGTTGAAGTCACACAGCAGTCAAGCAAGCAGATAGCATTGCCGATTTAATCAATGGCATCAGCTGTAGATGAATGAAAAGTAGTGTTAAGCCAAGCCTAACACATTTAGAAAAATGTAGGGTTTTCCATTCCTCCGTCAGATTACCTGATCCATCTGGGTGTAACAAAGCCACTGTCCATGCTGAATAGCCTCTCTAACATTACAATGAAGGATGGACATAACAGTACGCCAACCGAAAACTGGGCTAATCCTTGCCACTGTTCCAATGTGCTGACCCAAAAGGCCATGAGATTGGTGCTTAGGGTATCTGTTTGAGAAAGGACACAGTCTATGTATGACTAAACCTGACTGCTCAGCCACTGTGTCTGTTTGATGAGGTTCAACCTGTTGTCGTAATGTCAAATAAAACATCTAATCCATACTGTAAAATTATTATAACTGCTTCGACCTTGCCTACTTGTTGTATGATTAATACTGGGACAGGAAAGGTAGCATGGAGTCTGCAACAATCATAGATGGTTCTGTTGGTCAGTCGTGTGATCAGTAGGCGTGTGCTATTATTCTGATGATAACCAATTATAGACTCCTTTTGGAAGCAGAAAAATAATCCCTCATTTTCCATTTATAGAGAGGATGTAAAAGCAAGGCTTTCTAATAGTAATCTCTTTGCTTGATGGTAACAACATGCCTGTCAAGCCACATACATTATATCATGCGGCTTGCATGTTATCGGGTCCCATTGGTTCATTTTCATTGTCTTCTGGCCAGCATAATAGTTATCATACTTTTTACTGTGCTAGCCTTGCCCCTTGCCTGTGCTAAATCTGTGTTACCCTCTCCCTCCGAATCCTGCTGCATGTAACATGGATCCTGAAGGTCCCCAACATGTGCAGGGTGATGATGAACATGTGCAATTCCAGGTTAAATATGAGTGGGACGACATATTTGATTCCAACTTGTCCCTACGGACAAATTGTGTCACATCTTCGTAGGGCTTTGGAAGGTGACATGCAACGTTTATCAGATGAAAATGGCAAATCTTAAAGTAACCCATGCACCAGTTTTGCTGCTGGATTATATAGTGTGTCACTGCTTTATGCTGCTCATACAGAAGCTCCAACCTATGCAAAGCTGAATTTCAGCTGGTTGCAATGTCACATATCAGGCAACACTGACAGATCATTCTAGTTTTGCACAGCTTGGAGGATCTGTTTAGGCACGTAAAAACAGTTGAAAATAACTGACATTTTCCTTGCCATCCAGCATCTTCCTCAAGAGGTTATGTGTCAAAGCAATGTTGCATTATTAAATTCACAACTTGGGCCATACAAGGAGCATGAGTTACCTTGCCCAACTGTAAGGCAGCCAGAATGTTCAGAGAATTGCAACTCACGACAATTCTCAGTTGCAGTTCATGTGGACTCAACCAGTGTGGGAGTTGCTGCTTGATGCACAGCAGTAACTAGACCATTGTATGGCATTTGTCCCTCTGGCTTTCAAGCTGTAAAACCGCTTGGTGATGCTTTACCCTACATGAAAGAAGTCAGTGAGGTTTGTGTGGAATCAATGCTGTACCCTGTGGCTGTTGGGGACATAGTCATGCCTGTTGAGTAGGATCCAAAAGAGGTGTAGGAGAAGACAGATAACCTGTGCCTGGCAATGGAAACAGACATAGTGCCCAGTCGTGAACACCTCACAACCTGTTTCAGTTGCTGTTGTGCATTGCTTCAGCTGTAAACATTCACCCAGTGAGGCTTGAAACAGATGTAAAGTATTGTTCCTGTTCAAAGCTGCTGCTGCATGTTTCTACAATGCAGTGAACTTTTGAGCTGAAAGAGGAGTTAGTTTAGTAAAATACGTTTTCCACCACATGAGAGCAAAGAACAGCCACCCCTATCTGAGAGAAATAATAGCAGCTGAGTATCTTCTAATAATCCAAAGATGTCCACAAGGTGATATGTCAGCTATTGCATCACCAGGAACTTGACCAGGTGAAAGTTTCGCTGGCAAACCACTGGATAACTGGGAATGGACACCCGTTATTTTGACACACAATCAAGTATGGATATTTGCAAGTGAGATGGAGGAGGAGGTGTACTTTGATTACGACAAGCAGTAATGATGGATGAAAATGATGATGGAGATGATGACACCGACTAAGTATTACTCGAGTATGTGGCCTGGATGACAAAAAAATGAATATGATGAGAAGGAAGAAGAGGACAACTTGAGGTTTGCTCTTATTGTTGGCTGCTTTGCATCTCCTGCCGTCCACTCACTCCCCACTGATATGCTTGTCAGAGGCAAAGTAGCTAAATTGTGACCGGCATTTCTTACTACTACTGCCCAGATGACTGCTGAAAGAAGTGGCAGTGGTGCTACTGCTAGTTGATTAGATATTTTGTGCTATGGTGTGGGTAGCTTTCTTCTTGCGCCTGTTGCAAGTGCCACGTTTTGGTTTAGCATACATTTAGGACACTACAGATAAGAGAAAAGTCCAGCCTACCTACGTTCAATTACACTTGTGGAGTTAATCTTGGTCGGTGCATGGAGTGCTATGTTGGCAGCAAGAAGAAGAAACAAAGTCAGAATCCAGCATCACGTCCATGGATAAAAAAATGCTTTAATTATTAAATCATGTTAAAATCCTTTTTAAAGAAAAGTAAGGTATCAACAGAGGGATGACCTTATGTATTTCGAACCAAATGGTTCTTAGTCATAGTGCAACACCCTACACAGATGACTCCATTTTATACATAAAAAAAGAGGAAATGATGGCATTAAAAATACTGTAATAATTTCAGATACATAAAGTCAATTTCAGTATGTATACATCAAATCAGTTTTAATGTTTATCCCTTTGGGGGCTCTAGTATCCAGATTAAAAATCCAATCATTATTTGGCTTCTATCCACACCCCGTTTAGGTTGAGACACCATGTCTGTGGCATTAACCCTTAGCGAACTCACATTACCATTATGAGTATGGAGGAAGTGTTGGAAAGCACCTCAAAATCTTCTTGTGGTTTTATTTTGTGAATCATTGATATGCTCTGAAATACATGGTAACATAGTAACATAGTTTTTAAGGTTGAAGGAAGACTTTAAGTCCATCTAGTTCAACGCATATCCTAACCTAACATGCCCTAACATCTTCATCCAGATGAAGGCAAAAAACCCCATGTGGCAAACAGTAAACGCCACATTGGGAAAAAAAATTCCTTCCCGACTCCACATACGGCAATTATACTAGTTCCCTGGATCAACGCCCTATCAAGGAATCTAGTATATATACCCTGTAACATTATACTTTTCAAGAAAGGCATCCAGTCACTTCTTAAATTTTAGTAATGAATCACTCATTACAACATCATACGGCAGAGAGTTCCATAATCTTACTGCTCTTACATTAAAGAATATGCATCTGTTATTATGATTAAACCTTCTTTCCTCCAGAAGTAGAAGATGCCCCCTTGTCCCCGTCATAGGTCTACGAGTGCACTGTCCCCTCATGTATTTATACATTGTAATAAGATCATCCCTTAGCGTTCATTTTTCTATACTAAATAACCCCAAGTGTAATAACCTATCTTGGTATTGCAGACCCCCCAGTCTACTAATAACCTTGGTTGCTCTTCTCTGCCCCTGCTCTAATACAGCTATGTCTTTCATATACACAGAAGACCAGAACTGTACACAGTATTCTAAGTGTGGTAGTACTAGTGAATTGTATAAAGGCAAAATTATGTTCTGCATCTATGCCTCTTTTAATGCATCCCATTATTTTATTTGCATTTGCATCAGCTGCCTGACACTGGCCACTAAATGTGAGTTTGTCATCCACCCATACCCCCAGGTCTTTTTCATTAACAGTTTTGCCCATTGTTTTACAATTAAGCACATAATTATACATCTTATTTATTCTGCCCAAGTGCATGACCTTACATTTATCCCCATTAAAGCTCATTTGCCATTTGTCAGCCCAAGCTTCTAGTTTACATAAATCCTCCTGTAATATAAAATTGTCCTCCTCTGTATTGATTACCCTGCAGAGTTTAGTGTCATCTGCAAAAACTGAAATTCTATTCTGTATGCCCCCTACAAGGTCATTCATAAATATGTTATAAAGAAGTGGGCCCAATACTGAACCCTGTGGTACCCCACTGCTAAACGCGACCCAGTCCGAGTGTGCTCCCTTGATAACCACCCTTTGTTTCCTATCCCTGAGCCAGCTCTGAACCCACTTACACATGTTTTCCCCTATCCCCATTATTCTCATTTTATGTATAAACCTTTTGTATGGCACCGTATCAAAAGCTTTTGAAAAGTCCATATACACCACGTCCACTGCATGGCCTTGGTTCAGTCCGGAACTTACCTCTTCATAGAAGCTTATCAGATTAGTTTGACAGGAATGGTCTCTCGTAAACCCATGTTGACATTGGGTCATGAGGTTATTCTTCTTCAGATACTCCAGTATAGCATCTCTTAGAATACCCTCCAGGATTTTACCCACAGTAAAGGTTAAGCTTACTGGCCTATAATTTACAAGTTCAGTTTTTGGCACCCTTTTTGAATATTGGCACCACATTTCCTATACGCCAGTCCAGTGGTACAGTAGTAAAGTATAGCGCGGCACAGCTGTGTCGGTGCTCAAAAGAGGTTTCCCACACCAGTAAATAGAAGTAAAAATAAATAACTTGGCACTCAACTTGGTGGATAGTGGTAGTTAAGAAAAACAAAATTTATTACTTTCGAGTAGCAGTCCAGAATATTAAGACGTTTCGGTCATTTACAACAGACCTTCTTCAGTAAACTGCACGAATATATAACAGTGTATTACAATTACAATGTTGGAAATCAAACAAAGAAAACAAAATAAGATAAATCTCAGAAACAAAAACACAATCAAAAAATAAGTGATGGAGGGGAAGGAAGGAAGGAGAGGAAAGGAAAATATAATATTTTTACATACCCGACTGCTGTAAAGGTGAGGTATAGATGATCCTAGTGTAAGTATATATAGAAGACAGAGGGGTCCCATGTAAGAATCCCAATAGGACCTATCTGATAGCGGCCAAATAGCCTGGAATAGTAGAACAATGTATTAGGACCAGTGCCATATAGGTGGATTGGGTATATGTAGGAGATGTATATATATAAATGTATGCATATATACACTAACCCAGATTGTAAGTCATCAGTATTCATCCACTCCAGGATAAGAAAGAATGTAATAGGGGACACGGAGCTGCAGGGGTAGAATAGTGGGAATTAAGTCTCAAATAGTGAGACTAAACTATAGCAGGAATTAAATCATTAATAGTGAGATTAGACCATAGGGAAACATGAAGAAGCAAGAATCTCACCTAATAAAGATGTCAAGAGGAGTATATGACCTCAAAAGTAATTTCACATGTGTGGTAGAGCAGTATATCCAGCGTTTAACACAAGTAACAGAGTAGTTGATACTCCAAACTAATGGAGAGCTGGAAAAAATAAATGATTTGCCATAAAGGAGGATTCCAACAGACAAAGATGACTAAATATTATATATATATATATACACACACAGTTTATGTAGCTCACCATATAAAGAAAAGGTCCGAAGGAAATGGGAGCTAGAAACACCCTCTTGTAGGTTAAACTAATGGGCCCAGGCAGCTCCTAGGAAAATACATGAAATGGAAGCTAATAGTATAATGACCCCCAAATGTAGGGATAAAGTTGCAAGTGCAGAGCAAGAGCGACTGTATTAACTTACCGATATATAGTGAGTGGCGGGCGTACATCAATGCGGTGTCCACCGCTAATTGAATGCAGACCTAAGAACGGAGCCACAACATGTAGCGGTAGGGCGGGACTATAACCGGAAGAAAGTCTAACCGGAAGAAAGTCTAACCGGAAGTGGCGCGGCGCCTCTTGGGACATGTAGTTCTAAAATCGGCTGGGGCCGGAACTAAGGACGCCGTATGTGTCGCGGCTGAGAGCGGGGGCGTGTCCTAAATTGCCGGGAGTAAACCGGAAATATCGCGGCGCATCTCGGGACATGTAGTTCTAGAAACGGCAGTAGCCGGAACTACGTATATAAAGGGAAAAAGAATGCCGTGTGTAGCGTGGCCAAAGTAAGGGGGCATGTAATAAATGACAGGAACAACCGAAATTGGAGCAGCACTATATGTAATAAAGGAAATGCCTACAAATATACGATATATAATATAATATAGGGGCCACAATGGAAAAGCACTAATATGGCAGGTTATGTATATAGGACAATATAGCATGAATGTAGAAGTAGATCGAAGTACAGACCATATAAGAGACAGGGGATAGAAGTAATAGAATAACAATAAATGCAGTCGGGTAGGGAACAAGGGAAAGGAAAATCCAGGGAGGGGGAGGGAGCAGGCAGTGATTTGCATGATGAGCGTCAATATAGGCGGCTCTGTAAAGAAGAACAAGCTAATTAGTAAATGACAAATTGTATATATTCTATATAGCATATAACATAATCAAAAATAAATTGGTCTCTGTAAGGAAGCGGATAAGATATTATAAAACGGCATGACCCAACTGTGTGGGTCACGGGATGCTTGGCCTGGAGGAGAACTACTATTTGACCATAATATAACATTTAAATAAATGCCAGTGGATCATATTCCCTGTTAAGGCCTTTAGGAGACAAGGTTTGTAGTTCATGGATCCAGTAGGCCTCCTTCTTTTTAAGGAGGTGGATCCTGTTCCCACCCCGTCTCTGTACTGGGATATGTTCCAACACCTGGAATCTCAGTTGTGATATGTTGTGGCCCTTTGACACGAAATGGGATGGGAGTGGTAGAAGTAAATTCTGACAACGAATCGTGGACTTATGTTTAGAAATACGTGATCTAATAGGTTGTGTAGTCTCGCCAATATATAAGAGGCCACAGGGACACTTGATCGCATATATGACAAAAGATGAGTCACAGGTAAAAAATCCTTTGATATTATATCTCTTACCAGAGTGGGGATGATGGAACGTGTCGCCCTTGATAACACTGTTGCACTGATTGCAATGCAGACATGGAAAGGTACCATGTTTAGGTTGTGTAAGGAATCGTTGGGTGTTGTCCTTATTAGTACCTAGATCCGCTCTGATCAGTGTGTCGCGTATGTTCGTGGGGCGTTTATAGCAAGGTAAGAAATGGTCTTGAAATTCTGGGATTTGTGGGTGGGCAGTTCGTAGTAGGTTCCAATGACGTCTGATCTTGTGGTGCAGGATGTGTACATACGGATGATACACATGTACAAAGGGTACTCTTTTGTTATTGAGGGGACGTTTTGTGACGCAGGGGGTAATAGCCTCTGTTAGGAGGTCTACAGGATAACCTCTTTCCCTGAACTTGAGAAACATCTCATCAGTTCTGGTCTGTAATAAGTCGGGATCGGTGACTATCCTCTGTACCCGTGTAAATTGTGATCGGGGAATAGATTTTTTAGTGGCAACCGGATGAAGGCTGCTGTAGTGTAACAGACTGTTTCTATCGGTTGACTTGGTGTACAGGTCTGTCTTGAGGTTACCTTGCTCGTCCCTAAAGATTAGAGTGTCAAGGAAACTAACTTTTTCTGTGCTACTTGTCATAGTGAACATTAGTCCTGGCCAGGCCGTATTTAATGTATGTAGAAATAAGTCCAAAGTCTGTGATGTGCCAGTCCATAGACAGAAGACGTCGTCTATGTAGCGTCTCCAAAAGGGACAGTGGGCTTGAAATAGGGGGTCCGGGTAAACAATCTCCTCCTCAAAGAGGGCCATGTAACTGTTGGCATATGGCGGAGCCACGTTTGATCCCATGGCGGTCCCTTTAATTTGTAAGTAAAACTGGTCCTCAAACATGAAAAAATTCCTAGTAAGGACTATTGTTAGTAAATCCAAACAGAGATTGATCACATCAGGGTGGAGTGAAGAGTTAGTGAGAAGATGTCTTACGCTAAGGATCCCTTGTACATGGGGAATAGATGTATAAAGGTCTTTGACATCTAGAGAGACTAGTAGGAGATCAGTAGGAAGAGGGTCTAGATTCCGTAATTGGCGTAAAAAGTCACCTGTGTCAAGGAGAAATGATGGAGATGAGCGTATAAGAGGTGTCAAGACTTTCTCTAGAAAGATGGCTAATGGAGAGAGTATGGACTCTGTAGAGGCTACTATTGGGCGGCCTGGTGGATGTTCAAGATTTTTGTGAATCTTGGGCAGTATGTAAAATACCGGAGTGATTGGAAAGTCCTTGGTTAGATACTCTTTTGTTTTGCCATCAATGACACCCTTTTCCACATAGGGATCCAGAGTGTCTTTGATGAGATTTCTAGTCATGATGGTGGGGTCACCTGGTAGCGGGCGATATATAGTATCGTCTCTTAGCTGTCGATATATCTCCTTTGTATATTCGGATTTATTCATAATCACTATAGCCCCGCCTTTATCAGCTGGCTTAATGATAATCTCCTTATCGTTTCTTAGTGTCTGTAGTGCTTGGAAATCCGGGGCACTAAGATTAGTAGACGTGTGTAGTTTGTGTGTCTCAATGTCTTGACGGAGTTGAGAAAAAGACTGTTCAATAATGCCTATGAAGGCTTCAACTGCATGTGAGGACCTAGGTGGTCTATATGTGCTCCTATTACGTAAGCCCAGACTATGTGATGAGATCAGAGATCTAGGGGAATCTGAGGTGGTAACAGGAGTCGCCTCTGAGGAGTCGAAGTGTACTAATAGTCTCAAGCGGCGGTAGAAACGATGTAAGTCCATGTCCATTGTAAATGTGTCAAACTTATAAGAAGGGCAAAACGAAAGACCCTTCTGCAGGACACTGTGTTCCGCAATGCTGAGAGTCTTTGTAGAAATGTTAATTACCAACGGTGTTCTACCTGGGATCGGGTCACCCTGTAAAAGTCCGCGTCTCTTCCTTCGTTGACTCCTCCTCGTCCTCTTCTTCTTTGTTGCGGTTGTCGTCTTCTCCGCTGGCCTAAAAAAGCGTTGGAACCACTGGGATTGTTACGTCTATCGGATTCCGAACCTGAGGTGGAAAGGTCAATGGAGGAATGAAAGTCAGATTTGGTCGTGTTAGACTGAAAAGTTGTTCTGTCCTGCCAGCGGTAGACACGATTATTTTGATAATCATCGGCGTCTCTCTGGAATTTAGATCTCTTTCTGTATTCAGTATCACGTCTATGTTGGTCAGTGACTGTTTTGAGGCGAGTTTTTAAGGCCTCAAGTTCTTCAACTGTGCTGGAGGACGATAGTTGCGTCTCAATATTTTTGATAATGTCTTTACTGGAAGCAATAGCTTTCTGTAGATGTTCAACAGTAAGAGTCATTAAGTCAAACGAGCATTTATTCAGTATTTGCTCATATTTCTGACAAAATTCCTGACAGTCCCCGAACAAAGTGGGACGGAGAGGAACTCTCAAACCCCTGGGAATTCTCTTCACTCGTAGGTATTCGGTGAGAGTAGCGCAATGTAACTCTAAATTGATCTGGTGTCTTTGTTCACGTTCCAGGTCCCTCCCTCTCGTTTCTCTCGGAGGTATTTTGAGGAAATCACTAGGGAGATTTAACTTAGAGAGTATGGTATTAGTTTCATCAGGGTTATATGAAAATGTCAAAGATGACATAGCAGACAGCGTGCTCGCGTAGAGGAAGTCAATAGTAAAGTATAGCGCGGCACAGCTGTGTCGGTGCTCAAAAGAGGTTTCCCACACCAGTAAATAGAAGTAAAAATAAATAACTTGGCACTCAACTTGGTGGATAGTGGTAGTTAAGAAAAACAAAATTTATTACTTTCGAGTAGCAGTCCAGAATATTAAGACGTTTCGGTCATTTACAACAGACCTTCTTCAGTAAACTGCACGAATATATAACAGTGTATTACAATTACAATGTTGGAAATCAAACAAAGAAAACAAAATAAGATAAATCTCAGAAACAAAAACACAATCAAAAAATAAGTGATGGAGGGGAAGGAAGGAAGGAGAGGAAAGGAAAATATAATATTTTTACATACCCGACTGCTGTAAAGGTGAGGTATAGATGATCCTAGTGTAAGTATATATAGAAGACAGAGGGGTCCCATGTAAGAATCCCAATAGGACCTATCTGATAGCGGCCAAATAGCCTGGAATAGTAGAACAATGTATTAGGACCAGTGCCATATAGGTGGATTGGGTATATGTAGGAGATGTATATATATAAATGTATGCATATATACACTAACCCAGATTGTAAGTCATCAGTATTCATCCACTCCAGGATAAGAAAGAATGTAATAGGGGACACGGAGCTGCAGGGGTAGAATAGTGGGAATTAAGTCTCAAATAGTGAGACTAAACTATAGCAGGAATTAAATCATTAATAGTGAGATTAGACCATAGGGAAACATGAAGAAGCAAGAATCTCACCTAATAAAGATGTCAAGAGGAGTATATGACCTCAAAAGTAATTTCACATGTGTGGTAGAGCAGTATATCCAGCGTTTAACACAAGTAACAGAGTAGTTGATACTCCAAACTAATGGAGAGCTGGAAAAAATAAATGATTTGCCATAAAGGAGGATTCCAACAGACAAAGATGACTAAATATTATATATATATATATACACACACAGTTTATGTAGCTCACCATATAAAGAAAAGGTCCGAAGGAAATGGGAGCTAGAAACACCCTCTTGTAGGTTAAACTAATGGGCCCAGGCAGCTCCTAGGAAAATACATGAAATGGAAGCTAATAGTATAATGACCCCCAAATGTAGGGATAAAGTTGCAAGTGCAGAGCAAGAGCGACTGTATTAACTTACCGATATATAGTGAGTGGCGGGCGTACATCAATGCGGTGTCGGTGCATGGAGTGCTATGTTGGCAGCAAGAAGAAGAAACAAAGTCAGAATCCAGCATCACGTCCATGGATAAAAAAATGCTTTAATTATTAAATCATGTTAAAATCCTTTTTAAAGAAAAGTAAGGTATCAACAGAGGGATGACCTTATGTATTTCGAACCAAATGGTTCTTAGTCATAGTGCAACACCCTACACAGATGACTCCATTTTATACATAAAAAAAGAGGAAATGATGGCATTGAAAATACTGTAATAATTTCAGATACATAAAGTCAATTTCAGTATGTATACATCAAATCAGTTTTAATGTTTATCCCTTTGGGGGCTCTAGTATCCAGATTAAAAATCCAATCATTATTTGGCTTCTATCCACACCCCGTTTAGGTTGAGACACCATGTCTGTGGCATTAACCCTTAGCGAACTCACATTACCATTATGAGTATGGAGGAAGTGTTGGAAAGCACCTCAAAATCTTCTTGTGGTTTTATTTTGTGAATCATTGATATGCTCTGAAATACATGGTAACATAGTAACATAGTTTTTAAGGTTGAAGGAAGACTTTAAGTCCATCTAGTTCAACGCATATCCTAACCTAACATGCCCTAACATCTTCATCCAGATGAAGGCAAAAAACCCCATGTGGCAAACAGTAAACGCCACATTGGGAAAAAAAATTCCTTCCCGACTCCACATACGGCAATTATACTAGTTCCCTGGATCAACGCCCTATCAAGGAATCTAGTATATATACCCTGTAACATTATACTTTTCAAGAAAGGCATCCAGTCACTTCTTAAATTTTAGTAATGAATCACTCATTACAACATCATACGGCAGAGAGTTCCATAATCTTACTGCTCTTACATTAAAGAATATGCATCTGTTATTATGATTAAACCTTCTTTCCTCCAGAAGTAGAAGATGCCCCCTTGTCCCCGTCATAGGTCTACGAGTGCACTGTCCCCTCATGTATTTATACATTGTAATAAGATCACCCCTTAGCGTTCATTTTTCTATACTAAATAACCCCAAGTGTAATAACCTATCTTGGTATTGCAGACCCCCCAGTCTACTAATAACCTTGGTTGCTCTTCTCTGCCCCTGCTCTAATACAGCTATGTCTTTCATATACACAGAAGACCAGAACTGTGCACAGTATTCTAAGTGTGGTAGTACTAGTGAATTGTATAAAGGCAAAATTATGTTCTGCATCTATGCCTCTTTTAATGCATCCCATTATTTTATTTGCATTTGCATCAGCTGCCTGACACTGGCCACTAAATGTGAGTTTGTCATCCACCCATACCCCCAGGTCTTTTTCATTAACAGTTTTGCCCATTGTTTTACAATTAAGCACATAATTATACATCTTATTTATTCTGCCCAAGTGCATGACCTTACATTTATCCCCATTAAAGCTCATTTGCCATTTGTCAGCCCAAGCTTCTAGTTTACATAAATCCTCCTGTAATATAAAATTGTCCTCCTCTGTATTGATTACCCTGCAGAGTTTAGTGTCATCTGCAAAAACTGAAATTCTATTCTGTATGCCCCCTACAAGGTCATTCATAAATATGTTATAAAGAAGTGGGCCCAATACTGAACCCTGTGGTACCCCACTGCTAAACGCGACCCAGTCCGAGTGTGCTCCCTTGATAACCACCCTTTGTTTCCTATCCCTGAGCCAGCTCTGAACCCACTTACACATGTTTTCCCCTATCCCAATTATTCTCATTTTATGTATAAACCTTTTGTATGGCACCGTATCAAAAGCTTTTGAAAAGTCCATATACACCACGTCCACTGCATGGCCTTGGTTCAGTCCGGAACTTACCTCTTCATAGAAGCTTATCAGATTAGTTTGACAGGAATGGTCTCTCGTAAACCCATGTTGACATTGGGTCATGAGGTTATTCTTCTTCAGATACTCCAGTATAGCATCTCTTAGAATACCCTCCAGGATTTTACCCACAGTAAAGGTTAAGCTTACTGGCCTATAATTTACAAGTTCAGTTTTTGGCACCCTTTTTGAATATTGGCACCACATTTCCTATACGCCAGTCCAGTGGTACAGACCCAGTTATTATGGAATCTTTACCCCCTTTTTGCCATTAGATGGAGTAGTATATCCGATGGCAGAGCCCCCACTTTGATGCCGGCTCCGGCGGTGAGCCTGCATCAAAGCTGGGACATGTCAGCTGTTTTGAACAGCTGACATGTGCCCGCAATAGGCGCGGGTGGAATCACGATCCAAACTCTGACAGCGGCATTTAACAAGCGCTTCCGGCCATAGAGCTGGAAATGCGCGCTCCGGTGAACCCGTCACGTGATCGGGGGTCATCGGCGCGCTGGCATGACAACCAGAGGTCTCCTGCAGACACTGTGGTCGGCGCTCATAGCACTGTTGTAATTCTCCTGTATAGAGGCATAGAGGCGATCTGAGCATTGCCTCTATGTAGCAGAGGCAATCAAGTTGTGCCAGCTTCTAGCCTCCCATGGAGGCTATTGAAGCATGGCAAAAGTAAAAAGTTTTTAAAAATATGAAAAAAATAAAAAATATAAAAGTTCAAATCACCCCTCTTTCACCCCATTCAAAATAAAACAATAAAAAAAAAATCGAACCTACACATATTTGGTATCGCCACGTTCCGAATCACCCAATCTATCAATAAAAAAAGGACTAACCTGATCGTTACATGGTGTAGCGATAAAAAAATTAAAAACGCCAGAATTATGTTTTTTTGGTCGCCGCGACATTGCATTAAAATGCAATAACGGGCGATTAAAAGATCATATCTGCACCAAAATGGTATTGTTAAAAATGTCAACTCGGCACACAAAAAAAAAGCCCTTAATAAAACCCCAGATCACAAAAAAATGGAGATGTTATGAGTATCGGAAAATTGCGAAATTTGTTTTTCTTTAGCAAAGTTTGGAGGTTTTTTTCACCGCTTAGATAGAAAAGAACCTAGACATGTTTGGTATCTACAGACTCGTAATAACCTGGAGAATCATATTGGCAGATCAGTTTTAGCATTTTGTGAACCTAGCAAAAAAGCTAAACAAAAATCAAGTGTGGGATTGCACTTTTTTGCAATTTCACTGTACTTGGAATTTTTCTCCCGTTTTCTAGTACACGACATGGTAAAACCAATGATGTCATTCAAAAGTACAACTCGTCCCACAAAAAAAGAATCCCTCACATGGCCATATTCATGGGGTGTATCCCATCCGGGCCCAGGGATTTGTCAACTTTAGTGATTTTTAGATGTCGCGGTACTTCTTGCTGAGTTAAGCAGGTGACATTTAATGGCAAATTTTTGTTATCACTGATCATGTTGTCCGTCATGGGATTTTCTTGCATAAATACTGTTGAAAAAAGTCATTTAGTATACTGGCTTTTTCCTCATCCACCATTTCACCCAGACAATTTTTAAGAGGGCCAACACTATCATTTTTTATTTTCATACTATTTATGTACAGTAAAGAATATTTTAGGATTATTTTTACTTTCACTGGCAGTGAGTCTCTGTCTCAGTCTTTGCTGCCTTGATTTGCTTTTTACAGAATTTATTTAATTTTCTATATTTAATTAATGCCTCATTACTACCTACTTGCTTTAATTCTCTAAATTCTTTATTTTTGTCACTTATTGCGCCCCTTACAGCTCTATTTAGCCATAGTGGTTTCCTCCTATTTCTAGCATGTTTATTCCCATAGGGTATATATTGTGCACAGGTCCTATTCAGAATGCTAATGAACATCTCCCATTTTCTTTGTGTATTTTTATGTCTCAGGATGTCGTCCCAGTTTATTGCACTAAGATCATCTTTCAACCGTTAGAAATTTGCCTTCCTGAAGTTTAGTGTCCTTGTAACCCCTCTACTACACATCTTATTAAAGGATACATGAAAACATATTATTTTGCGATCATTATTACCCAAGTGACCCCCTACCCTTTCATTTGATATGTGGTCTGGCCTGTTGGTTAATATTAGGTCTAGCAGTGCCCCCCTTCTTGTTGGGTTCTGAACCAGTTGTGAAAGGTTGTTGTCTCTCATAGTTGTCAAAATCCGATTACCTTTGCTGGAACTACAGGTTTCAGTTCCCCAATATATTTCAGGGTAGTTGAAGTTCCCTATATTAATGACTTCTCCTTGAGTTGTTGCTTCATATACCGTATTTGCTTTACGAGGATATTCTCTGTTGCTTCCATTAATTTTAGAGACATAACAAACCCCTATCAGTAATTTTTTTTTTTCCCCCTCCCCTTATCTCCACCCACAGGGACTCTACATTTTCATTAGATTCACTTGTATTATCATGCAGGATGGGTTTTAAGGATGATTTTACATATAAACACAAACCCAATCTCGCTTATTTATACGGTCATTTCAGAACAGACTATAGCCCTGTAAATTAACCGCCCAGTCATGGCTCTCGTCCAGCCATGTTTCAGATATCCCCACAGGTCACAATTATGTTCCAACAAAATTAATTACAATTCCTCCATTTTGTTGGTGAGGCTCATGGCATTAGTATACCTGCACTTTATGCATTACCCTGTACCTCTATTTTTTCTTAAATTATTAACTGTTCTAACCCCACCTCTATGCCACCCCCAATTTCTTTATTTGTGCCCATTTTCTCCCCCAGCACAGCTGCACCTTCCCCATTGAGGTGCAGCCCGTCCCTAGCGCAGAACCTGTAGCCAACTGAGAAGTCGGCCTAGTTTTCCAGGAACCCAAACCCCTTCTTCATACACCAATTTCTGAGCCACTTATTTATCTCCCTAATCTCCCGTTGCCTTTTTGGCATGGTATGTGGTACATGCAGTATTTCAAAGAATACCACCTTGGGGGTCTTTTCTTTAAAGGGAACCTGTCACTCCCCTGGCATTTTTAAGTAAAAGAGCCACTTTGTGCAGCACTAAGGCTGCATTCTGTCAAGGTGGCTCTTCTTTTTGTGCTCCTTTCTAACACTGCAATATAAATTTTTATAATTTTCGTGCCATACCTTTAGTCTGTCCAGTGGGCACGTCTTTTCCCCTGGACACAACCGCCTCCCAGCCATCAGTCTGCCCCTCAGTGCGCCGGGTGCCGCCTCCTCTGTTTTCAGTCACGTACCCGGCACCTGCGCTGTGCTTTCCTTTTTTTGGCATGCTCCATTTGTGCTACCTTTCAACTGACATCACCTGATGTATTCATCTCGCGCCTGCGTATAGCCCAGGCTCAAGATCCCACCTCGCAGTGTGAATAAATCAGAACACACTGTGGGGTGGGATCTTGAGCTTGGGCTACACGCAGGCGCAAGATGAATACATCAGGTGATGTGAGTTGAAGGGCAGCGCAAACAGCGCATGCCCAAATAAGAAAAGCACAGCGCAGGCGACGGGTATGTGACATGAAGACAGAGGAGGTTGCGCACAGCACACTGAGGGGCTAACTGATGGCTGGGACGTGGTTGTGTCCGGGGGAAAAGACGTACCCCCGGACAGACTAAAGATTTGGAGAGTAAATTATAAAAAATTATATTGCAGCGTTAGAAGGGAGCGCAAAAAGAAGAGCCACCTTGACAGAATGCAGCCTTAGTGCTGTACAAGGTGGCTCTTTTATTTAAAAATGCCAGGGGGGTGACAGGCTCCCTTTAAGCTTGCAGCCTAATTCCCTGAAATAAATTTTAAGGACCTTCCACCTACCTCTAACTTTGTCATTTGTGCCAATGTGCACCATTACCACTGGGGCCTAACAAGCCCCTCCCAGTAATCTGTCAACCCGATCAGCGATGTGTCGGACACGAGCGCCAGGTAGGCAGCAGCACACTGTTCGACAATACCTGTCTTTGTGACAGATTGCCCTATCTGTTTCCCTAATAATTGTGTCCCCCACTACCAGCACCTGTCTGGCCTGCACTGCTCTCCTATTTCCCTCCTTACTGTAGCAGTCACTCCTCCAGCTTTCAGAGGTCATGCTTGGCTGCAGCACTGCTACCCCTACACTGACACCCCTCTGATCTGCCAACTTAGTAAACTTATTGGGATGAGCCAGATCAGGACTAGCCTCCCTGGCACTCTTCCCTCTACCCCACCTTCTAACTGTCACCCAGCTAGCTGCCTCACTTTCCTGCAGCTTCATACTACCATCATCCCTCACATCTATCCCATTGAGCGTCTGCTCCGTGAGCAGAAGACTCCTTTCCATATTCTCTTTGGATCTCAGTGTTGCCAGCTGCACATTTAGGTCCAGAACCTGGGCTTCCAAATGCACAATGTGCTCACATTTCGTACAGCAGTATGCACCCTCGACTGGCTGTTCAAAGATTGCATACATGTGGCAAGATGTACACTGGATGGCAGTGTCAATTATGGAGCTCATTTCCTAATGGGGATTGCACCAGACAGAAATATTAAGTAAAATGAATTTTAAATTATTAATAAAATGCATGATACAGGAAAGAAATATATCTTGGTACCGTGTTAGCCAGTGGATAGAAAAATATTTAGAATTGAGAGTCCTCAGTGGTTGATACCTTTTAATGGCTAACTGAAAAGATGGTAACAAATTGCAAGCTTTCGAGACTACACAGGTCTCTTCATCAGGCAAAGACTAAAACAAATTCTGAAGAATCACATATTTATGCACAACATAGTATAGGGAAAAAAAAAAAAAAAAGAGGGGAAAAAAAACCATGGATAAGCCAGGTGACATGAAGCAGAATTACCATGGGTGATAAACAGTTACGTCCATAAATATTGGGCCAATTCTTAGATAAGGATTGTTTTATTGTCCTGTGATTAGGGTCTCTGTTGTAATGACCCTTCATGGTCTGAGGGGCAAGTTCCTTAGTTGATGTAAAAAGACATAAATCCAAGTGACACATTCATTCCTGCATTAAGAGTGTCAAAGGTCATCATCAGTTTATATTCCCAGACTCTCCTGTCTTTCTGCGATTTGAAGTTTCCTTTCAATACAAGTAATTTAATGTCCATAATGTTATGATTTGGGAGACAGAAATGTATTGCCACCGGTAGATCCATTCTTTTTTCTCTTATTGTATGGCGATGGGAGTTCATTCTTGTTCTAAGCTTCTGCCCTGTCTCCCCCACATACAGACCCCCAGTTGGACATTTAGTACATATAATTAGGTACACCACATTAGAAGTGACACAGCTGAAAGTACCTGGGATCTTGTAGTCCTGATGTGAATTGGGGATCTTTATCTTGTCCGTGGTCATTATAAATGGACAGGTTTTACATTTTTTCTGGTTGCAAGGAAAGGTTCCTGCAGCTGTTGGAGAGGACAGGGAGCTCTTGACAATGATGCTTCTTAGATTTGGGGGCTGCCTAAAACACAGTAGTGGGGGGTCTGGAAAAATGGATTGTAAGCGGGCATCTTTTTGCAGTAAAGGTTGCAATTTCCGTGCAGCTCCCCTTAGCACCTCCAGATTTGGGTTGTAGGTAACCACTAGAGGTACCCGGTTATTTTCTTCTTTAGTTTTGTAATGTAGCAGGTGATTCCTTGATATTCTGGTGGCTCTTGTGAGCTGATTTTCAATTGTTCTTGGATGGTAGCCCTGATTCAAAAAGATCTTTCTGAGGCGACCAAGGTGCTCATCCCTATCCATGGGGTTGGAACATATACGATTGTATCTGATGGCTTGGCTGTAGACAATAGAGTTTTTTATGTGTTTTGGATGGAAACTGTCCCATTTAAGGTATGTTGGGCGGTCGATTGGCTTCTGATACAGGGATGTCTCTATTTTATTGTTCTGCAGCTTAATGATGGTGTCCAAAAAGTTAATTTCAGTACAGGAGTAGTTGAGTGTCAAGTTGATGGTAGGATGAAATTGATTAAACTGATCATGGAACGTCTTTAGCTGTGGCTCAGACTCCGTCCAGATGATTAAAATGTCATCAATGTAGCGGTAGTACGCCAGAGGCCTGATGGGGCATGAGGACAAAAAATCGCTTTCAAGCTTGGCCATGAAAAGATTTGCATACTGTGGGGCCATTTTACTTCCCATTGCTGTGCCAGTCTCCTGTAGATAGATCTTCTTGTCAAACTCAAAGTAATTGTGGGTGAGGATGAATTTTATAAGTTTCACCACAGAATGTGCATCAGTCCCTGCGTTTTCCAGGAAGAATTTGCAGGCATTTAATCCATCCTGGTGTGGGATATTGGAGTACAAAGATTCCACATCCATGGTGGCCAGGATGGTTCCTTCTGGTAGAGGACCTATTGCTGACAGTTTATTCAATAGGTCAGTTGTGTCCTGAATGAAGCTGGGTGTATCTTTTACCAGGGGTTTAAGAATACCCTCTACCCATCCAGATACCTGCTCAGTAAGGGTGCCCACACACGAAATAATTGGTCTTCCTGGGTTTCCAGATTTGTGGATTTTGGGAAGCATGTAGAATGTCCCTGTTCTTGGACTTTCTGGTATCAGGTCATTGGTTCTTATGGATTCGTCGGGCAGACAAGATACCAACTTGTTTAGTTCCTTGTAATAATCCTGTGTAGGATCCGACTCCAATTTTTTGTAGTAGCGTGTGTCCATAAGTTGTCTGTTTGCTTCCCTCATATAGTCTGATGTGTTCATCATGACTATTGCACCTCCCTTGTCAGCAGGTTTGATGATGATTTCTTTGCTGGTTTTCAGAGACTGTATGGCCTTTCTCTCCTGGGCACTGATGTTGGATTCTTGTCTCCTGTTAGTATCTATGATGGTGGATTTTATCAAATATCTAAAGGAGTCTATATAGTTATCCAAATGAGGATTGCGTCCAGGTGGAGGTGTCCAGTCTGACCTCTTCTTTGTTGTTAGGATCCCTTTTCCTTCCGTCCAGGTGGGTCCTGAATCTTCTGCATCACTGAAATATTCCCTCAGGCGCAGTCTCCTGAAAAAATGTTCCATATCACTGCAGAGTTCAGTTTTATCCAGGGCCTTAGTGGGACAAAATGAGAGTCCTCTGGAAAGCACGGCCAGCTCCACTTTGTTGGGTTTATAATCTGAGAGATTAATGACACAGTTATTTGTGCCTGGAATGGAGTGGTTGTCCAAGTTGTCAGGTTTTGGCTTTTTGTATCTGTTTGCATAGAGTCCTGAATTGAGGCAAACAGCAATTCATGATTTCTCCCTTGCAAACTCCCTGAATCCAAAGTCACTGAATCACAAGTCACACACTTACTTCCAAGGGCTGGCTGGCATTTTTCAGCCTGGGGGGCAATCACAAGGCAGTGGGCCTTCAGTTGCGGTGGCCCTCCTTTTCCTTAATAATCTCTGGCCACTGCATAAAAGTAGCAGAGATAACAGGCTTTAAAAACAGGCTGGTTCATAGATATGGGAACAGAACAGAGCTTGCTGCATAGATATGGTAGCAGAACCAAGCTTACTCCGGAGATATGGGAGCAGAACCGAGCTTACTCTGGAGATATGGGAGCAGAACCGAGCTTACTATTGAGATATGGGAGCAGAACTGAGCTTACTCCAGATATATGGGAGCAGAACCGAGCTTACTACTGAGATATGGGAGCAGAACCGAGCTTACTCCGGAGATATGGTAGCAGAACGGAGCTTACTCCGGAGATATGGGAGCAGAACCGAGCTTACTACAGAGATATGGGAGCAGAATGGAGCTTACTACAGAGATAAGGGAGCACAACCGAGCTTACTACAGAGATATAGGAGCAGGACCGAGCTTACTACAGAGATATGGGAGCAAAACAGAGCTTACTACAGAGATATGGGAGCAGAACGGAGCTTACTACAGAGATATGGGAGCAGAACAGAGCTTACTACAGAGATAAGGGAACAGAACCAAGCTTAATAAGTCTACTACATGGAACCAAGCCTGCTACATAGAAACTGGAGCAGAACCGAGATTACGGCATACATACGGTACCATAATCTAGATTACTACATTGATGCAGTACTAGAACCAAGTTTACTGCTTAGATATGGTGCCATAACGGAGCTTACTTACAAACATACATACAATACGGCTACACAATGCCTACTATTGTCACCACTACACAGGGAATACATACTATTATAATATCACCATTACCTCTATATGAAACTACATTCTATACAAAGACGAATTATACCACCATACACCCTTTACTATGACTGAATTACATTTAGCTGCTACTAAATTTTTAAAAAAATGTTACCTAAAAAGAGCAATATTACAACCTAACAGTAACCGTATATTGGTAGATACCAATGCAGAACAAGATGCAAGATGTAGATACTGCAGAACAAGTGATTACAATACAGTTATATATAGTATCTTACACATAACGTTCTTTCTGATTCGGATCGTTCACATTTCTATCTGGCCCAGACCGACATGACAACTTCTCCAGCCAGGGCTCATCTGCACAGATTACAACAAAGGTACATTTGACTTCTCACATTTCTAGCGCCGTCCCCATCTATTCCCAACCTACAAAAACTCCCCACTCTGTGTGCACCTGCAGTGTGGACCACTGACCCCAATATTTAATCAATTGTGTCATTACTAGGATTACTCCCACCCCCCAAAAATTAAAGTATCCCACAGAAAGTAGTAATGCCCCTACTGTGCAACGACATGTATGGGCCTTTGAAGGATATAATATCCCAAGTGCCCCCTTCCAGCATCAAATACCGTTGAGTGCTCACTAAGGCTATGTTCACACTTTGCGTTGTCCTTCTGCGGGTTCTCCCGCAGCGGATTTGATAAATCTGCAGGGCAAAACAACTGCGGTTCTCCCTGCAGATTTATCGCGGTTTGTTCCGCGGTTTCCGCTGCGGGTTTCCGCCTATACTATTGATGCTGCATATGCAGCAATATGCAGCATCAATAGTAATGTTAAAAATAATAAAAATTGGTTATACTCACCCTCTGATGTCCGGATCTCCTGGGCGCTGCACCCGGCGGTCCGGTTCCAAAGATGCTGTGCGAGAAGGACCCTTTATGACGTCACGGTCATGTGACCGCGACGTCACCGCAGGTCCTGGTCGCATAGCAACTCTGACCGGACGGCCGCGTGCAGCGCTGAGACTTCAGAGGGTGAGTATAACATGATTTTTTATTTTTTAACCCCAAATATGGTTCCCAGGGCCTGGAGGAGAGTCTCCTCTCCTCCACCCCGGGTAGGAACCGCACATTATCCGCTTACTTCCCGCAACGTGGGCACAGCCCCATGCGGGAAGTAAGCGGTTCAATGTATTCCTATGGGTGCAGAATCGCAGCGATTCTGCACAAAGAAGTGACATGCTGCGGGTTTTAAACCGCTGCGTTCCCGCGCGGTTTTTCCCGCAGCATGTGCACAGCGGTTTGCGGTTTCCATAGGGTATACATGTTACTGTAAATGCTATGGAAACTGCTGCGGACCCGCAGCATCAAAATCGCGGCGGTTCCGCGGTAAAAACCGCAAAGTGTGAATATAGACTTAAAGTAACACTGTCCCTCCAAAAAAAAGGATCCTGAGTGCCCCTATCAAAACTAATAATGTGCCCATTCATAACAAATAATGTCCTCTGAGCACCCACACAGCTCTGTATATACAGAATGATGGTCCTACAGCCCCCACTACCCCTTTTTTATACATTGAGGACCCCAAAACTCCCTATATATAGTAAAATGGCCTACATAGCCTCCTATATACAATATGATGTCCCAACTGCCTCCTATATATAGTATGAGACTTTAAAGTTTCCTATATACTATAGCTCCCCACAAATAGTATGTCTCCAAAACCCCCTATATATAGTATGCGATATTATGCACCTCACAGCTTCCTATATATAGTATGATGATCCCGTATCCCCTCTATGTATAGTATGTCCCTACAGCCCCCTATATGGAATATGGTGGCCCCACAGTCCCATATGATGTATGATTATATATATAGTATGAAGGTATCCCACTGCCCCACATATATAGTATATGTAGTGCGATGTCCCCAGTTCCCCCCAAATATCTAGAATGCTAGAATGATGACCTCAGTTCTCCCCATGTATATAGTAGGATGGCCCCAGTTCTCCCCCATATTTTTCTCTTCCGGTCCGCGCCGCCTGAGTGAGCACACTGAAGTCTCAGGAAGCTGCGGTCTGCAGCTTATGAGACAGATCAGGGTTTCCACTAGGAATTTCGGGGCCCCACACTGGCAACATTTTCGGGTTCCCTTGTGACTCCGCCCAGGCTCCACCTCCACCTCCACTGTCCCACTGCTCATTCTTGGAAAAACTCAACTTCTACACCACATCCTCACCGATCAGATATTAACAGTTCCCATCAAACACCAGATCACATTAATAACCAGCAGCTTTTGTTCTTTGTTAAGAATTTTTAAGTTGACACCACGACGCGGTAGAATGAGCGAGTATACTCGTTACTCAAGATTTCCCGAGCACGCTCGGGTGTCCTCCGAGTATTTTTTAGTGCTTGGAGATTTAGTTTCAGCGCTGCAGCTGAATAATTTACATATGTTAGCCAGCGTAAGTACATGTGGGGGTTGCCTAATTGCTAGGGAATCCCCACATGTAATCAAACTGGCTAAGAGATATAAATCATTCAGCTGCAGCACTGAAAACGAAATCTCCGAGCACTAAAAAATACTCGGAGGATACCCAAGCGTGCTCGGGAAATCTTGAGTAATGAGTATGCTCGCTCATCACTAAACAAATACCAACGCACCATGTCCAGACCACATATTACCACCACATGATGACCAATAATACCACATACAAGGAACAAATACCACCACACCATGACCAGACCACATATTACCACCACATAGTGACTGAATGCTACAAATCGGACAAATTCAAAAATCGCCGACTTTCGGCAAAGTTGGGTTTCATGAAACCCGACCCGATCCTAGTGTGGGATCGGCCATGAGGTCGGCGCTCTTCGCGCCAAAGTCACGTTTCGTATGACGCGTTCAGCGCCATTTTTCAGCCAATGAAGGAGGATGCAGAGTGTGGGCAGCGTGATGACATAGTTCTCGGTCCCCACCATCTTAGGAAAAGGGCATGACAGTGATTGGCTTGCTTTCTACGGCGTCACAGGGGCTATAAAGGGGAATGCACGCCGACTGCCATCTTACTTCTGCCGATCGTAGCATAGGGAGAGGTTGACACATCTTCATCAGAAGAAGGGATATAATTAGGGAGGGAAGATTAACCCCTGAAACTGCTTGGGCTGTAGCAATTTCCACTGTCCAACACCACCATTTGTTTACAGGGACAGTGGAGGCTATATTTTTGTGCATCAGCTCTGTAGCTTATTAGGCTGCCTTATAAGGCTCCCTGATAGCTGCATTGCTGTTTGTACGCTGCTGTGCAAACCACCTGCTTTTTTAAAAGCAAAAATCCTGTTGCTCCTTACTGCACAGTTATCTTGTTTATTTTTCCACACTTTTGTGTGCAGGAGTCCTTTTTATTGCTGCCATATTTTTCCTGAGATCATTGTAGGGAGATTGAAATTGTACTACAGTCCTTGAATTTTTTAATATATCTTCCAGCCACTTAAATTGCGTTGTTTTATACACTGGGCCTGAGTTTTGGGTCAGTCTCCCCCCAAAAAAGGGGAGATTCAAATTCTCACAAAGTGGATCTACCGCAGTCCTGCTAGTTTGGTGTATGTCAGCCAGCCACTTTCTGCCACTTAGATTGTGTTGTTTTATACACTGGGCCTGAGTTTTGGGTCAGTCTCCCCCCACAAAAGGGTGTTTCAAATTCTCACAAAGTGGATCTACTGCAGTCCTGTTAGTTTGGTGTATGTCAACCAGCCACTTTCTGCCACTTAGATTGCATTGTTTTATACACTGGGCCTGAGTTTTGGGTCAGTCTCCCAAAAAAACAGGGAGTTTTAAATTCTCACAAAGTGGATCTACTGCAGTCCTGTTAGTTTGGTGTATGTCAACCAGCCACTTTCTGCCACTTAGATTGCATTGTTTTATACACTGGGCCTGAGTTTTGGGTCAGTCTACCCCCAAAAAAGGGAGTTTCAAATTCTCATCAAGTGGATCTACTGCAGTCCTGCTAGTTTGGTGTATGTCAGCCAGCCACTTTCTGCCACTTACATTGCGCTGTTTTATACACTGGGCCTGAGTTTTGGGTCAGTCTCCCCCAAAAAATGGGAGTTTCAAATTCTCACAAAGTGGATCTACTGCAGTCCTGTTAGTTTGGTGTATGTCAGCCAGCCACTTTCTGCCACTTACATTGCATTGTTTTATACACTGGGCCTGAGTTTTGGGTCAGTCTCCCCCCAAAAAAGGGAGTTTCAAATTCTTACAAAGTGGATCTACTGCAGTCCTGTTAGTTTGGTGTATCTCAGCCAGCCACTTTCTGCCACCTAGATTACATTGTTTTATATACTGGGCCTGAGTTTTTTTCTGCAGCATGTAATTTTTTTTTTCTTGTTTGAGGCCATTCCAGTTTTGTTTTTTTATGTCATTGCTCATATTGAATGTTATTACATGCTGCAGACAATACTGCGCTGACACATTGCGCACCATTTTCTGCAGCATGTAATTTTTTTTTTAATTGTTTGAGGCCATTCCAGTTTTTTTTTTATGTCATTGCTCATATTGAATGTTATTACATGCTGCAGACAATACTGCACTGACACATTGCGCACCATTTTCTGCAGCATGTAATTTTTTTTTTAATTGTTTGAGGCCATTCCAGTTTTTTTTTTATGTCATTGCTCATTTTGAATGTTATTACATGCTGCAGACAATACTGCGCTGACACATTGCGCACCATTTTCTGCAGCATGTAATATTTTTTTTAATTGTTTGAGGCCATTCCACATGTTTCATGCAGGTTTTATTGTGTGTCCCGTCATACAAAAAACATTTTCACAGTGCCATTTATTATAACTTTAACAGGAAACCAAAAAAACAAAAAGTTGATGGTCTGTGCAATTTTTTCTTACATTTTTTTTTTCCTGCAGCTGCCTAGCTACGGGTGAGTCTCTGACTTCGCTCCATTACCAATTCCGGCTTGGGATTTCCACTATTGGCGGAATAGTGAAGGACACGTGTCGGGCTATTTGGGACACTTTACAGCCGAGTATATCCCACAACCATCAATGAACATCTGGTTGAGAAGTGCAGAACAGTTCGAGCAAATTTGCAATTTCCCAAATTGTGTTGGTGCCGTGGACGGCAAACACATAAGGATTGCTAAACCGGCAGGAACAGGCTCTGAGTTCTACAACTATAAGAAATACTTCTCCACTGTACTCATGGCTATTGCAGACGCCAACTGCAAGTTTCTTGCTGTGGACATAGGAGCCTATGGCCGGTCCAAC